>NC_051063.1:49464558-49768558 GCF_004664715.2 Peromyscus leucopus | reverse complement strand
CTTGATACTAAAAGGGCACATCAGGGCACTTGTACACTGTGGTGGAGAGTGGAAAGTCAATTTTAAGTATCTACTTGTTTGGATAGGTCTCAGAGTGGGGTGGGGGATATTCTAAGGAGGGCTGTATTTGTTAAGTGCCTACTAAATTCTCTGCACTCAAATACATGTATTTTTTAATGTACTTTAGAGCACATTTTTTAAAGAAATTTTCTGTTCATTTTACATACCAACCACAGGTTCCCCTCCCACCCCCCAGTCTTCTCCCTCCAATTAACCCCACATTCCCATCTCCTCCAAGGCAAGGCCTCCCATGGGGAGTCAATTGAGCCTGACATACTCAGTTGAGGCAGGTCCAAGCCCCTCACCCTGCACCAAGGCTGTGCAAGGTGTCCCACCATAGGTAATGGGCTCCAAAAAGCCAGCTCATGCACTGGGGATGGATCCTGATCCTCTGCCAGGGGCTCCTTAAGCAGATCAAGCTACATAACAGTCTCACCTATGCAGAGGGCCTAGTCCAGTCCCGTGGAGGCACCACAGCTGTTGGTCCACAGTTCATGAGTTCTCACTAGCTTGGTTCAGTTGTCTCTGTACATTTCTGCATCATGATCTTGCTGCCCATTGCTCACAGAATCTCTCTTCTCTCTCTTCGACTGGACTCCTGGAACTGAGCCTGGTGCTTGGCTCTGGATCTCTGCATCTGCTTCCATCAGTTACTGGATGAAGGCTCTATGATGACAATTAGGCTATTCACCAATCTGATTACTGGGGTAGACCAGTTCAGGCACCCTCTCCACTATTGTTAGTAGTCTAAGCTGGTTCATCCTTGTGGATTCCTGGAAACTTCCCTAGCACCCAGTTCCTCTCCATCCCCATGATGTCTCCCTCTATAAAGATATCTCTTTCATTGTAGAGTGCATTTTTTAAATTAGTAATAATTTTTGTCTGTCTTTGGCCTCTTTCATTTTTGTACTTTCATTTCATTACACACATTTTTATGTAACATAAAATATTTGAGTTATAAGAACTCTTCAAAAAGACTTAAAGGCATAAGCTAATATGTGTTAGGTGATTAGTTTATTTGAAGGATACAATGAGATACAGTGCTAGACATGAAGGATTATATGGAAGAGGCCAGAATTAAAATTATCCTTAATAACGTTTTCTTAAGCTTTTAACATTATACTTCTCAACTTTTACCTCATTTACAAACTCTAAATTATTAGTCTACAGTTCTCTATTTTGAATTGATCATTTTGTAAATTGTTTTTTCCTTGCTCTGGACCATCAACTCATGAAGTAACAGATTGAGATGCTTTTGTGTTTGATGTGTATTTACCAAATATACATGTAACACCAATAGGTAGACATAAGTTCCAGAAAACCCTAAATAAAAGTGATCAATTTATCTAAAATGACTTATCAGCCATTTATACTAAATTTTGATACATTCTATTAGGATTTTATTTTATGGAAACTTTTTTATGAATAAAACTAAAACTTACAAATATAAGCATCTGCCATTGTACAGCTGACAAGCTCTAAGTGGTCATGCTAAGTGTAAGAAGTTTGGATGAACAAATATTTTTCTGTTAGCATAAAGTTTTGTGGCACATATATTAAAGTACTTCACAATGGACCTCTTCTGATCTTTTAATATTCAGACTATTTGGGGAAACCTATAATAATTTTCAGGTGTTAGGGAACCTCTAGATAAAATTGTTTTATCTAAAGCAAAGCATGATAGTGTAGGTAGAAATCTGATAATTATTGCCAAAGGTCTTTTAAATGATGATGGTTTTCCTTTAAAATATGTTTCATTTGCCTAGTTTCTTAGCCTATTCTATTTTATATAGTGTTACCTTACTTACAGTGGATACTGAAAAAAAAATTGAGTTTTTCCTTTTTAAAAATTTTCTTGTCTGCTAGGCAGTGGTGACGCACGCCTTTAATCCCAGCACTTGGGAGGCAGAGCCAGGTGGATCTCTGTGAGTTCGAGGCCAGCCTGGGCTACAGAGTGAGTTCCAGGAAAGGTGCAAAGCTACAGAAAGAAACTGTCTTAAAAAACAAAAACAAAAAACAAAAAGCAAGCAAACAAACAAAAATTCCTTGTCAGCCTTTCTTATATCTACCCTAAGAAGGCCTAGAAGTCTTATCACAAGTTTCCAGGGAATGAGCACTATTAAGGTGTGGCTGTGCTCAGTGCAAGGGCAGATTTCTTCCCCTGTTCCTTAAAATTAAAATAAAAATTTTGGATGAATCTCCTTTTTTCTTCTACTTCTGTTTCTTCTTTAAATTTGATTAAAATATAATCACATCCTTTTTCTCCCCTCTATCAGTTCCCTCTAAACCACCTCCCACCCCACTCCACCCCACCCCACCCCACCCCACCCCACCCCACGCCTGTGTCACTTCCATATTCTCTTTCAAACTCAAGGTTTCTTTTTCAAAATTCTACTTGTTACATATATATGTAGTAAATATGTAAGTGAAACCCACTGGGTCCATTTAGTATTGTTATGAGTGTGTTTTTTAGAGCTCAACATGAGATCAGATAGCCATTTAGGGGCTCATTCCTGAGGAAGGCAAATTCTCTTTCTCTCAGCAGCCCTGAATCAGAACCTGTAGTTCTTCATGTAGGCATAGGGCCCCATGAACATTCACCCATCCACATTGGCAGGTCAACTGCTATTGCCATCATTCAGTTCTTGTTTAAGCATCCATGTTGTTGAGATTTAATGGTTAGCTTCCTTGTCTTATCTTGAAGATACAATCTTGCAGTTTACTTCCTGGTATTGAAAATTGATTAAGACTTTCAGGAGTGAGAGAAATGGATTACATTAATAAAGGGAAGATGGTTGTCAGGGTGGAAAGAATCAGGAAATAAATGGGCATTGCACTGATCCATGAAAATGGAAATGAGAACCAGACATGAGCTGCTGCAGTGAAAATGAATGAATGGGGTGGATATGAGACATTTGGTATTGAGTCATTGGTTCTGGGTTCAAGCTGATAATGAACATATATGCAAAATTGTTATAAATTTCCATTTCAAAAATACTAGAAATGTGGACCAGAGTGAAATGCTTCAGAACTCTTGGTCAGCTGAGTTATTTTCTAAGACTGACCAGCTTATCTTTTGTGGCTTTGTACTTTAACATGATTACTGTCAGGCAAGCATGAATATAGACTTAAGAGTACTAAAACTTTTGACTCCTCCCCCCCCAAAAAAAATCTAGAAAACCAACTAGTTTGGGAAATCCTCCTCTGTTAAACATCAGCAATTGCACCATTTGTTAATAAGCAAATGCACTGTGAGCTAGGCTTGCTTGCCAATTTGCAAGCACTGTCTGAAATTCTGAGTGCTGTTTCCCCAAAATTACCTCAAAGTACAACCCAGGTCAGAAGGTAATTATCTCTTTTAGAAACTTGTCTGTGCAGTTCCTTACTAGAGGGAAGGCTTTCTGTAGAAGCTAATATTTTCCTTTTGTTGAGATTTGAAAGTTATAAGCCTTTCTCTGCTTCTTCCCAGCCAGGTCTCTAGACAAACTTTATAACTTTGCTGATTGCTCTGGACTCCACCTGATATTTGCTCTAAATGCACTGCGTCGTAATCCCAATAACTCCTGGAACAGTTCTAGTGCCCTGAGCCTGTTGAAGTACAGTGCCAGCAAAAAGTACAACATTTCTTGGGAACTGGGTAATGGTAAGTAAGGATGTCATTTCCTATGAATTGATAAAATAAAGGGGAAAATAAGTTGGCTTGAAATATAATCTTAGTCCGAGGCTCTCTTTAGGGGCTTGGCCCAGAAAATGATTAAGATCCTTGGCCACTGAGTTGACTGTTGTCTTAGAGTTTCTCTTACTGTGATGAAACATCATGACCAAAAGCAACTTGGGGAAGAAGGGGTTTATTTGGCTTACATATCCAAAGTCACAGTCCACAGAGGGAAGCCAGGGCAGGAACTCAAACCAGGTAGGAACCTGGAGTCAGGAGTTGATAGAGAGACCATGGAGGGTGCTGCTTACTAGCTTGCTCCTCATGGCTCACTCAGCCTGCTTTCTTATAGAACCTGGAATTACCAACCCAGGGGTGGTCCCACCCACAATGGGCTTGACCCTCCCCCATCAATGGCTAATTAATAAAATGCCCTATGGGCTTACAGCATGATCTTTTGGAAGTTTTTTCTCAGTTCTCTCCTCTCAAATGACTCTAACATGTGTCAAAAAAAAAAAAAAAAAACAAAAAACTAGCTAGCATAATTGGCAATATAAGACCAAAATAGTTAAGGACAGTAGATTTAATTAATTCACACCACATAGTTCTCTCTGGATACCTCCTTCCAAATATTATGGAAATGACACACACACCGTCTCTCTCTCTCTCTCTCTCCCTCTCTCTCTCTCTCTCTCTCTCTCTCTCTCTCTCTCTCTCTCTGTGTGTGTGTGTGTGTGTCTCTGTCTCTCTCTCTCTCTCTCTCTCTCTCTCACACACACACACACACACAGAGAGAGAGAGAGAGAGAGAAAAGAAAAAGAAAGAAAGAAAAAATAGTATGTTGATCAATGACTAACAGTTGATGTTAAACCAGATAAAACCTGAGCTTTATAGTGCAGTGCATAGTATGGAGAACATTGGTCCTGAAAGATGATCCTTATAAAATAGCTCATTGGTTCTTTGCCAGACAAATTCTTGGAGCACTACATGCATTGCACAGGTGCACTTGCTCATATTTATTGCATACTGGAATTTAAAGTTTTCTTAACAAGAAGGCAAGGAAGAAGAAAAATAAGAAATTTCATATATTCTAATAGCATCCATCAATGAAACCTAGCATTCATCTTCTTCTCTCTTCTTCTGTTCTCTTTTCTATTCCTGGAATAGAGGACATTTAAAAAGAATTGTGGCATAAAGTAATAAAGACTTTACTAAACCAGAAGATAAATGGTTTTCCTTTGGTCTGGCTTTTTTTTTTTTTTGGTTTTTTAAAATATATTGTACTGCATAACTAAAATAAAAAAAAAAAACTAGTTACAGAGAAGCTAGAAAAAAAATCAAACCTAGAAAAAAAATCACAACCCATGGGTGATTGATGGAAATACTTTTTCAGAGTTTTTGAAATCTTGGAGTATGAGAGTTTGTTCACATAAAATAAATCTTCAGCTGGTGTAACTGGAGCAGCTTGCTAGTAAGATCTAGTGAGGAGAGAAGAATATGTGTCTTTCTATACAGTTATCTATCACGAATTGCCCTTCCCATCTCTTCTGTCCTTCAAACTCTCCTACCTAGTTCAGAGAAGGAGTGACGCACATTCCAAGATTGTTATTACAAATAACACAAAACACGATTCTCACCCTAATTCTTTTAAATGCTTCTTCAGGGCACAATAACAGCAAAGGATCATTTGAAGGGAGGTAAAAAGGCACTATCGTGGGTGTGAGAACAGGGATGGAGATGGGACTAGAGAAGCAGAGTACCAAATTCATGAATTTAAAATGTCAACCAAGCAGGAAGAAAGCACAAGTTGGCTTGTTGTGAGTGTTTGGTGGGTTAACTTTGACTCTCTACCCTGGACATTTTAGCATGGCCTTTTCTTTTCTTTACTTCTTCTCTTTTATGTCCTCTTTTCAATTATCAGACATCTTAAGTACATTCTCACTTACAAACACACCCTTCCAAGTAGGCATGATAATTTTCAGGCTGCAAGTAAAGTTGGTAGAGAACAAATTGTGTTACTGAACATCAATTACGATCTCTTTTTGTTATTCTTTGAAATTTCATATACTCCTTTAAAATAGTTTTACTGTTGACAGTTTCATTCCCATCCTCCTAACCTGCCCATCTCAGTTTATCCTTTAGGGTTTCCAGAAGATTATTATTTTTTTTTTTTTTGCAATTACTGGGTACTTCTTGTATCAGAATCTTACCTTACAAGATACCAATATACTCTGTTCACAGTTTTTATGTTGTGTATGTGTCCTTTCCCTGTTCAAAATTCTCTGCATGTTCACCATTCTTGCCTAGACTTGTTTCTCCAGTGTTCTGTCCATTTTCTTTTCTATAACCTTATCTTTTTGGACAGAGTGAATGACAAGGACTCTGGCCAGTCCTCATCCCCCATCCTTCCATCTGCCCATTCCCTCATCTCAAGAGCAAACCCAGTGCCTGAAATCCAAAGGAAGCATTTGCTCAGCCCAACTGAAAGCCAGGTAAATGTTCAGCAAAATATAAATGCAGCTGGATGGATAGTACAATAATATAACTTCTACAGTGGCTGATTTCAGTTATCTAAATCTACTTTTCAGTTTCTCCTTCAAAAACAAAGAATAATGAGGAGTACACTCACCAAATCAAGGCATACCTGAAATCAAGAGGCAGCAATTAAGAATGTATAGGATTCAAATGTCTAAGAAGCAAGACTTTCTTGGCACAAGATTTTTATTTTGTGACTATGAAGTGTGTGCAATGTTAAATATCCATAAATTGTAAACTTTGTAATTGATTAATCTCAAATATTATTAAGGACCAGCCTTAATAATATCCTTCCCAGGGGCTCAGAAGAGAAGCTATAAATGGCGAGAATTATTTTTGGGAAAATAATCTAAATACACCGATCTCTTTGTCTGTCTACTTTATTCCTCTGGGATAAAATTCTATCTGCACAGCTACATTCTGTTCTCGTGCCTAGCTCCTTTCTTGACTGATTCCTCTCTACTTTTATCTGCTGTCCCCTCTAGGTTCTATCTTAAATCTATCATCTTAATTCTGCCCTACCTTGGTCTTTGTCATCTCGTTCTTCTTCACCTGGCTCTTCCTCATCTTCTATCTCATTCTTCTAGTACTCTCTTCTAGCCTTCAATCTAGTTCTTCCACATCTCAGTTCACTCCTCTCCAGTTCTTACCCATCTATTTCCTCCATTCTCTTTTCTCTTCTCCTTCTTGTCCTCCGAAGTCTGAGGCTTACAGTTATATACCCTTGCAATAGCAATGGTCTAGCTAAAGCAAGGTCACCAGGCTTGGATTCTTACAGAATCATAAAGGCAGATAAGAGTTTTCCTCTGGCAGTGACCATAAAGCTTTCTTTTATAACCCAAAATGAGAGTGGTAAGGGAGGAGGTCAACTGAGAGCTAAAATCGGTTAATATATCAGAAAAAAATGGAATTTATGTCCTCAAACTACATTCCTAGAAGTGGTCAGGTAAAAATGTTAGGAGTCTACGTTAGTAAGGCTGTATAAGAAAGGAAGTTCTCAGCTTTAATTGCACAAGAAATAAAGCTATCCACCTGACCTAGGACAGGCATTGTTTCCATAAAGGTGTTACTTTAGTTCAGGAGATCGTTTGGCCTTGGATGCTTGATAGGTATTTTAGATAAATACACTGTTAGGAGTTCTTCAAAGCACACATAACATACAAGAAAATCATTGTAGGAACAAGCTAATATACATACAAAAGCTAAAATATCATCAAGACTTCTTAAGCCATGGCTTGACCTTCAGAAAAGTCCTTGACCTTTCCAAGTAGTAGTTTTTGTGATAGTAGTGTATTTCATTACATTTTCCTGCAGCTTGCAGCAGTTTAATACTGGGTGCTGATTATATATTAATCTTTGGTGAACTGAGAGTAAAGAATAATAGAGAATTCCAAAGCTGGGGTGCACACTGGGGAAATATAAAAAAATTTCAATTCAACTCTGCCTTAGGGAAGTAGTGTTCGTCTTTAGAAAACTATTTAACAATAAAATTTACCACAAAATAATGCACCACTTTTAATTAATGACCATGATCCTACATTTTGAGTTGCAAATGCAGTATAGAAATGCGTATTTCCATAGACTAGTAAAGTCTACTCCAGTTAATTATTAAATCAGTGTCATATCTGTACCCACACCTGGCCCGTATACAGTCACTTGTGCTCTTCTGAATTTAGCTACAGCATTCAGTTCCTTAGAGTCTATTCAGTCATTTGACAAAATGAAAACTTTGACTTTAGGAAGCTTAGCCTTTTAAAGATGATTATTATTGTCATATTGTCATACTCGCTACCCAGCTTTATTTATTTATTTATTTATTTTTTGCTAAACATTTACTTGGCTTTCAGTCAGGAATAACTTTAATGCATAAATAATATGTATACATTTTTACTATGTATATCTGTGTATGTGATAGCTTTGCAAAATCCATACACAAATTGAACCACAATTTTTAAACCCATGTGCTCTGCAGCTGAAGCCACAGTCCAGGAAGGCCAAGCATCTACTTCAGCTAGTAGCACACCTCAGTGTTGTTCATCTGTTGCTTGTCTTTTAGGCAAGCAAAACACGAGTTACAGGGTCATGGAGGCTTCTATCCAGATTTCAGATAAAGTCTGGAAGTCAGGCTAATGGAGAGCAGGGATAGATCCTTTACAGGGGTCCCCAGAGGAGCAATGCATGAAGCTATGAGAGTGAAGCTGTGAAGGTGGTTGGAGACTACAGGGAGTTGGAGTTCCAGGAACATGGAACATTTCCAAGGAAAGCCAAAGGCAAGAGAAGCAGTTTAGGAGAGAGTCAGGTGAGCTGAAATTCACAAGACAGCAGGTTTGCCGGTGCCTAAGCCCTTTGAAGCTCACATGACACCACCATGTGCCTCAGACGCTGGACATGCATCCACAGAATATAAGTTTGCCCTACTGGATTGCAGTTTTGCTTTGGTTCCACCCCTCCCTATACCATCATTCTTCTCTTTGGAATTAGCAGTGTTTACTCTGTACCACTGTATACTGGAAATGCTTCATTTCATCTTCTCATTTGTAGAGGCTCACAGTTAAGTGTTGATTTTGACTCTCGGTAATAAACAATAAAACAACTTTGGATTTCAACTTTTGAGCAATGTTGGAACTTTTGAGAGTTTGGTAAAGGATTCATGTATTTTCATAGTGAATATACAGAATAAAGAACGTGTAGTCTTCAAGAGTTTATTACCTAAAACCAAAGATAGGATAAACTTAAAGCCATTACTCCTTACTTCTATAACAGAAGGGCCTCTTTAATTTGAAGAGATTAAATTACAAATCATAAAAGCTGTTAAACCAACATAAAATATGGATTAAAATATATATTAATGCACAAAATTATTGATAAATTAATAGCTATTTTTAATATTTTAAAACACTTAAGTAGCTTGTAAAACTGGTACTGACTCTGTTTACAGATACATGACTTTAATGACATATTAATGACTTCTCTAATTGAGGTTCATAAGCAACTGAAAACATAATACAGCTTTTTTTGCTTATGATATTGAATATGTACCAGTAGGTGACAATTTACAAGACATGAGGCCAAATTCTGAATCTTATTAAAAAGACTTAAAATCATGATTATGATTACATGGCATCTTAGAAAAAGCAAAACCACACAGAGAGAGTAAATGGAGAAAACATTTCCAGGAGTTCTGTAAAGAAATAAAGAGGGGAATGAATATGTGGAGCAGGCGGGATGTTTAAGATAATAAATTAACTCAATATGTTACTGTGACTATAGATGAATAATCTTACGAACCTTCCAAAGTCCACAGTACTATATAATACAAAGAGTATGCCATAATGCAGATGATAGACTTTAGTGTCAAAAGAATGTTATCAGTATTGGTTTATCAACTGTACTAATATACCAAACCAAGTCAAGACATCTATAATATGGGAAGTGAGTATGTGTTTGTGTGTGTACATGCCTGTGTGTGGTATATACACATCTACAGTAGGGAGTGCACACTATGCTGGTCTCTCTATACTGAATGTTCAACTCTGCAACATTAAAATTGTTCTGAAATATAAAAATGAGATTCACTAAGAAAAATAGATTATGAACCATGATGAAAATGAACGCTTTAGAAAGATGAGTGTAATTTTCTGTGTTGGTTTCACTTCGTATTAAACACAACACTAGAAGCAATTGACAGAATATTGTTAAACAGAATTAACATGGCCACATCTCAAAAGAAGATGCACAGATGGCCAATAACCACATGAAAGCATATTTAACATCATTAGCCACTGTAGGAAAGTAAATCAGTATTTCACCATTAAGTATGGTAGCCATAGTTTTTTCTCATATAATCTTTATTAGGATAAGGAAGTTTTCCTTCTAGTCAGAGTTTGTTGGGAAGATTTATCATTTGCCAAATGCCTTTTTGTGTTTGCACATATTGATGTTGTACTCTGGTTGTTTAATCCATCAAAACAATAGCTTATATTCTTTGGGTTGATATTAAATCAATCTTGCATTCCTTGCATCAGTACCACTTGATCATAATGTTTGATTTTTTTGTATATGCTGTTGAAATTGGTTTGTATAAATTTTGTGGAGATTTTTTTGTATCTATGTTTATGAGGAATATTCATCTGTAGTTTTCTCTTAATGTCTCTGTCTACTGTTGGTAACAAAAATATTGGCCTCATAAAATAAATTGTAAAGCATGCTCCCTTTGTCCTTTTTCTGGAAGACTTTGAAGAATTGGTATTTCTTTCAATGCTTAATTAATCTGAGTCTAGGCTTCTTAGAAAAAAGTTTTTTTTTTAATTACAAGTTCAATGTGTCTTTTCTTTTTTATATGTTTATTTAGAGTTTCAACTTTCTTTGAGTCTGGTGGCTTTGTTTATTTTGTGAAACAGAGTCTCTCTTTAACTTAGGCTAGCTTCAGACTTGCTATGTATCTCATGCTGACCTTAAACTTGTAATTCTTTTGCCTCAGCCTTCGAAATGCTAGGGTTACATGCCATGAGCTACCAGACTAAGCAAAGTCAGTTTAATAATGTGTGTCCTTCTTGAATATTTTCATCAATTCACTGTCTAAATCATTTCCATAAAGTTATTCTTAGTAGTCTTTTACCACTTTAACTATTTGAGGCCCTTTATGGTCTTTTGTTATTAATTTTGTTAATCCAGGACTTTTCTGTTTTCTTCCTTAGTCAGTCTATCTGAAGGAATGTCAGTCAACTTTTTCTTTTTTTTTTAATTTATTTTTAATTTTTTAAAATTATTTTATAATTTAATTTAATTTTACATATCAGCCACGGATTCCCTTGTTCTCCCCCGTCCCTCCTCCACCTTCTCCCCAGCCCACCCCCCATTCCCATCTCCTCCAGGGCAAAGACTCCCCTGAGGATTGAGTTCATCCTGGTAGATTCAGTCCAGGCAGGTCTAGTCCCCTCCTCCCAGGCTGAGCCAAGTGTCCCTACATAAGTCACAGGTTCCAAACAGCCAGCTCATGCACTGAGGACAGGACCCTCCCACTGCCTGGATGCCTCCCAAACAGATCAAGCTAATCAACTGTCTCGCTTATCCAGAGGGCCTGATCCAGTCTGGGGCTCCTCAGCTATTGGTTCATAGTTCATGTGTTTCCATTCGTTTAGCTATTTGTCCCTGTGCTTTTTCCAACCTTGGTCTCAACAATTCTCGCTCGTACAAACCCTCCTCTTTCTCGCCAGTTGGACTCCTGGAGCTCCACCTGGGTCCTGGCCATGGATCTCTGCATACAGATCCCTCAGTCACTGGATGAAGTTTCTAGCACGACAATTAGGGTGTTTGGCCATCCTACCACAGAGTAGGTCATTTCTGGCTGTCTCTCGACCATTGCCAGTAGTCTATTGTGGAGGTATCTTTGTGGATTTCTGTGGACCTCTCTAGCACTTGGCTTCTTATTGATTTTTTTCTCATTTTTATTACTTCTTTTGTTTTAGAGATTATAATTACATCATTTACCCATTCCCTTTGCTTCCTCCAAACTCTCCCATATACCTTGTCTTGCTGTCTTTCTGATTCATAGCCTCTTTTTTGTTAATTGTTGTTACATGCATATGTGCATATTTATATGCATAAATATTCCTAAATACAACTGCTTAGTCTGTATGATATCACTTTATGTATGTTTTCAGGGCTGATCATTTGGTATTGGAAAACCAATTAGTGTGCTATTCCCTGGAGAAGACTGCTTCTCCAATCAGCATTCCTTAGATGCTTGTACTCCTTTTGTTTAGGGTTAGAGCCTCGTGGTCTCCCCCTTATCCATGGTGGCATGTCCTTGTTCAGGTTTAGGTAGTCATGTTGGTGAGACTTGTTTTTTTTGTGTGTAAAAAGAAAGACAAGAGCATATTAGATGCCATCCTCAATTTCTGTCCGTCTTATTGCCTTGAGACAGGGTGCTCACTGAACTAGAAGCTTGCAATTGTTTTTCTGCTAGGCTGGGTGGCCAGCAATCCCTCAGGTCACACTGCAATACTGGCTACAGGCATCCACAGCCATGCTTAACATAGGTAGGAGGGGTTTAAACTCGGGTCTTCTTGCTTGCTAAGCAAGTGCTCTTACTCACTTAGGCACATCCCCTGTCCCTTTTTTGTTTCTTTTCCCCAAATTTTTATCAAAAAATTTTTATATAGAAACTGCGTCTGTCTTTCTCTTCTTCAACTCCTCCCGATCCTCTCTAACCACTCAACTCATGTTCTATCTTCCTTCATTTCCCCCCCCAAAACATTTTCCACAGAAAACAAACATCAAACAAACCAACAAGCAAAAAGACAAAAAACAAAAAAGCCAAAACAAAGAGAAAGGCTCACCAAACCCAAACCAAAACATGGGGTTTATTTGTGTTGGCCAACCACTCCCGAGCATGGAGCTTGCCCCAGAATGTGGTGGATATACTCGGTAACACTCCATTGGAATAAACGGATTGCTTTCCTTTGCCAGTAGGTTTCTCTGCTATAGAGGCTACCCCACATCCACTTCCCCCTCTCAGCCCTGAGATCCTATCTGGCTTGAACCCGTGCAGGCCCTATGAGTGCTGCCACCGGCTCTCTGAGTTCATACGTACATCAGTCCTGTTGGTCTGGAAGTCCTGTTTCCTTGGAGCCATTGCTGCCTCTGGTCTTTACAGTCCTTCTACCTCCTCTTCTGCATAGATCCCCGAGTCCTGTGGGGGGGTGGGGTGATGAAAACACCCCATTTAGGACCAAGTGCTCCAAAGTCTCTCAGCCTCTGCACATTGTCCCGTTGTAGGTCTCTGTTAAATTCCATCTGCTGTACGAAGGAGAAGGGGAAGCTTTTCTGATGTTGGATGAGAGAGGCTCTGATCTATGGATACAGCAGTATGTCATTAGGAGTCATTTTACTATTCTGTTCCTTTAGCAGAATAATGTAGTAGGTTTTCGCCTAGGCCTGTGACCTATTGAGTCTCAGGTTCTTGGTTACATTAGCTGTGGACCTCACTCCATGAGATGGAACCCATACCTTTTTTCATTTTCTAAGGAAGAATTTTAGGTTATAGGTTTAAGATCTCTTTTATTTCTAATATAGGACTCTCAGGCTACAAATTTTCCCCTAAGCATTGCTTATTCTGTGTCCTATATATTCTTTCATTTCACTCTGTTCCAAATATTTTTTCTTTCCCTGTTATCTCTTTATTGGCCTATGTACTATTCATTTTCATAGTTTCTTAATATTTGTTAATTTTCATATTTCAATTAGTTAATTAAAGTGCAATTCTGTAAGTTGTAGCATGAATCTTAAAAGTTCTTATTAATAAAATCAAATCTGAGGCCAGTTATTGGGGTGAACACTGGAAAATCAGAGAGCCAGAACAAGCCACAGCTACCTCACCTCATCGGATCCTCAGCTGGTCTTGTTTCCTCAGACTGGAGGCTTCTGAGTCCTCATCCAGAATGAGTCTCAGCTGAATTGCTGCTCAAAAGTCTGAATGCTTAACCAGCCAAATGCTTCTAGTTTCTGGTCTTCATGCCTTATATACCTTTCTGCTTTCTACCACCACTCCCTGAGATTAAAGGCTCACTTTCTGGGATTAAAGGCGTGAGTCACTATGCTTGGCTGTATCCTTGAACAGATGGATTTCTGCCTCTGGAATGCTAGGATTAAAGGCGTGTGCTACCACTGCCTATCCTCTATGTTTAATATTTTGGGTGTTCTGTCTCTGACCCCAGATAAGTTTATTAGGGTGCACAATATTTTGGGGAACACAATACCACCACAGTAAGTCAGGAAATATACATTGTATGATTTAAATTATGTTTAAAGTTTGAGATTTGTATATGTCCTGGCATACACTCTATTTAGAAGACTGTTCTGTGTGCCCCAGAAAACAAAGTGTATTCTGCTATTGTTAGGTGAAATATTTTGTCAGTCAGACAGGCCAAGTTAACCTGTAATGGACTCAAATCTTCTACCCAGCTTCTTGAACTGTGCACTGTGACCCTGTGTGGGTTGTGTAACTGAATGTGGGGGTTGAAAAAAAAATTTGCTAACAGAAAATTTTTGAATGTGCAATGACTAAGAATTAATTCAAGATTATCCCAGTGTCATTGGAAAATGCTCAACAACAGAAACTTTCAGGGGATGTGTTTTAGGCATACAGTTCCAAATTACAACCCTTCATTGCAGGGTGGTCAAGGCAGGGACATGGAACAGCTATCCACCGTGAAGAACACAGAGAGAAAGGCCGCATGCATTTCTTTTTTTTTTTTAATTTTTATTAAGACAATTTTTTTATTCATTTTACATACCAATCAAAGATCCCCTTTTTCCCTCCTCCCGCCCCTCTAGCCTCTCCCTCCCTACCCACCTCCTCGTCCCTCCTACAAGAATGTTAGGCTTCCCATGGGGCGTCAGCAGAATCCCTGACTCTGGTGGGTTGACCTTTTGAACACTAGCTGTCACTTGCTGAATACTCCCATGGCCTTTTGCTACCAGCAGCTCTCAATAACTTTGACTGTATAATCATCAATATTTAGAACACTTCATGGCATATAATATAAATAAAAGTACAAAATGACAGAAGTAGGCTTATGGCCACTTCAGAAAAATATTGAAAATTCTGTCTTAATCCCAAGCAAAATTAACTTAATTTTAAAAAATAAAACTCAAGTCAGCAACTCAAATACCAGTTTTTGAAACCAAATTTTCTGACACAATCCAGTGTTAATAAATAAAGTTTCCTGGGGGGTCAGAGCTAATAGCAAGCCATAGCAGAGCCGGGCGTTGGTGGCGCACACCTTTAATCCCAGCTCTTGGGAGGCAGAGCTAGGTGGATGTCTGTGTGTTCAAGGATACAGCCAGCATGAGACACACACCTTTAATCTCAATACCAACCATAGAAGACCTGCAGGTCTATACAGACAGGCAGCGACGAGGAGTTCATGTGGTTAGGTTTACAACCAATGAGAAGGCAGAAGAGAAAGTCAATAAAAAGTACAAACACACAAGAAGTAGGTCTCTTTCGGAGAGGTAGGACCACAGCGACAGTGAAGGGTAAGGTTTTAGCTCTTAGCTATTGCTCTGACCTCTTGGCTTTTTATCTCTGTATTGGCTCTGTGTTTCTTATTTAATAAGATGGTTACATCTACAATCCAGTCTGGAAATAGTATTAATTTGCTATTTTAATACTGAGGAGTGATATCACAAAGATATTAGAAGTCTTTGTTTTCCATAATTATTATATACATGTTTTTCTGTAAGAGCAGAAAACTTTGTATTTAAGAGGAAATTCATAATACACAGTATTCTCCAATCTGAGCTCAGACTAACACAGAAAATAATAATCTCTTCTCAGTCTAACACAAGCTGCACACATTTAGCTCATTTTTACCTCAGAGAAAGTTCAAACTAGACTAAAGGCATTTGTAAATAGATCATAAGTTTAAAACTTTACAGTTATGCACAAATGTTTACCAAGGTTACTAACACAAAACACCCTAAAAGTCTGCCAATTCTTCACTGACCAAGTCTGCTGATAAAAAGCTATGCCTCAGAGTTTGTTGCACTGGGCAGTATGTCCCCTTCCTCTGGTCCTGAAACCTTGGAACCTTGGGTTACCATGGTGATAGCTGTGTTCTTTATTGTCTATTCTAGGCATGTGCTATGACGTTGAGAGTTTTGAAACTTTTCTCAGGATTGTAAGTTGTCTCTTGTTAAAAATGTATGGATAGTCAGGTAAGAGAGGAGCTAAGAATGAGAGCTGAAAAGCTGTAGATTTAGAGAAGCTTACTTAGAACAATAAAGAGACATGGACTGAAAGAGCACAGTGCCTAGACTCATTCCTTATCCCTCAGATTAGATCCTTAGCTGGTTGTAGAATCTCCTTCCAACTCTGGGAGAAAGGCTTTGAGTCTATCTCCTTAAAGGCTTTCATTACAATCAACTCTGAAAACATTGAAGATACTTATATTCTTCAGGATCAAACATTTTTCCAAGATTTTGTTTATTTATTTGTGTGTGTGTGGGGGGGGGGTGCTTTACCAGTATGTATGTGAGCACAATGCCCAAGGAGGCCAGAAAGTGGCTTCAGGTCCCTTGAGGCTGGAGTTACAGATGGTTGTTAACAACTGTGTGGGTGATGAGAATCAAAATCTGATCCTCTTAAAGAGTATCTGGTGCCCTTAACTGGCTCTTAATGTCTCTCTATCTCCATGGTTTAATTATTTATATAAAATAAGCATGTCTATATATCTCTTTAGTATGCTCTCATCTTTAACAACTGGTAAATTTTTGTGTGCCAAAGAATTAAAGTTATCTTCTTTTTTTAAAATCAGATGTATTTGTTATTTTTATTTTATGTGTATGAATGTTTTGCCTTCATGTATGTGCATGGAGGCCAGAAGAGGGCACGAGATACCCTGCAACTGATATTAAAGATAGAAGATAGCTGCCCTGTGGGTGTTGGGAACCAAATTCAGCTCCTCTGCAAGAGCAGAGCAGCCAGTGCTTTTAATAATGGTGTCATCTCTTCAGCCTCTAAGATTAATTTCTTTATTATCATCAGTAACTGTATGATTTTACAGATATACATGAGGTCACATAAAATTTGTGATGAGTTAACTTGTCACCATCTGTTTTTGAGCAGCACTAATTTAAATTCAGATGAACACAGAAATGTTGCTTCAGTGGAGTGTTTCACTGGACTTTGAGTGTATCATCTCACTCTCTTCTTGCCTCCTTTGTTGCCGATTTAAAAACTCAGTGTTAATCTCATTTTGTTTTCCTGTATGTGCTGTGTCATTTCAGGTTAAAAGTTTCCATTTTATTTTTATATTGTCTTTATATCCCTATATAAGTCAGTAACATACTTTCTATTAATTCTTTTATTCCTTTTAGTTCTTTGAACATATTTTATAATTTTGAAGTTCTTATATGCAAAATAATCTAATGTTAAAGGCTTCAGAGAGAGAGAGAGTTTCTATTGACTGCTCTTTTTCCTTTCATGTATATGGTAGCACTTTCCTATTTTCTTTTCATACCCCATAATTTTGTTCTTGAAAGTAATGCATTTTAGATAATGTGTTAGAGGAATGCAGAATCATTAGTTGTCCATCCCAGAAGTTGAGTTTATCACTTTTGGTTTGGTTTTTCAGTTACAGGTCTAATGCTCTAGTCCACCACTCTTGTATCAGGTAGTTACTGATATGTCCATTTAAAAAACTTAATCCTCTAGGGGCTGGAGAGATGACTCAGTGGTTAAGAGTACTGTCTGCTCTTCCAGAGGACCTGGGTTCAATTCCTGACATACATAGAGTGGCTCATAACCTTTTCTAACTCCGGTCCCAGAGGATCTGACATCCTCTTCTGGTCTCTGAGGGCTCTGCGTGCCCATGGTACACAGACATACATGCAACACACATACATGCAAACAAAGCACCAACACATATTAAATGTTTGTTTGTTTATTTGTCTTTTAATTAATCCTTTAAAGATATTTTAAGGTCAGCTTTCTAGGAGTTGCCTTCGCATTGATAAATGATGAGCCAATAATTGATCAGAGATGTGCATACTTAACTTGAGCCAGTAAGACCAGGCCAGTAGATATACTGATGAATGGGGAACACAGTAAATACTTGGTTAGTAAAGTGCCATCCTGGGTCTCCCCTATGAGAGTCCAAGGGTTCATATTCATGCTAACACTCTCTACAGTTCCCCCTGAATATATACAGCCTTCGGGATTAAAGGGTTTGTAAGAGAGATTATCAGTTTTCACTGTGTCTGTCTTAGTTCCCCAAATTTCTCTTAAAACTTCACGTGAGTCTGATTATCTAGGCCTTGTCCCTACCAGAATGCCAGCTTCAAACTATCTGAGACAATGGCTTTGGGGCACCTCTAGTTGGCTACCTCAAACTCTTAAGAGCTGCTGGTTTTTAGGACTTTTCATATCCTTCCAGTGCTAAACTCAGGGTAAGTGGTTTTGCTCGAAATTTTTTCACTCAGCTACTTTCTTACTGATCAACAGCAAGGATGATTTTCCTAAGTTTGTGTTCAATAATCCTACTTATGAGGGCAACCCTTCTTACCATTTGTATTAATTTCCTAGGCTTTGCAATAACAAATTACTATGGCTTAAAACAAAAGAAGCAAGTTTTCTCCTACTGTTTATGAAGCCAAAGTCTGAAATCAAAACATCAGTGTGGTTGCTTTCTTCTGGAAGCTCTGAAGGAGAATCTGTTCCATTCCTTTCTCCTACCTTCTGGAGCTGCCAGAATTCTTTAGCATAGCAGCATCTCTCCAGGCTTTGTGTTTGTCATCACACAGCATTTTCCCCTGTGCCTGTGTATCTGAAGGTCCTTTTCCTTTGTGTTACAAACACAACAGTTATTAGATGCAGGGCCCACCCTAATCCTGTGACTACATAATAACATTGCATCCTCAATGACCCTATTTCCAAATAAGGTCATGTTCTGAAGTTCTGGTACACAAATTTGGGGAGACACTATTCTACCAACTGTACCATTCATTACAAAGTATCACTAAAATTAGATATGGTCTCTTTTGTGAATTGAGTGATGTTTTATGAAGATAAGTTTGGAAGGAATGAAACATCAAGTTGGTACTACTAACATGACAGTTTCTGTGTTCCTTAAGATAACTTATGTTCTCCCTTTGTTATTTTGTTCATGGTAGTAAGAAAAAAGCACTGTTTTGTAGAAAGGAAAGGGCTGGCAGAATCTCGCTCTTCTCCATTCTAATTTATATGTCTGTTTTTAATCTAGAGCCAAATAACTATCGGAGCATGCATGGCCGGGCAGTAAATGGTAGCCAGTTGGGAAAGGATTACATCCAGCTGAAGAGGCTGCTGCAACCCATCCGGATTTACTCCAGAGCCAGTTTGTATGGCCCTAATATTGGACGGCCCAGGAAGAACGTCATTGCTCTCCTAGATGGGTAGGTCAAATTATTTAGCTGTCCTTACAGCAGTGCTCATTAAATATAATGGAATGAAGTATTTGTGTTTATCCTGGTTATTTTTATATTTAAGAAGAGAGGCTTTCTCATAGTGGTTTACTCCTAAACAGGGACTCTTCAACAAACAATAGCACTCATCTTGAGGTCTCCTAGAGTCGGGGGTGGGGGATGACATATCTTAGTCTCTGGGTAACTTGGACAGAATGCATTATTTGCAAAAAAAAAAAAAAAATCATTTAATACAGGATTTCATTGAATCATCTCATATTTTTAAAAGGTTGGGAAACATTACAAATATTTACAAATAAAAATAGAACTGAACTAATACTTCAGTAGCAGTCATCCTGTATAATTTTGATCACTTACTTAATTTTGACTGACCTGACAAACATCTTTTGTATGTTAGTGCAAAGTATGATGTGAAATGTTCTCCAACTCAGTTCTGGCAGTGGGCTAGCCCCAAACTGAATAATGGATATGTCCATGCAGATTTGGTCTACTTATACAGGGTTAGAAGAAATGCCTGACCACGAATTTACAAACAGGAAGAATTATGATTAGTGGGAACTACAGTGGAGTGGGGGAGACTTAATATAGGTAAATGTTGAATCGAGTCCCAAGGTGAAAATGTAACTGAAGCAAGAATAGGAACAATGAGGTTGGTAGAGTCACATGGTACATGTGGCATGTAGTCAGAATCTAGACTAGGGATAGTTATCCTTACAGTTCCAAGTGAGGAAGATGGCTTGCAATGAAGTGTGTAGACAAAGCAGTTAGAGAAATGTCATGCAAGCATGATAATTATCCCTACAGTTCCAAGTGAATGAGATAGTTTCCAATGAAGTGCGTAGAGCAAACAGTTAGATCAAAGTCATGCAAGCATAAACAGAGATGAAAAGAAAGAAACAAAAAATGGTTACTCCTGAATGGCTGTGTGTATCTTGACAGTTTGTAGGACTCCTTTCATTTCTGATTACTTAGTGTTGATTTGAGCTTGTGAACATAGCAGACTTTACTGAAGGTCTGGGGAAAAGCATGGGGATTTATATTATAACAGCACCAGCAAGGTGAAGTTTAATATTAAGCATTTTTCCTCTATATAAGTCACTGAATTTTTACCTAAACTACCTTTATGTTTTGCTTTGTTTTTTTGAGACAGGGTTTCTCTGTGTAGTTTTGGTACCTGTCCTGGATCTCACCCTGTAGACCAGGCTGGCCTTGAACTCACAGAGATCCACCTGCCTCTGCCTCCCAGAGTGCTGGGATCAAAGGCGTGCGCTACCACCACCCGGCTTAAACTACCTTTCTTAATTGCCTCTTCTTTCCTTCTCTCCCTTTCTTGCTCAAGAGCAATTTACTTCCTTTTTGTTGAAAAATTGCATGGCCTTAGTCCATACTCATAAGCTAGAGGCTTCCTTCTGCATACTTTCACTGAACTTTGAAATTTCTCTTTGCATGTGTATGATGAGGAGTAGGACAGACATGAAGAGGTTGCTTTCACTTTTCCTGTTAGACTTTGTTATAAAAGTCAGTTATATTATACTTACTCATATTTCACAGGTTCATAATGAAAAATCTAATCACTCTATCCTTTAAGTCTATACAGTTATTACTTTAAAATATTCTTTTTCTTTAATGACTTGATTAATGTGTCCCCATATAACCTACTAGTGTCATTCTAATAGTATGGAATGATGCCAATTCTTTATTCATTTTCAATATATTTCTTGAGCAGCAACTAAGTAATATGCTAGAAGCTGAGATAATAATAAACAAAACAGATACATTCTTTGCCCTCATGCAGTATTTACTAAGTTAGGAGAGACATAGATATTAATCAGAAATGTAAAACCAGAACAGTATGAACAGCAGTACATGGTTATATTAATAACTATAAGTGCTATGGCTTGATTGAATTAGGAAAGTCATGGAAACATTCCCTTAAAAGGTGTAATATAAAGAATGATTAGTTGACTACACAACATGAGAAGTCAACAGTATCAGTGATTATATTTGTTTATATAGTTCTAGAATGAAAAATATGTACAGAGACCCCGAGTATAAAAACTGGCTAGGTTGGCTGGGAGTGTCAGAGAAGGAAGAGGTGTGTTCTATCAAGGCTTGCAGGCATAATGAAGGACTTGCTGTTCCTTCTAATTGCATTCAGGATGACAGAGGATGTTTTAAGCTGGAGAAGGAAACTATTTGTTTTAAGAAATCTACGTTGTATATACTGTGGAAAATAGATTAAAGAGAAATCAGGAAAATCCATGAGAAGATTACTTCAGCAATACAGGGGGGAAGCAATGGGGGCCTGGAGTAGAGTGGTGGTGGCTGGAAGTAGAATCTATAAGATATGGTAGTGCATTGGGAAAATCTACAATGATGTGATGTAGATAGTAGTAGCTAACTGGATGGTGCCATTTGCTGAAATGGGAAGACAGGAATCCTTCTAACTAACTAATTCTGTGAATAAAACTGTGACTTCAGTTTTTGTGCTATCAAACTAAATATAGATGTCAAGCATATCATTTAATAGGTATGAAGAGATGGGGTTCTCTGTTAGACATATTTATTCCTTTGAGAAGTTTTTAGCATGAAAGTGAGATTTAAAGCCCTGGGAATAGAGGAGATAAGGTAGCATACAAAAGGAAAGAAAGGGCTTAGGTGACAGCCTGAAGAAACTGAATGAAGAAGTAGGAAAACCGGTAAGAAGAATAAGGCACATGAAGGAAGACTTCAGATAAAGAGAGAGGGAACCAACTAATTGGATGACAGAAAAGCATCTTCTGGATTTGGCAGCATGTAGGTGTTTATGACCTTGAGACAGTTCAGGAGAGTGAGAACTGAAGCTGAATTGCAGTGACTTGCCGAGGGGAGAATGAGAGACTACAGGCAATAATGTGGATAAGAAGACATAGAATAACATTACTGTGAAGAAACCCACAGACAACTGTGGGGAGATGTGTCGCCATCAGGGAAGATGACTGCTTCCTTCCCTCAATGCAGAATACAGTCAAACAGGTTTGTAGGTTAAGGTATACCCAGAGAGAAGAAAGGGGGCATAGAGCCAAGTTAAGACATCCTTTAAAGTTGGCAGAAATGGAAACCAGAATGATTGACTTTCTGTAGAGGACAATTCTCCCAAGGTAATAAAAGATAAGAAACAAGTATTTGTCTGCATTGAGAGGTTTAAAAGGTCATATTTATGAGGAATCTCTGCTCCCACTACAGTAAATGTAGTTGAGATATTGAGTTTGTATACATGATACAAACATGAGTGCATGCAATTAGTACGTAGGAATAGGTTGAGAAACTCCACAGTGGTGAAAGAGAAGAGCATGTGCTGTTATTTGACTATGACATGCACCCCGCCCCCCAGGCTCATGTGTTGAAGGCTTGGTTCCCAGGTACTGGCACTGTCTTAGGAAGTGCTGGAGTCATTAGGAGATGAGGTCTAGCTAGAGGAATTGGGTCATGGGACAATGGAGGGGGTGATCTGAGGAGACAGAGCTTTCCCTGGCCCTTCCTGTTTCCCTGCTTCCCAGCCGCCATGGTGTTTTGCTTTACATCAGGCCATAAGCAAAGGAGTCAGCAGACTGTGGCCCGAAACCCTCAGTCCAAATAAACCCTTCCTCCCTTAATTGGTTTCTCTCAGATGTTGGTCACAGCAACAAAAAGTATGACTAACAAAGCATGTGGCTAGGGTTTTGTAGTGGGAAATTCCTCCATATCTAAACATAAAATAGGACAAAAACAAAAAAACAAACAAACAAATGAAAAACCAGAAAAAGTCATTTAGGGCAAGGAAACATTGATAAACATTTTTCTTTTATTTGCCAAAATGAGGATAAATTTTCTTAATATATATGTGTGAAATAAAAGTAGAAAGAAATATCCCAGAATCTTAACCAACAGAACAGAAACATCAGCCTTGTAAATTGCCCGCTCACAGCCTTTCCCAGCCCTCTTGGTTATACAGACACACTACTACATAGATGTGACCAGTGTGGAGGCATCAATGAGAGGGCTGTGCTTCTGTTCATCACTTCATAGGGCCCTTATTTCTGCATTCTTCCCATAATTGTCATTCTTAGTGGAAATAAAATACTCCACTGCATTAATGTACCAAAGTCTAACTAACTAAGCATTCTCCATCTATTGGACATTTGGTCTGTTTCCAGTTTTTGCTTATAATGTAGTACAACTATAAATATCTTTATACATATAGATTTTTAAATTTTTCTTTTGAATCATATACTTGGGCTGTATCCAAAAAGTTGGGTTTCTGGGTCAAAAATGTATATTAATTTTTATGGCTTTATATTTGCTGCCAAATTTCTTTTCAGAATGATTTCACTAGGTGAAAGCAGTGGTATATCACTGTAACATTTCCAAATATCACACCATGAGCTTTGACAGTATTATTAATTAACTTTTGCTGTGGGATGGTCTGTATGTCAAATCTGTTGCTCTGATTTGTCAATAAATAAAACACTGATTGGCCAGTGGCCAGGCAGGAAGTAGGTAGGACAAGGAGAGAGGAGAATTCTGGGAAGCAGAAGGCTGAGGCAGAGACACTGCAGCCGCCGCCATGACCAGCAGCATGTGAAGATGCCGGTAAGCCACCAGCCACGTGGCAAGGTATAGATTTATGGAAATGGATTAATTTAAGTTGTAAGAACAGTTAGCAAGAAGCCTGCCACGGCCATACAGTTTGTAAGCAATATAAGTCTCTGTGTTTACTTGGTTGGGTCTGAGCGGCTGTGGGACTGGAGGGTGACAAAGATTTGTCCTGACTGTGGGCAAGGCAGGAAAACTCTAGCTACAAACTTTGTTTAAATTAATGCAGGGTCATGTTGCATGCTTGTTTATATTTGAATTTTGTTAACTTCAAGAATAGCTGAATATTCTCCAACTCCTTATGTTGTATTGTTTCTCCTATTTATTTATGTTCGTGTGTGTGTGTGCGCGCGCGCATGCGCGCGTGTGTGCACATGCATGACGGGGAGGTATACATGTAAGTTCCTATGTATGTGAGGCTCAAGTGTGAAGGAGCATGTGGGAGCCAGAAGTCAACATCTTGTCTCTTCCTTTTTCACTCTCCTTCGTTAGTTTTGTTTGTTTGTTTGGGCTTTTTTTTTTTTTTTTTTAAATTTTGAGAGAGGATCTTTTAGTGGTTGCCAAAAATGGTGGTTGCCATTTTAGATAGAGTGACTGGCCAGTGGAACTCTAGAATCTGCCCATCTCTGCTCTTTACACCCAGCACTGGTGTTTCAGGTATGTACCACAGGGCCCAGATTTCATGTCTCTGATGGAGATCCATACTCAGGTCCTCATGCTTGCACAGAGAGTAGTTTACCCACTGGGCAATATCCCTAGCCCTGTCTTGCTGTGGGATGTTCTGTATGTCCTGTGGGAGCCCTTCTTGGGTTCTTTGTGGCGTTACCCAGCAGGTCCGCATAGAGGATGATTATAGGACCATGGGCCTGAGTGCAGGTGTCTGAGATGGTCTGCACTTGGCTGTGCTGGGGGATGGTCTGTATGTCAAGTTGCTCTGATTGGTCAATAAATAAAACCTGATTGGTCGTGGCTAGGCAGGATGTATAGGCGGGACTAACAGAGAGGAGAAATAAAAGAACAGGAAGGCAAGAGACACTGCAGCTGCCGCCGCCATGACCAGCAGCATGTGAAGATGCCGGTAAGCCACCAGCCACGTGGCAAGGTATAGATTTATGGAAATGGACTAATTTAAGCTATAAGCACAGTTAGCAAGAAGCCTGCCACGGCCATACAGTTTGTAAGCAATATAAGTCTCTGTGTTTACTTGGTTGGGTCTGAGCGGCTGTGGGACTGGCGGGTGACAAAGATTTGTCCTGACTGTGGGCAAGGCGAAAAACTCTAGCAACACTGTCTTTATTTCTTTTATCCAAAATTTGATTAATAATACAATAACCATTTTGCCTGCATTCCAGGCTATTTTTATTAATTATCATTTTTTACAAGATAACTAATAGCCACAAAGAGTAGATGAAATGAAATATTATAAATCTCAGGACTGGAATCAGTGAGATGAAAACAAATAAATAGTATAAGAATCAATAAAGTTGAGATGATTCTTTGAGAAAATCAACAAAATTGGCAAACCATTAGCCAATGTAACCAAAAGACACAGAGAGAAGACCGAAATAATAAAATTCAAGATGAAAAGAGAGCCATTACAACAGACACTGAGGAAATTCAGAGACTCATAAGGACATACTTTAAAAATATGGAAAATATAAAGGAAATGGATGAAGTTCTTGATATTATGACCTGTCAAAGTTAAATCAAAATGAAATAACAATTCAAACAGACTCATAATACCTAGTGAAATAGAATCAGTAATCAAAGTCTTCCTATTAAAACAAGCCCAGGGCCAGATGGATTCAGAGTACAATTCTACAGACCTTAAAGAAGAAATAACACCAATAGTCCTCAACTTACTCCACAAACAGAAACTGAAGAAACATTTCCTAAATCTTTTTATAAAGCCAGTATTACCCTGATACTAAAGCCATACAAAACCCCAACAACAAAAAGGAAATTATAGACCAATATCCCTTATGAATGTAAATGGAAAAATTCCCAATAAAATACTTGCAAACTGAATTCAAGAACACATCAGAAAGATTATCCAACATGACCAAGTTGACCAGAGATGCAGAGATGGTTCAATATACATAAATAAATAAATGTAACCCATTATACAAACAGACTGAAAGACAAAAGCCACTTGATCATCTGATTAGATGCAGAAAAAGTCTTTGACAAAATCCAACACCCTTTCATGATAAAAGTCCTGGAGAAAATAGGGATAAAAGGGAAATAGCTTATATAATAAGGCAACTTGCAACAACATCATTCTAAAGGTAGGGAAACTCAAAGCATTTTCACTAAAACCTGGAACAAGACAATGATGCCCAGTCTCTCCATACCTATTCATGGAGTCTAAGCTAGAGCAAAAGGACAGCTATAGGAGATCAAGGGGATACAGATAGGAAATGATGAAATCAAGTATTTTCAGATGATATCATTGTATATATAAAAGACTATAGACTCCACTAGGAAACTCCTACAACTGATAATGTTCAGCAAAGTAGCAGAATACAAAATCAGCATACAAAAATCAGTAGCCCTCCTGTATACAAATGACAGACATACTGAGAAAGAACTCATGGAGACAGTACCTTTCACAATAGCCTCAGAAAATACCTTAGTATAACTCTAACCAAGGAAGTGAAAACTTGTATAATAAAATCTTGAAGACACTGAAGAAAGAAACTGAAGATACCAGAAGATGCAAAGATCTGTCATGCTCATAAGTTGATTAATACAGTGAAATTACCAAAAGCAGTCTATAGCAATACAAAGCAAAATTCTAACACAGTCCTTCATAGAGGTTGAATAATACCACTATTAATAAAATTATCAATAAAATTATTATTAATAAAATTACCAGTAAACTTATTAATAAAATAGTGTTGTTATAAAATTACTAATTAAAATTAATAAAATAATATTAAACTTCATAAGAAAACACAAAAACCTAGAATAGCTAAAACAATACTTGATAATAAAAGAATTGTTTGAGCTATCACCACCCAGATTTCAAGTTGTACTACGGGGTTACAGTAATAAAAACAACACTGACATAAAAAAATACATATTGATCAATGGATTAAAACTGAAGACAGACATAAATGCACATGTGTGGACATCTGAATTTTGATGATGTTGGTTTAGATTCGGTCTTCCTTGGACACTCAGCTTGCTATTGAGCACTTCTATTTGTAACTTCTTAGCATCATTCACATCCCATCTTCATTTGTTTTTCTAGATCCTATCATTTTTACTTTTTAATAATATATCTGTAGCTGTTCTCAGACTCTAATGATACCCCCATGTAGATTTCTGAGTCATTTTTAAGTGTGACATTTAGTCAATTCAATTTTGCTTGTAAGTCAAGTTTTTCAGATTCACTTACTCTTGGCCTTTAGTGTCTACCTCCCTTACTTCCAATCTAGTAAACTGCTGTGCTCCATTATACAAACTACCTTCAAATATGCCAAAGTATTATAGATTTTGGGAAATGCCATACTCTGTTTGACTTATTGTCTTTTTGTTTTGTGTAATTGTTTATAAGGCCATTTTTTTCCCTCTTTATCCCCAGATCTTCCATGACATGTTCAGGTCAGATTTTTAGTGGTCTCCTCTGACCTTCTGCTTTAGCATTTACCAAATTGATTATAATGTGTTTGATTACATATTTACCTCCCATAATAGACTGTGAACTATGATCTAGATCTTGCTGCTTTATACTTTTAGAACCTAGTAATATGGTAGGTATCATATAAGTGCTTGTGGAAAAAATAGTATCTGTCTATATAACAAGTAACTGTTTATATGATGTGAAAAATAGAGTACATGAATTGTGATTTTGAAGCATTATAAATTGTGATATCATTTGAGTGAAACGGTGATTTTATAAATAATAATAGTTAGCTTTAATGTCATAGAATCACACCAGCTTTTAAGCTTTTCAAAGCAGGAATAGATAACTGTCTCCTAGTTAGGATAGGAAATGGATTAGCGATAGGATCCTTGTATTTGTGCCATTACAGTGTTACAAGTCTCTTAGAAAATGGGAAATACTTAATAAAATGTTATTGTTTTCATGTCCTCAATCAAGATCTGGACAGTTCTAGACATTGCTTTTTAGTGGAAGAACTGTTCTTTAGGGCCATATCAGTTTCATCTGTTTTTCTCCTATAAACTTCTATGCAGCATCTAAGTGATGACAATTTATATTTAGTTTGTTACTTTTCTTTTATCAGGCAAGATATTTTTCTTGCTTCTGAAATTCACTATAATTGTTTTGTCTCATGTTGATCAAACTGCTATGTAGACACAGTAGAAATCCCAGTCAAAAGAAGTATTTATCATAAACATTGGTTTATTTAATATTTAAATCTATGCTTGTGATCTAGAAAATATTCCAATACCATTTTAAATGTAAATAGATAGTCAAAGACCACAAACATAAGAAACCAATAGCATAGATGAAAAACTAAAATAACAAAAATAAATAAATAAATGATTAATCTAAGAGAAATTATAATCCAAGATCAACACTTAAAATATCTATAATTTAATATCCTTATATGTATATAACAAGATATATACAATAAGATATTGCATTTATAAATTAAAAACATATTTTTATAAAAATATGTAATCAGAACAAATAAAAACATTTTTAAATTAAATAAATCCTTTCTGAAATTAAGCTTAATAAGTACATGGATTATATGCATTAGTGTTGAACTTCAAGCCACCAATAATGCTTCAGTGTCATATTAAGGAAAGAAATATAAACTCTTCCCCCTTGGAGTCATTTAGTCAAGGAATCCAGATTTGAATCCTCTGCTTCATGCCCATGTGTCTTCTGTCCTCTGTCTTGCATGAGCCTGAATATGTACCTACCTGAAGGCTATCTTGTGAATCTGCTTGTCCCTGTGTCTCTGCATCTATGTATGTCTGGTGTGTGTGTGTGT
The DNA here is from genome assembly GCF_004664715.2 of Peromyscus leucopus. Classification (NCBI taxonomy): domain Eukaryota; kingdom Metazoa; phylum Chordata; class Mammalia; order Rodentia; family Cricetidae; genus Peromyscus; species Peromyscus leucopus. Next base: position 49,739,752 of record NC_051063.1, on the reverse strand, counting down.
GTGTGTGTGTGTGTGTGTGTGTGTGTGTGTGTGTGTGTGTGTATGCTGTGTGTCTGTCTCTAACAAAGGGCTTTTCTCTGTTTATTGAATAGTATAGAAAACATCACATGGGGGAAGGAATGGGATACTTTACAGAAATCTTTAACAGAGTTTTACAAGAGATTAAGTCACTGGCTCCAACTGATCCCAACTGACACAGATAACAAATATCATTATTTATCAACCAATTTTCATAAATGCTTGCTTTTAATTTTTATGGTAGATTTTAGAAAATTGCTTTCAACTTCTGTATTTTATACTTTCAGCAAATGATACACATGTATTATTCTGGGTCAGGGGTATGGAAGAGTAGTAACTTAAAATTGCAGCTATGCATTATCTTATGCTATAAAAGTTAATTGTGTGGGAAATCTAAGGCAAGTAAAGTTGATTGTCACATTGTTCCCTTAAAGACAGGTTAAATAACCAATCTGATTACACAGTAGGCTAGCAGTCCTAAGTGACCTCAAGGTAGATTACTAACTCTGGCTGTGAGGAGCTCCAGCAAAAAGTTCCAGTCTCCTAGATTGTGATATAATTACAGAATATTGCATCACTACAAATAAGGATTAAACAATGCTTTCATTTTTTCCTGCTTTAACAAGAAGCCTAAACTGCTGAATTTATAAAGAAGAGAAAGTTTTCCTTCACATTCTAGATACTAGAAAGTTAAGATCTAATGTGAATACTTGTTTGCATGATGGATTGTAGTAGGACAAACACAGTGAAAATTTTAAAAACGATTTAAATTTGATAAAATTCAGAGAATATATGTCTACTTCAGGAGCCTTACTATTTATCCTTTCCCTCCAATCTATCCACTATTCAGTTTCCAAAAATATTTTATTTAAAAAATATAACTCATTTAATGTCAGTCACTAATCATTCTGTTGTTCTTAGAGTAGCAGGTGAGCTTCTTATTTTATTTTGATCCACAAGACCACACAGTTAATGATCTGGCTACTACCTAACCCCATGTATTTATTATCTACCACTCTCCCTTTTTCTTCATCCCAGCTTCAATACCTCCAGAGTTCTCTCCATCTGCCATATAGCTGATTTATTCTCATCCTTTAGAGTACTTTCTTATACAACCTATTCATTCATTTTACAATATTTATCACAATTCGTAAGTATATATTTACTGTTTGTTTACTTATTGGTTGTAGGTTATAAATTGTGAGGGTGTGAAAAATCTCTGTTTTATTTATTACTGGCAAAATGCCTACTACTTAATTTCTCACATTTGTTGAGTAAGTTTGTGAATGAAGAATGAAAGTTACCATCACATCATACAGAGTTTCCAGCAAAATAATCTATTGTTAACCTGTATAAGAAACATATGGCCAGTCTTAACTTTCTGCTCCCAAGGTCACAGAGAACTATGGAAAACATTCAAATTAGAATAATGGGGATATAAGTAAAAAAGAACTAGGAAGCAAACAATGGTCTTTGCTAAGTACTGTGTTCAGTAGTCAACAAACCAGTGCTGTGAGATAATACTCTTGTATACTGGCTTAATAAAACACCGATTGGCCAGTAGCCAGGCAGGAAGTATAGGTGGGGCAAGCAGACTAAGAGAATGCTAGGAAGAGGAAGGGCAGAGTCAGGAGTCGCCAGCCAGACACAGAGGAAGCAAGATGACAAGGCAGAACTGAGAAAAGGTACCAAGCCATGTGGCTAAACATAGATAAGAATTATGAGTTAATTTAAATCTAAGAGCTAGTCAGTAATAAGCCTGAGCTAATGGCTGAGCAGTTATAACTAATATAAGCTTCTGAGTGATTATTTTATAAGCAGCTGTGGAACCACGGGGCTGGGTAGGATCAGAGGAAAACTTACAACTGCAAACCAGATATAGAAAAATTGACTTTTTGTATCTTGAATTTCTATCCTTGATTATGTATGATTACTAACACTTCTACTGAGTATCTGGTACCAATGGATGGCTGTATGTGTGTGGGTGATGATAGAAATTGCATTATGTTACTCTAAACATGCTTCTATTATGACTTTTTGGAACCCTAGGAACTTTTTTTAATGAAAAAAATCTTTTTCATACAATATATTTTATATTTCCCCTCCTCTAACTTTTCCCATACCTTCTCCATCTGACTTCATGTTCTCTGTCTGTCTCTCTCTCTCTCCCTCTCCTCTCTCTACCACTCCCTCCCCTCTCCTTCTCTCTCTTCCCCTTCTCCCTCTGTCCTTCACAAAACCCCCACAAAATAAATCAAAACACATGAGGAAAAAAACAAAATGACAAAAAATTGCCAAAACAAAACAAACCGTCCACAAAAATACCATGGTTCGATTTGTGTTGACCATCTACTCCAGGCCTGCCCTGGAGTATAGTTAATAAAAACAGTGAAACTCCATTGGAGAAAGCTGATTTTTTTTTCCTTTGCCAACAGGTTTCAATTGCAAATAACTTTTTCATTAGAGATGAGGCCCATGTCCACTCCCTCTCTCAGTGCTGGGATCCCATCTGGCCTGAACCTGTACAGGCCTTGTGGGTGCTGCCGCTGTCTCTGTGAGTTCTAACGTCCATCACTTCTGTTGTGTCTGGAAGACACTGTTTCCTTGGAGTCATCCATCCCCTCTGGCTTTTCTGATCTTTTTGCCTCCTCTTCCACATAGATCCCTGAGTCTTGGGGGTAGAGGTTTGATGAAGGTATCCCATTTAGTACTGAGTGCTCCAAAGCCTCTCTCACTTTATGTACTTTGTCCGGTTTTGGGTCTCTATATCACTCCCCATCTACCGCAGGAGGACACTTTTCTGATGTGGATTGAGCAAGGCATCAATCGTGGTATAGTGGTATATCATTAGAAGTCATTTTCTTGCTATGTTCCTTTAGTAGAATAATAATATTAGCTTTTCCCTTAGGCCCATTATCTCTCTAGTCTCAGGTTCTTGTCATAAAGAAAAATACATCAAACCATTTTCTGTAGCATAAAACTTAATTATCTTCTGATTTTAACTTGAGGCCACAGGAACAGTAACTTCCCTGCCCTCAGAGGTGTCAGTTACTCAAATGTGTTATAAGCAATGCAAGTAGAGAAAAGAGTGTAAGTAGAGAAAAAAGATAATATTGGATATTTACTTGTTGTCACATCTGTTATGGATATCAGTCTTCTCAGAAGGTGGTAGTAATTATTTCTGAGGCTCCTTTCAGCTCTGAGATTCTAAATTTGAAGATAGTTTAGCACAAAACAAAAACTTTTCCCAATTAGTTTCTTATTTTGTAAAATAAACACTTGGGAATTCTCTTGTGCAGGTCAATACAGAGGAAAGATAGAGAATATATTTTGAAAGTAGGTGAGAATTACTTCTCTACTGATCCATCAATCTAAGGACCCATTTATTCTCTTCCAAGCCTCCGTGCCTTCATTTGTAAAGTAGAACTATGACCAGTGCCTTGGCCTTTCATAAAAATAAATGAGTGATGAATTGAAAGTGCTTAGTACTGCTCCTGGCATGTGTTGACACCCAAAGAAATGACAACCACAATTATTGAGAACAGATGCATTTTAAAGATGAAAAGGGCAATTTTTAGTCTAAGGCATTTTACTATGACTCAAATGCAGGTTCCTAGGCAGTTAGATAATTGAGTGAGGAAGGAAAATCTGAAGGCTGACTCTGTAATGCCACATCAGTATCATGAGGGTGATACAGCTTGACTTTCTGCCTAGAAACCCTGCTTCTGCCACACTCTTTCTTTGAGCAGAAGATGTGCAGCTGGGGGCAGTTTGGTGTAATTATCACAGTGTTATTCCTAATAATTCTGTTTTATTTCAAATGTGAAAGCACTATGTGACTTCACCAAACTCCAGGACAGAAGAGAATAATGTATTCCTTTCTTACTTTGTAAGAAAAGAACTTACCTCTTTTTGCCTCCAGAGAGAAATCCAGCTTGTTCGGTGCTCGTTAACAGGGAGGCACTGGCTGCTGCTCCCACCACCGTCTCCTCCCTAGATGATGACTGTGTTAATGACCCATAACTCTAACTCCTCTCTGTTACTTTTATTTATGTTTTAGAGAGCACTTCTTTCCAGCTAGAGAAGGAGCCTAGTTGCTTACCCAAGATCAGGCTTATGAGTTACTGCTATTCTGAAAGATGTATTCTTCTATCTTTAGCATCATCTAGCAAGGTGTAGGAGTTAGAAAGAACATCAGAGAAGGAGTCCAGAATCCTGGAATGGACACTCAAGTTAGCACTTTGAAAGTCAAGTGATCTTGGGAAATATTCTTTCATACTTCCTTTTTTCCATTCTTTTCCTCCTGTGCCTCCTCCTTACAATTCTACTTTCTCCGCCAAGAATATTCCATTGACCCAGAACTGCTAAGATTAGAATTTGTCAAAATTCTGGTCCATTGCTTTCGTTGCTTTTCTCTGTCTCAGTGGCTCAGGGTTTGAGGGTCTGTCATGGCAATAAAGATACGATAACAGTTGTATCAGGCCTTTTGTTCACATCTCCGTAGATCAGGAAGCAAAGACAGGACAAGAACAGGCCGCACTTTAAGCTTGTCCCAAACATCCACTAGCCTGTGTGCCATTCCCAAACTAGAACCACCAGCTAGGAGCTAAGTGTTCAAGCAGGAGTCTGTGAATGAAATTTTACACACAAATCATAAAACCCACGAGCTCCATACATTAGATGCACCTACAAGGACAGTGAAAATGCAGCATGATTCTGTTTTTCATTAGTTTATAGTTAATATAGAAAATAATGGATTTCATTATGATATTTCATGCTTCTTTCTAATGTACTTTGATTATATTGATTTCCTGTTCCCCTCTTTCTCCTCCCACCCTCACTTAGGCTGTGTCCCTTTACTCTTGCCAAATAGTCTCACTTCTATGTTTGGTCTTTTTCTGAAAAGAAACCCGTAATGTTTATCTTTTGGAGTCTGACTTATTTTAGTTACCATGATGATCCCCAGTTTCATCCATTTTCCTGTAAATAACATACATTTTAGTCTTCTTTAGAACTGAATAAAATTCATTTCATCGTGTACATACACCACATTTTCTCAACACACTCATCTGATTTTGGATATCTAAGATGATTCCATGACTTAGCTACTGTAAGTAGTGTCACAGCACATGTGGTTGTGCCAGCACCTTAGATTCCTGATATAAATATAGGTATGTTCACTTAGATTCCATTATGTATATACCCAGTAGTGGCATATCATCTGATAGCTTTACTTCCACATCCCTCCGTTCTTGCCACAATGAATGCTACCCATCTTTCCCTCGCCCCTTCCTTTCTATGAGACACTTTCCAACACTGAATTTCAAACTGTCCTGAAACTCACTACATAGTTTAGGACAGCCTTGATCAAATCATCAATGTGGTTCTCCTGCATTGGCATTTTTGCTTATTTCCTTAAGGACTGCTATTCCAACTGGGTTGAGATGGAAATCTCAGTATAGTTTTGATTTGTGTTTCCCCAATGGCTTAGATACTGACAGTTTCTTTTTTGTTTGTTTGATGTTTGTTGATCATTTGTACTTTTTTTTTGAGAACTATCTGTTCAGTCTGTTTGCCCATATATGGACTTGAGGACTTATGGATTTGAGGCTTCAGAGTGATTAATTTCTAGAGTTCTTCATTCCAGTTTCCAGTTTATTGGAGTATAAGTTTTCCATATTCCCTAATGATTCTCTATATATCGTTGGTATCTGTTGCAATGCTGTTTTCATTTCTACTCCAGAACTTCTCTCTTTTCCAGCTTGATTCTTAAGATCCAGCTCAGACTTGCCAAACCTGAGTGTGTGGAGATGGAACCAAATATTGTCCTTTCAAACAAAGGCTCCAAAGAATATTGGTACTGCAATATCTAGAATCACTACCATGTATGGACAGAGTGGGTTCTGTTTCTATTTTATTGATCAAGAAATAGATGTGTACAAATGTTAAGATAACAAGCCATGACCAGGAAAAGGATACTCATATTTATTTAGTGCCTGTACTATACTACCCAATATCCTTATTTCTTCATCTATGTGTAGCTGAAGTTTTCCTGCATCCCACTTGACCCATGGTCAGGACAAATCTCTCTCACCCGCCAGTCCTGCAGCTCCTTGGACCCAAGTAAACACACAGAGGCTTATATTAATTAAAATTGTATGGCCTAATGGCTCAGGCTTCTTGCCAGCTAGATCTTACATCTTAAATTAACCCATTTTTATAAATCTATACCTTGCCACGTAGCTCATGGCTTACCAGTAGCTTTACATCTTGTTTCTCATGGTGGTGGCAGCATCTCCTGACTCAGCCTATTTCCCAGAATTCTCCTCTCTGCTTATCCTGCCTATACTATAATTCCTGCCTGGCTACTGGCCAATCAGAATTTTATTTATCAACCAAATCAGAGCAACACATTCACAGCATACAGAGCAATATCCACAGCATCTATATCCCCCACTAGTCCTCACTGAATCTTTGGGGGCGGGTGTAGGTGCTGTTCTCTTTATATGAAAAGATCCAGGGAAGTGAACCTACCCAAAGTCACATAGCTAATGATGGTGCCAGGTTTCAAAGCAGATATCTGTTTTACTCCTGGGTCCAATGGAGTTCTAGTTTGTAGTGGCATTTTCCTGAATTTTCATCTTTCAACTTAGGATGTTATAAACAGTCAAGAATATAAAAAATAACCCTCTTCACTTGAGGCCCACAGAATTTGCTCTAACTCAGTCAGCTTCTTGCCACAGTTTTAGCTCCTGGAAATTTTCCTTCCTCTGTGAAATTCATAATCATATCCTGATGCGTGTTTCTTCTTTCCCACCAGTTTCTACAGCCAGGACAAATCATATCAAGGCAGCTAAAGCCCTCTGTGCTTGAATCCAAGTCTGTACAGCCTCCTCAGCAGCACTGTAGCTTGCCAAACCATGCCTATCATAATATTCCTCTAGCCAGCCCCTTTCAGTTACGACCAGAGCCTTCCAGATATATTTCAACATGGTCCCTCAAAACCTCTATTCTCCCAGCTTTTCTAATCAAACAAGTCAATTTGGCTCTCCTGTGTGTGTTATTCTCTTCTGTGTGCTTCTGTCTTGTTTCAGACATTGTCTTACAGTCCCCCTCTGCTCAATCCCCCACCCCCACTAGAGGCAATTGGCTATCTCTTGAGGGCTAGTTACAGGTAACAAATGCTTGGCGATCTATCTAAAGATTCTTAGCCAATTCCCAGACAGGTGGTAATGTATTGTGATCACTCCCGGCATCTGCCATGGACTCAGGAAAAGTGGCTGCACAACAAAGACTACAAATCTGTTCCTGCATGGTTGTAATAAGGGCTTTAGAGTAGAAGCAGGTTTAGTCCTGCTCTGTAATGAGTTACATGGGTGGTCTTGAGCAGTTTCTTCATTTGTCAAATGAAAGAGATAATGCCACCAACCACTCCTAGCTGATGGGTGCTGTGGGACAGAAAATCTTTGGGATGCCGCCCTGATAGGCTGCCTATGCTCCAGGGGATGACCCTAAACTCATGCACATTCTGGCAGTACTATGTGAACTTGGTGGATTTAAAAAGAATACATGAAGTTAGGGGGTGAAAGTAGTGGGTGGAGTATGGGAGGACTTGGTGAGGAAGGAGTGGGGTGGATTTGATCAAAACATTAGATGCATAATGAAATACTCAAGTAATAAATAAAATATATAAACTGCTTAACAAATGTGCATCAATCAGCAAATGTTAGTTTGTTTTCTCGTCTTTATTCAAGATCAAAATTAAGTTAAACATGAGTGTGATTTTTATTCTAGAAAGAGATTGGTTGGAGATTCTCACTCATTTCAAACCCTGTGTAGGAAGTCTGTATAAACTACCATATAAGGAGATAATGTAAGCTGTCAAAGAGGATTGTAAATAGAGACCTCAACAAACATTCAGCTATGCTATTTTTCAGTCTACTGTCACTGAATTATTGTATACAAATATGGTAGAAATGGAGAGGGAGAGAAAATAAGGGACAGAAGAAAGAAGAACTGAAGGGGGAGAGAAAGCCATACACTCATAGAGGAGAAATGGGGAGGAGGGGCTACAGTAGTGATAGGAGGAAGAGGGGGAGGGGAGGCGCAGGAGGAAGAAAGACACCAGTGGTTTATTTGCTCTATCCAGAACCCAGTATAACAAGATATGAAACAGATAAACATGACAAGGGAAGACACCTGAAATCTGCCATCTGTCTAGAGGTCAACTTGGTTTACTGATGGGTAATTTTTCTCTCAAGTTTTTTCTGTGCCTGTGAATAGTATGGTTGTTACACCATATTTGTGCTACTTACATAATCAGTGGTTCTTTTTGTAGACAAGGAGGTCAGGCTTATATATTCTTACTGAAGTGTGCACTCATTTAGATACCCAGTTCTCTGTGAAGTATTCTCTTTCCTGGAAAAAAAAATTCCAGAAACCAGTTTTTAAGATTGTGCTTTGTAGTCCAGAAATAGAAATCAAACTCTAAAGATAATGAATAAAGCTGGGCTTTATTGAAAGTGAGAGTTGTGATCTGCCCTGGGAGAGAAGGCTCAACAGTTTTTCAGATACAACGTACATGCAGGTGGATAAAAGGAAAGAAAGTCTCCTCGATTCAGTCTCCTGGAGGAAGAAAGGGCTCTCACAATGAAAGGGGATTTTTCTCTATAGTGGTAGATTGGCTTCCATGGGAAAGACAACCAAATACAGGAATGTCTACTTGGCACTGGCCAATTTTCTTTCATCCAAGACCCTGTTTCCTTTCCCTGCTACCCTTTCATGACTGGAGGTCAGATGAAATCAAGCACTTCTCCTCTAGGGATGTAGTCCAGACTTCCAGGCTCATGACCAGGTACAGAAACATACAACTTGGGAAAAACTGAAATTTCCCTTCTTGTCAGTATTCATGTCCTGGGTCACCTTTGACTTATGTTAGAAATCTTCCACTGATGATAGAGCCTACACAGTGCTCTTCTGTGTGCATTAATCTCCACTCTAACTTCACTACCGCTCAACACTGTGCAGCTCTGTTGAAATTGTCCCTTTATGGACTTTGGACCTGTTTCCAAGAAAGAGGCAGAAGGAAGGAGCAGAAGTATCTGCCATGAACCAGAAGATAATGATCTTTTAGGACTCATTGTCCAAAAGACAATGTCTTCCACAGTCTATGACAACATCGACATAGAGCAGAGGGTAGATATGATAAAGAGCAAAATAGATGTCGAAAGCCCTAATTTTCAAGAAAAAAGCATGAAGATGGGGAGCAAACCTCAAATTCATTGACTAGTGTGTCTGTTTGAATATGATATAATCCAATTCCCTGTGTATTACTTCTGTCCTTAACATTTCTTTATCTGGTAGATTTTTAAACAATGTTATTCAAAGACTTCTGAAAACAAAGTATCCAAACCTGTGATAAGTATTCATAACCCTTCTCAAAACAAGACTGTTTTGTCCATATGATTTAAAAAAACAATAAACAATTTATTCAACATTATTCATAAGTTTCATTATAGTTTTCATCCTCAGAATAAGTGTATATATACATTCTTATGCTTTGTCTCATCAATTTGCTAAGAAGAATAAAATAAAAATGTAGTTTATAATAATTTTCAAATAAACACATGTTCACTAATAGTGTTTCCTCAAAGTTAGCTATAACTTTTCTGTTGCCTCAATATATTACTAGAGTCAAACGGTAATAAATAGTTGGAAATAGCAAATATTTGGGGATTAAAACACTGTAAAGACTATAATAAAGCTAAACTATAGTTAAGTATTTTTACATCTTCTGCAAAATAGTATATTAGGTAAGAGTCTGACTTTAATTTCTGTTTCAAGAAAAATAAAACAAATCATGTGGTACTATTCTAAATGCTTTTCATATAGTAAATTCTTATTCATTTAATACATTTTATACTTTAAAATTTTTATTCTATTCCATAAGATTTCCATATTAATTTCTGAACTAGGAATCTTTTAATCATTGCATTGTTTGGGCTATAAATTAATCCATGATAGAACAAAGAGACACCTCTTTATTATTTCAGTTTATCTAAATTTCTTGGCTTCTTTCAGGCAAAAACAGGAATGATTTTGTTAGGTTTCAAAAATATCTACTCAATAGGACTAGAAGGTCCTGTTAGAAGCACCTCAATAGTGCTACAGTTAGAACTTCCACAGCCTCTCTTGCTCTACCATACTAACCCATGCTTCATTCTCACAGTTCAAAGCTTCTCATCCCTCTGCAATAGACTCCTGCAAATGTCCTCACATCAGTAACTTTCACATTTACTACAGTGGGAATAATCCTTCTGAAAGCCAAATCTGACCCTGACTTTTTTTTAGTCTAAACATAGGATAAACTGAACAACCATACATGAAGGACACACTCATGAAGGACACACTTGACATATTTCATAGTCCTGTTAGCAGCTGATCACACGGATATAAATGGGATTTGGACGAATATCACTGATAGGACAAAGGTCCGATTATTATCCTAGGCCACTTTCTAGAGCCCTGACAGCTTGACTCTTGCTGCTCCCTCACCTGCTTCCTGGCACCCAGCCACACTAGACCCTGAGAACATAGCTTGTCTTTGCTCATGCTCACCACCACCTAGGATGCTCCTCTCCCCTCCCTCAATGTACTATTCAATGTTATACATGATTGGAATCTGGTCTATCCACATCTGTAGCATGAATCTTAAAAGTTCTTATTAATAAAATCAAACCCTAGGTCAGTTATTGGGGTCCATGCTGGTAGATCAGAGAGACAGAACAAGCCACAGCTATCTCACCTTGCCGGATCCTCAGCTGGTCTTGTCTCCTCAGACTGGAGGCCTCTGAGTCCTCATCCGGAATGGGTCTCTTTTGAGCTGAATTACTGCTCAAAAGCCTGAAGCTTAACCAGGCCAAATGCTTAACCAGCCAAATGCTTCTAGTTTCTGGTCCTCACACCTTATATATCTTTCTGCTTTCTACCACCACTCCCTGGGATTAAAGGCTGGCTTTCTGGGATTAAAGGTGTGTGTCACCATGTTTGGCTATTTCCAATGTGACCTTGAACTCACAGAGATCCAGAGGGATTTCTATCTCTGGAATGCTAGGATTAAAGGTGTGAGTGCCACCATTTTCTAGCCTTTGTATCTAGTGGCTGGCTGTTCTCTGACCCCAGATAAATTAATTAGAGTACACAATATTTTGGGGAACACAATACCACCACACACATCCCTTTAACACCATAGGTAGTAGAGCTAACTGCTCTCTCAATTATGACCCTCTAAGTAGTTAGTAACTTTGGTAGTTAACTGTGTACATTTCTGACTTCTGGCTTCCATTGTGCTTGTGCTGTGACTGGGCACTGACTTGGTCACCTTCTGATGTATACATTCAGTACATTTTCTTGCAAATAAATCCTGAAGAGCTTAATTTGATGTGTGTGTGGGGGGGAGAGAAATATCAGAAAGGGCAAGATGGTGTTCAGGCCATGATTTTTTTCTAATAAATATGGTTGTATTCTTTCAACATAAAACTTCAACTTTTTCTTTTGCATTTTAGAGTTCTTCTATGCTACTCAGCTCTAGTGACTATAGCTTAGAGACATCACAAGGTGCCAGAAATTGGGTTGGATTTCGATTCTGAATCTGGTCTTATTCCATACCAGCTGTGTAAATTTGAACAACTCCCACACCCTTGTTTTGTCGCTGTTGTTGTTTGTTTGTTTTTTGGTTGTTGTTGTTGTTGTTGTTGAGACAGGGTTTCTCTGTGTAGCTTTGTGCCTTTCCTGGAACTCACACTGTAGCCCAGGTTGGCCTCGAACTCACAGAGATCCACCTGCCTCTGCCTCCCGAGTGCTGGGATTAAAGGCATGTGCCACCACTGCCCGGCTCGCACACACTGTTTTAAGATGTGGCCTTCTATACTTAAACAGAAACATCTCATTAATTGCTTTCTTTTGGAGAGTGTGTGACCTACACATATAAAAAGCTGAAAATGGCCTATAAGAACATGTGTCAGTTTCCTTGTGGCTATTTTTATATAATTTTGAAGATAGTTTTTCATAAACTATTTCTATTTCAGAGATGATAGAAACTATTTTGGAGGATTAAATCCTGTGCAAATATATGTTTGATTCTTTGTTTCTTTTCTTTTTAAAAATGAATGATGCAGGGTCGCTTAGCTCGCCTGGGAGAAGGGGACTGGACCTGCCTGGACTGAGTCTACCAGGTTGATCTCAGTCCTCCGGGGAGGCTTTGCCCTGGAGGAGGTGGGAATGGAGGGTGGGCTGGGGGGAAGGGGAGGGGGGCAGGAGGGGGGAGAACAAGGGAATCCGTGGCTGATATGTAGAACTGAATTGTATTGTAAAATAAAATTTAAAAAAGAATGAATGAAGTTGGGCAGTGGTGGCACATACCTTTAATCCCAGAACTCTGGAGGCAGAGGCAGGCAGATATCTATGAGCTCAAGGGCAGCCTGGTCTACAAAGCAAGTTCGAGGATAGCCAGGGTGACACAGAGAAATCCTGTCTCAAAAAAAAAAAAAAAAAAAAAAAAAAAAAGAAAAGAAAAGAAGAGAAAATGATGCTTACATGTAAGACTGTCTAAGGGGAAGAGGGATGCCTCAGCACTTCAGAGCACTGACTGATGGTCCAGAGGACCTGGGTTCAATTCCCAGGCCATCAGGTGTTTGATCACAGGGAAAAAAAAAAAAAAAAAAAAAAAAAAAGACTGTCTAGGTTTTCTGACTTTTACAATGTCCTGAAGAAAGGATGAAGAGCTTCATCTCCATCTCTTTATGTCTAGGCCATGGAACTCCTCAAGCATCATCAAGTCTCCAATGCTTGGAATACATATGCAGCAAAACGAGGATTTGGGGTTCCCGTTCCTTTCCTTCAGCCCTGTAGCTGTTCCTTCTCTTTCTCAGCATCTACAGGTGCTGACTGTGTGCTTGTTGACTCAGGATAGCACAGACCAGGCTGGGAAAGACCATGTACATAAACAGTTCTGGTCTCTAATTCCAAAAGGGGACTCCTAAACACAGGCAGGGAAGCAGGGAGGAGGCGAATACTCTGCCAGACTCAAAGGAGATTTCCCTGCTGTGAAATTCGACAAAGTGGCACAACCCAGTTAGATCAGCTGTGTGTATTATCTGAAAAGTCTACTTTTCTAGCCAATGAAGAAGCTGTATATGGTGTATATAAAGTGATAAATAACATTTAACATCCTCACCACCAAGCAAATCAATGTTAAGATCTGTAAGAAATTATACAAAACACACACACACACACACACACACACACACACACACACACACACACGGTGGGTACTAACCAGATACTTAGAAAATGCCAAATATCTACCAACCCACATTGACATTTTGACCCAAGCCATCAAATTAATTTCACTCTGGATCACACACTGTGTTATATTTTCCACATTCTTGGTCCTGGATTTCAGTGTGGAACTACTGTGAGAGAGAGAGGAAAAAAAAAAAAAAAAAAAAAAAAAAAAGGACAAAATCCAATCCAAGACCACTGTAGTGGCTGCTGCTTCCTCTAGCTGTCCTTCCTGCCCGGTCTGAGCTTCTCTCTAGTCCTCTTCTCAGTTTTCACTTTCTTCCTTCTTCCTTTATACACCCCATGTTGTGGCTAACCAAAGTCCTGATTTCCCGCTCCGTCCCGTTTGTTCCAGAGGTGCACCGAGTCCTTTCCCACCATCACAGAAAACAGACCTGGGTTGCTCGTTACATCCTTTGCCCATCCACCTGTCTCAAGAGATTCTTCTAGGCAGAATACAGCTAGGGCCTTACAGGAAGGAGCCTCCTCTTCTGGTTCAAGAGTTCTTGGATTATAAAGCAGAATTAAATGTTTCCTTCAAAGAGAAACTTCCCTTTGGAGTCTTGAGGCTGAAAGGAACATTTGAAAGAACTGGAATGTTTCCTTCAAATTCCAGTTTCTGTGTGATAACTCTCTCAAAGAAAAGTAGTAGCCATGGTAATACATGTCTTCAAACAAGTGAGTAGAGGCAGACAGTCACTTCAAGCATATGGCCCATGGCATCTGTGACTGACAAATGAATCCTCCTGACTTTGGTTCTTCTGAACCTCCAGGAGATCTCAAAGGTCTGTGAGTGATTGCTCACGAGGTTCTGCTGTGCCCTTAGCTTCCCAGAACCAGGCCTCCGCCCTGCTTTTGAGCTGGGCATACTTGATAGAGAATATCTAGTTTTCTGTTTAGCTGCTCCAGAATAGATAAATTACTCTTTGTAATGCTCATGTTTCTACCCCACCATGTTTCACACAGATGTGGCAGCTTTGCATTGGAGCATATTTGATAGTGCCTTGCAGATGTATAAATAAATTGGGTTTTCCCATACTTTTTCTGGGGAGAGAGGCCTGCAATTTTTCAAAAGCGTCTATGGTGGTGCCATCCTTGGGAAATATCATTGTTTCCCAGCAGAGATCAGAGTCTTTAGAGAAAAGGAAATAGCACAGATAAGTTTTGATTATACGAAATCAATGTGAGAACTGTCGGGCTTGGGCTTGGGAAGACAAATGTAGTTGAGATGCTATACTGGGATTTTGATTTCCATGGCTGGGGCTATGGGTTCTCTGAGAAAACATCTCCGAGTATGGATTGGCCCAATGTATTTCTTCATCGACCTTATTTTAGCTTCAGAGAAATGGTCTATTTTAAGTCACACCATCTTTTTTTTTCTCTATTCCTTACAGATTCATGAAGGTGGCAGGGAGCACAGTAGATGCAGTTACCTGGCAACAGTAGGTATTCATCATTTTTTATCTCACTTATTATTGGCTGCTGTGAAATGGAAGATAATTAGTTGTCACCAAGTTCACAGCTGACATTTAATAAACTACCCTTTATCTTTCAAGAAAAAAATTAAAATCACCTCTAAAGCTGTTATTATAATACATGTTGTCTGATAGTGCAATGCCTTTATTTTGTTATTTCAAAACCATAACTGCCCCCCACCCCAAAAATACTGACACAAGTTGGAAATTTCATCTCTTAATGTACCCTCTTAAATTAATCTGTCAGGAATGAAGGGTAATGGAGATCAAGCGAGGTGCCATTTCCCTGTAGGCTTTCCCTTTGGAAGTAAATTTCCCTGTTTAAGAGAGGAATCACTTTCAATTGTTCAAAATGTCATATGAAAAATAGAATACTTTATTATATTACTAGCTGTGGTGTTAATTAGTGCCAAGAAATTTGATAATATAAAGCATGTTAACAGAGAAAAAAGAATATTAAGAAAATGATACAGTTCCCGGAAAAGGGATAAACCTCAACAGTCCAGTAAGAAGCTCACATTGGCATCCTGTTACGGCAAGTGTCACTTGCCTTGGAAGGGTAGCTGTCTGCGATGTACATTTAAGTTTTCTGTGAGTCCCCTTCTGGTGTCTGTGCCAAGGTGTTGGGTTGGAATCCTTTTCTCTCCCTACCGAATCTCAGTCATTTCTTGATGTGATGCAGTTGAGATGCATCCCACTCCACACCCTGCTAGCTCAGACTGTAACCATCCTTCTTAGCTAACCACTCCCGCTTGTCTGCCCCTGTTTTATGTGTGTCCATTATGGTACAATGAAAGCGTGGAAGGAAAAAGAAGTGGATACAATAAAATATCCAGAAAGGACTTTTGGGTTGTTGGTAGTCAGTAACTCAAATCATTATGGGAACTGTTTTAGCCTATGCGTGTACTTAGTTTATCTAAACAGGAAGTTTCAGGTTTTTGGTTTTTTGTTTTTGTTTTTTTTCAGGAGTTCTTGTCCTTTATCCTGTTTTTGTGAGGCATAGAATATCCACTTGTCATTTACTCCAAAACCAAAAGCCAAACTTCTCTTCCCAGGCCTTTGGATTTACTGTCTGTTGTGGTTTGAATGAGAAATGTCCCCCATATGTTCATGTCTTTAAACATTGGTTTCCAGTTAGAGGCCCTGTATGAGGAGGTCGTGGAACCTTTAGGAGGTGGAGCCTTGTTAGAGGAAGTGTGTCACTGGGGACAGGCTTTGAGGGATTATGCCTTTCCCCCACTTCCTGTTCTGTCTACCTCCCAAACCCCCAACCCTGTCTCTACCTTTACCTCTCCTTTCCCAGTCCCCCCCCTTCTCCTCCTGTATGCAGATGAGATAGGATCATCCATCTTCCTGCTTACTGCCATGCTTTCCCTGACTGATCTCAGTCTTCCCCACCATAATGGACTCTTCCTCTGGAACTGTGATCCAGAATAAACCCTTTCCTCCCCTAAGCTGTCTTGGTCTTAGTGTCTTATCTCAGCTGTGGAATTAATACACTACCTCCTGATTTCATCTAGTGTCATTTGGCCTCATTTATGCTGTCCCAACAGGCTAGAGGCTTTCCTGTCCCTGAAGGTTACTGGGTATGTGGACCTCAGCAGCTTTGTGCATGCTGTTCCTTTTGTTGTCTCCCTGTCTGACCATAACTAAATCAATAATTATATTTGGTACAATAGTGCTATACTGTATAATTAATACAAGGTTATTCAGACTGAATGACGTAGAAAACCCAAATATTTTGCCTATAGGAGACACATTTTAAGGTCTTTGAACCATTTTGAGTTGATTTTGTACAAGGTAAGAGACACTGTGTCTAGTTTGATTGTTTTATATGTATATGGATATCTTTTCTCCAATGGTATGTTTTTGACACATTTGCTAAAAATAAGAGAGCTGTAGCTATGTGTGAGCTTGCCTCTAGAGCCTCTGTACTCTTCCACTGGTCTCTGTGCCTCTTCGAGGGCCTACTTCACCAACAGGATGGGCTCTTTCCATTCCTCTCACTCTCTGTATTCTTTAACATCAGTTGTGGTACCTCAAGCATTGCTGTTTCTAATCAGGATTTTTTTGTCTATGGGAGTGAGGTCTTCAGTGCTTCCATCCGAAGCATAGGACTGTTTTCTACTTGTGAGGATATTTCGTTGGAATTTTGGTGTGACTGCACTCAATTTGTAGGCTACTTTTGATAGTATTGCAATTTTCATCTTATTTTGTCAATCCATGAGCTTGAGAGAAACTCTGAAACTGGAAAGCAAAAACACTTCAAACATAATCATAGGCAAGGATTTTCTGAATAGCACTCCAGTTGTCCAGGAAACAAAAGACCTGACAAATGGGCTTGCATGACATTTAAAACCTTCTACACAGCAAAGGAACAGTTAATAAAATGAAGAAATAGTGGTCAGAATAGGAAGATATCTTTGCTACCTATACATCTGACTAGGGATTAATATCTAGAATATATAAAGAACTAAAAAATTTAAACATCCAAAAAGGTAGCCAAATAACTCTATCAATAAGTGGGTAAATAAGAGAAATAGTGCTTCTCAAAAGACCAAGTGCAAGTAACCAATAGATACGTGAGAGAGTCCTGCCTCCCTAGCCACCAGGGACATACATGCAAATCAGAAGTATGGGAGGTTTCCTCTCACCCTTGTCAGAATGCCTGTCACTGAGGCAATACCAAGTAGCACTGGCCAGGAACGCCTAGGTAACTGTGGTGAGAGTCACTGTGGAAGTCAGTTTGGAAGCTTCTCTGAAAACTAAACTTGTGATTTCTTATGGCTTTTCAGACATCGTTGTTGCTGTTTTCCCCCCTTTCTGTATTTACCTCTTTTACCCTAAGAAGCCTCTCTTTTCCACTTCCCTTACAAGATCACTTGTACCCTGCTAGTCTCTTTTACCCTCCTCCATCTTCCTTCTGTATTTACCTCCCTCCCACTCCCTACAGAGCCCCCCTTTTCTGTTTCACTGATCAAACCACATGTATCCTATTACTCCCCTCTGGGGCAATGCACCCACTAACTTTCCTGGTTTCTGCAGTTACTATTACTACAGGATCAGGATATGTATTCATATTTGGAGTTAGGAGCTGCCAATGAGGGAGAACATGTGCCATCTGTCTTTCTGGGTCTTAGCCACTTCACACAATGTGATCTTTTCTAGTTCAGTCCATTTACCTGCCAAGTTCATTCTTTCATTTTTCTTTACAGCTGAACAGTATTCCATTTTATTTATATATATATATATAGATATGTATGTATATGTATATATACCAATAATTATTACATCATAGTGTACATATTCTATATGTACTATATATATTTTTATATATGCACCACGTTGTCATTATCTATTCATTGGTTGAATGATATTTAAATTGTTTCCATTTCTTAGTTATTCTGAGTAGAGCAACAATGAACATGGCCAGACATGTATTTATATCTGGATATAGTCCTAGGATATAGTCCTTTGGGCATATATCAAGGAGTGGTGGGTTGGGGATTTATCTCAGTGGTAGAGCACTTGCCTAGCAAGCACAAGGCCCTGAGTTCGGTCCTCAACTCCAAAACATTAAAAAAAAAAAAGGAGTGGTATAGCTGTGTCATATGATAGACTTATTTTTAGCTTTTTGAAAATTCATCATACTGATCTCCATAGTGGGTGCACCAGTTTGCAATCCCACAGAGCATATTTTTGATGACATAAATATTAGTAATACAACATCTACAAAAAGTTAACTTCGGAAATTAACATGTTTAAAAATAATCTACAGCTCAAAAATAAAACCACAAAGTAAAATATAATAATTATAGATTATTATGAAAATATATGATATCAAAACAATATTCAGCAAGAAAGGGACCTTTGCAGAAGTCTAGGCATTCCCTGCTTATAGTAAAAAGAAGAAACTGTCAATCATGATTTTTCTTATCCTCTGAAGAAGCTAAAAAGGAACTAACAACCCAAACCAAGTAACAGAAGTGTAACAGATAAAACAAGCTTCACGTAGATCCCCAAACCACAAGCCTAAAGCAAAAGAACAACAAAGAATATTCATAGCATTTCAATTATTCAAAGTACTAGGATGGATTTTATAAACCAGAACAGTGACAGCCTCTGAGGATGTGGAGACTAGGGATATGGATTAGGAGGAAAGGTGTGTGGCTTAATGATTACCTATCTGCATAGGAGTAAGTGTTTGTCCAAGTTCATCAAATGATATAATGAAGATTTCTGCATCTCATTATGTGTAAAATATACTTTAAAAAAGAACTATAAACGTTAACTATGGTTCATTGGACACCTGATGGCATGTTTAGAATAAAATTTACAAACTACAATTTATTTTGAAAAACCTAAGAATGTAAAATGGATCAATGATTGAGTAGAGGGATAGATAAACTGCTAGGCATATGTAAAATAAATACAGTAAAATGTTAACTATAGCACTCAGGTGGTAGATATGTGATATCTACTACATAATTCTTTCCACTTATCTTTAGGTTTGAAAATGTTCTTACATTTGAGCCAGACGGTGGTAGCACATGCCTTTAATCCCAGTACTTGGGAGGCAGAGGCAGGCAGGTCTCTATGAGTTCAAGGCCAGTCTTGTCTACAGAGTGAGTTCCAGGACAGCCAGGACTACATAGAGAAACACTGTTTCAAAATAAATAAAGAGAGAGAGAGAGAGAGAGAGAGAGAGAGAGAGAGAGAGAGAGAGAGAGAGAGAGAAGAGAGAAGAGAGAAGAGAGAAGAGAGAAAATGTTCTTATTCAAATAGGGAAACCTAAACTATTAGATATAAAAGTATCATATTGATTATAAAATAATACAATGCCATGATACTATTCATGAAAATGTGAATGATAAAATGTCTTCATTAAAGAAAGTAAAACATAGAATTATAAATCATACTTCAGTGGCATAAAGTTGAACATAAAAAGAATACCAAAGAAAAGATACCAATGGATTAATAGTGTTAGACTTTGGATGTGTGGAGTGTGGGGGCTCTTTTTTGTTCATTTTTACTTTTTTGTAATAGCTAATGTTTTATTATAAGTATGTAATGCAGTTTTGCTCATATTAAAGAAATTGTCAATGCCAAGCTCCATAATTTCTGCCCTAATCTTCCTACTCCAGATGCAGTTTGCATAGCTTGCCTGCCTAGATGCTTAATTTCCATGTTTCTTAATAAAGTCTGAGATCAACTCTTGATCTTCCTCTGATTCTATGAATGGTTACTATGGAGACAAGAATTGAGTTCTCATATGCCTCTGGCCTCACATGACCAAACATTGTAATTTTATCCCTTTTCCAATATCTTATTTTTCAGTGGTTAGATCAAAATTAATTGTTCACATTGTTGCTTATGTAATTTTAATTAATTCAGTTCGCATGAGAGAGGGGGAGTGATCTGTGCTTACATATTGTACAGTTGTACATGCTTGGAGTCTAGAGAAGGGTGTCAGATTTCCTCTGTTACACCTTGCCTTATTCCTTTGAGGTAGGATTCTCTCTCTCTCTCTCTCTCTCTCTCTCTCTATATATATATATATATATATATATATATATATATATATATATATATATATATTTCCCTCCCTCCCTCCTCCTCCTCCTCCTTCTTCTTCTCCTTCTCTCTCTCTCTCTCTCTCTCTCTCTCTCTCTCTCTCTCTCTCTCTCTCTCTCTCTCTCCCTGAACCTGGAACTCGCACCTTCTATGGAATAGGCTAGCAACCAGCATGCTGCATGGATCCTCCTGTCTCTGTACCCTACATTACTGGAGCTAGAGTCACACGATAGGCCCAACCTGAATTGTTAAGTGGGTGCTATGATCCAAACGCAGGTCTCATGTTTTCATAGAAAATGGTCTTGATCACTGAACCTGTTCTCTAGCCACAGACTATGTAAATTTAATTCATAGCTCAGATAAATGGTGACCCAAGATCAGTTTTTATCACAAGTTTTTGTTGCCCTCTGTGTTGATAAAGACTTTTTTTTAAAAATTTGCTCAACTTTCTTTTAATCTACCACAAGTTCATCCTAAAGCTGTACAATAGGGTAAAATTTTGTAAATGCAGACCTTTAGGTAGCTATCAGTTTCATCTCCTCAGAGATCTGCTTGTGGAGCCATCTCTACTGTTCCATCTTGGTGCTTCCTGAACAGCTGTTGCCCTGGGGTTGCTCTTCACCATCATCCTCAGGGTTCTTTTGATTTTTTTATTTATTAGATCCATGTTCTTCTTTGATGTTTATTCCCTCAACCTAGTATAGCATTTTCCCTAGGAACTTACTAGGGAAAGATAAATGAGAGATAAACACATTGAGCCTTGTCTTGGGGTTGATTTACGTATTAGGAGCAGATGGCTGTCCCTTAGAATTCACACTCATGCTCCTTTCACTCTAACTTTCCTTGTAACTATTGAAAAATCCATTATATTAAAATTTTCCAATCCTTTCATTTAGATGGCTCTTTTTCTCTTGATAATTTTCACATCTCCCTGTCCCCAGGGGTTCTCTATGTGACACTCCTTTTATTCTGTCCAGTTGTTACATAGTAGGCACTCTAGTCTGAAATCCACACCCCCCTTAGACCCATTTTTCTTTGATAAAGATCCTCCCATTTGGATATAGTCCTCTGGGTCCTGGTACTAGTCAGGTATAAAGTCCTCAAGTTATACTCTGATCTTTCAATATTTTCTCCATTCTATTCTTCCTTTTTCTTATAAATCCCCTTCATCATCTAAATTTTCTGTTGTTACTTATACCCCTATAATGCTCATTCCAAAAGCTCTTCTATTATTCAGAACATCCTCATCATAACTCCTTCCCTTGTTTCTGGATGTATTGTCTCCTGTTTCCTCTTCAAGGATATCAGTTTTAGATTCTGTTGAAATCTGTATTTCTACTATTTGCACAGCCTCATTTTTTGTCGCTCGCTGCTCCATCACTCCTTATGTCTGGTTGTACTGGCTCCCTGTGTCTGGCTTTTTTTCTTCCTCTCCATTTTCTCTACTTGGTGCTTCTTTCTTTCCCCCACCCTTGTTCCTGTGCTCCCTTCATTAGTGTTGCTTCCTCTGTTGCCTTCCCTTTCCTCATTCATTGGTCTTAGTTTCCAACTTTAAAACTCAAGCTCCCTCTCCCAAATGCCTGATAATTTTGAATTTCTGTTTTTGTTCATAAGAGCTGATTGGATTGTTTTTGTGATGGGCATTGATTCTCAACCAGTGAAAGTCTACAGAAAGGTCTGGCCAGAACATCAAACTAACCATTCATGCCTATTGGTCTTTTGGTTGTTGTTTCAGAGAATTCTTTACTCACTTAACTTTCAAGTTGAAATCTGCTAGCATTCTCACATGGAAAGAGGTGTTTGCCTTGTTTGGAAGCCTCTGATCTCAGATGTGACTGCTCTCCACCTCCCCTGTGCTTGACAGCCAGACTGACACTCAGCCTCTGTCATTCTGCACTATTTTTTTCTTTATTTTGATTTTTCGAGACAGGGTTTCTCTTTATAGCCTTGGCTGTCCTGGAACTCACTCTGTAGACCAGGCTGGCCTCAAACTCACAGAGATCTACCTACTTCTGCCTCCTGAGTGCTGGGATTAAAGGTGTGTGCTACCACCGCCTGCCACTCTGTCTTCCTTCCTTTCTTTCTTTCTTCCTTCCTTCCTTCCCTCCCCCTTCCTTCTGTCCTTCCTTCCTTCCTTCTTCCCTTCTTCCTTCCTTCTCTCTCTCTCTCTCTCTCTCTCTCTCTCTCTCTCTCTCTCTCTCTCTTTCCTAAATAAGGCAGTTGCTTCATCAACTCATCCATCTCAGGACACCATTCATTCATTCTTGAAAATCATTGAATCTTTCACAATTTTTTGTATAAAAATCAGATGTATAAGCTATAACAAATTTAAAATTACTTATTTAAAAATAAACTTATTACATTTGAACATAAATATATTTTTATAAAAATTTACTTTATTTTTCAAAACTAGGAATATTCGTGAGAAAATGGCCTTATTGTATCTCTTAACATCTCATTTAATTAAAACATGCATTTGTTTTGGTTTAAGGGTACAAAGAAAATCTGGCTTCATAGAGAGAGGTTGTGAAAAGAGGAAGAAATATTAGAATGTCATTTTCTAGACAGTTTAGGTGTTCTCAGCTTTTCAAACAGTACATTAAGTGACAGCTTCTTCAATGTTATCTACAATGTGGGACATAAAACCTTGCACGTGAACTTCTCATACTCTGCTCCACTAAATTACACAGGTCTTGAACTTTGAACAGAGTAATGGGTAATGTAACATACTAAATTCATCATTTGAAAAATGTTGCTTAATCCCAGCACTCGGGAGGCAGAGCCAGGCGGATCTCTGTGAGTTCGAGGCCAGCCTGGGCTACCAAGTGAGTCCCAGGAAAGGCGCAAAGCTACACAGAGAAACCCTGTCTCGAAAAACCAAAAAAAAAAAAAAAAAAGAAAAATGTTGCTTTACTAGGTTATGAGTTATATAGATCTTCCAAATGTTGGCATGTTTCATTATAAAATATCCAAAACCTCAAATTCACTACTACCCCAGTGACCTATCATAAGTCTGAAAGTGTGGGGAGGGTGACAGGTTCATAGTGGCAAACAAAATCATCTACAGTTTTAATTTTTGCTTAGCTCCAGTAATCATCAATAAGTTATGCCATTTTTTCTGATGAGACAAGCTTATTTGTTCATTTTTGATAAAACATGTTTAAAATGCCCAAGTGTAAAAAGTCATAATTTTATAAGTTGCTCCTTCAGTTAAGAATTTTGCTCCATTATAAAACTGGCCAAACCATTTGCAGTTAAGCCATAAAAGAAAGAGTTCTTCAGGTGTCAACAAAACTTCACTATGAAGGGAGATGTGGTACTTCCAATTTAGCTATATAAAACTTTTTAAATGTATGCTTAAGGTATTAAATTTAATTTTATTAGTTTATCAGAAGCATTCTCAAGTGAAACTGGCATTTTTCGTAATGGCCAGATATAACAGTGACCACCAGTACAATTTGATTCATGATGAGTTATCAACAGTTTTACCCACTGGTACCTCAGACCAACAGTCCAGATACCAATTATTTTTCCAGTACAAACCATAAGAGTCAAATATTTTAACACTATGAATTTTATCATCATGTGTATTTATTTCCAAAAATTTACACAAAGGATCTTAATCAATGATTAGCTAATGCTAATATTAAATAGAAAATTTTAAGTTTCATCTCTGTATGGATGCATGATGCAAAAGTACACTTCTACTGATGTAAACTTTTTTTTCTTGTTTGTGGACTACCTCTAGTGTGACATTGTAGCTAGAGTTTTCCTGCCTTGCCCAGTCAGGACAAATCTCTGTCACTCACCAGTCCCACAGCCGCTCAGACCCAACCAAGTAAGGACAGAGACTTATATTGCTTACAAACTGTATGGCCATGGCAGGCTTCTTGCTAACTGTTCTTATAGCTTAAATTAATCCATTTCCACAAATCTATACCCTGCTCATGGCTTACCGGCATCTTCACATGCTACTTGTCATGGCATGGCTGGCAGTGTCTCCTCCCACCTTTCTGTTCTCTCAATTCTCCTCTCTTTTAGTCCCGTCTATACTTCCTGTCTGGCCACTGGCCAATCAGTGTTTTATTTATTGACCAATCAGAGCATTTGACATACAGACCATCCCACAGCGTGACATCTTTTGTAGCTAGAGATTTTCTCTCAGGGTCCCGCCAAGCCCTGGCAGTCCTGTAGCCCATTTATAAAATAAACATACAGACACTTATATTATTTAAACTGCTCAGCCATTAGCTCAGACCTACCATTGTCTAGCTCTTACTCTTATACTCAGCCCATTTCTGTTAATCTCTATGTTGCCACGTGTTCCGTGGCTTTACCTGTTGCCTTTATTTGCTGCTCCCTGGGTGGCAGGCTGGCGTCTCCTGACTCAGCCTTCCTGTTCCAGAATTCTCTTCTCTGCCTATACTTCCTGCCTGGCTACTGGCCAATCAGCATTTTATTTAGACAGAATGACATACACAGCACTCTTTGCTGGCCTTTCAGCTCATAGGCAATTAGAAAAGCCAAATGTGTAATGCTCTACTTAGCTAACTTGTAGACTTTTCTAGCCAATGCATTTGAATAACTTATCCCTAAGATGATTTTCTAAATATTTAAATTGCAAGATAATTCCAAAACATTTCTGTAAAACAAGATACTAGAGTAGTTTTGTTTTATTGAGGCACAAGAAAACATTAGAATTTCAGAATAATCACTTATTTTATGATTTTTCTGTTACACCTGTTGCATCCTGTATAGTATAAAATATAGCTTGTGTTTTAGTTAGGGTTTCTATTGCTGTGAAGAGACACCATGACAACGGCAACTCTTACAAAGGAAAAAAAAAACATTTAATTGGGGAAGCTTCCATTTTCAGAGGTTTAGTCCGTTATCATCATGGTAGGATATGAGACATGAGACAAACATGGTGCTAGAGAAGGAGCAGAGAGTTCCACATCTTGATCCATAGGCAGAACTAGATATTGCACACTGGAAGTGACTTGAGCATATATGATACCTCAAAGGCTGCCTCCACAGTGACACACTTACTCCAACAAGACCACACCTACTCCAACAAGACCACACCTCCTAATAGTGCCATTTCTTTTGGGGGCTATTTCCTTTCAAACCACAACTGTAGTAGATTATTTTAAGGTTTGTTACTTTTGTTTAAGTTGCATTTGTTTAACTCTGTGAAGCTGTGTTACTGTGCTTGTGAAAAACATCTGATGGTCTAATAAAGAACTGGCCTATAGCAAGGCAGGAGAAAGGATAGGCAGGGCTGGCAGGCAGAGAGAATATGTAGAAGCAGAAAACTGGGAGGAGAGATCTAAAATCTAGCAACCAGAAAAGGAGGAGAATGCCATGGGCCAGCCACCCAGCTATACAACCAGCCAGCCACAGAGTAAAAGTAAGATGTATGGAAGTAAGAGAACAGGAAAATCCCAGAGGCTAAAAGTAGAAGAGATAATTTAAAGTTAAGGAAAGCTGGCTAAAAACCAAGCCAAGCTAAGACATTCATAATTAAGAATAAGCCTCCATGTGTGAATTGATTTGGGAGCTGAGTGGCTGGCCCCCCAAAAGACCAAAGACTAACCAACAACAATACACCACAGCTTGTAAGAATACAACAGGAAATATTGAGAACAAACTGAATTTATCTTTCAGAATATTTATACATATAACTGAAAGACATTCTCTCAAAAGGAATGGTCTGGAAAGGCAAGAATATACAAGCAGATCTTTGTTAGTTGTCAGGACAATGACTTTGTTACATCTAACATGCTACTCTATATTTCTTACATAATAGAATGAAAAACACAAATAATGCTTCAGTATTGTTAGGAAACAAAATTTTTTTCTCAAATATTTCTGAACAGATCTGGGGGTTTCTAAGAATCCCTGGACCACACTCTGAGAACTGTTAGTGTAGAGTAATGGTAAGAATCTAAGGGTTTCTTTGATCTCAGCCCTCCCATTTTCAGTCCCCAATTCCTTCATTCTTAAAGGTACCTAGTGTGTTCAGCTCTTAAGACTTTATGGATATCTGTAGGAAAAATTAATACAGTTTGAGGAATTTCTACCTGTAGGAGTACCATTTAGCTTTCTCTGGTCAGATAAGTTAGTTACCACTCTTATGTTTACAAATATCAGTATTTTAAGTGGGTTTTTTTTTTTTTGCTCTCTTCTCTTACCTTTTTTTTTCTTTCCAGTTTGTGGTGTGAGATTCGAGGAGGAATTTTAGTAAAATCCTGTTGTCTGCATTTCTTGCCTCTAGGATTACTTTTAATGTGACAGGATAAATTTTTAATTTCAAAAAATTATAAACTAAGCCAAATTCAGGAGATTCTAATGCCTAAGATCTACCATAGACAGTTACCATATCCTCTTCCTCCTATTCCTTCATTTTCTTTTTCTCCTTTGACTATGTGGTCCAGACAGCAATATTCTTTTTTAAAAAATAATTAATTAAAATATTATTACATCACTTCCATTCCTCTTTTATTATTATAGATAGATAGATAGATAGATAGATAGATGTGCATGAATATATAAATACAATCTGCTGAATCTGTTTAGTGTGGTGTGTGTGTATATCATTTCAGTGCTTACCACATGGTATTGGTTAACAACTTGGTGGGGCTCATCCCTGGAAAGGCTAATTCTTATCCTCAGTAGCCATTAGTTGCCTGTAGTTCTTTGTCTAGGGGTGAGATTCTTCTACATTAGCATAGCTACTGTCAATGTCATTGTTCAGACCTTGTTTAGGCAGCCATAGTGTTGAGGTCTCATGGGTGAAGCCTCCCTTTCATTTCTGAGATAGGATCTCACAGCAGACTTCCCATTCCTCTGGTTCTTACAAACTTTCTGCCCCATCACCCACTTTTTTCCCTGAGCCTTAGGAATAGGAGTTGTTCTGTAGATGTATCCTTTGGGGTTGGGCTCTTCATGATCCATTGCCCTCTTCATTATTCTTAAGATGATTCTTGAACAGATGATTGAGAGTTGGTAAAGATTGAGAGTGCCATTTCCCCAAGGCCTAGTAGTTGGGTTCAGCAACTGTTGGGAGACGATATTCCATAGAATCACTCCTAGTATGGTCTCTAGACCAACAGTTTAAGCATCCCCTGAGAGCTTGTTAGAAATGCAAATATTTAGGCCGTGTTTGAGACCCAGTGTATTAGTCAGGGTTCTCTAGAGTAACAGAACTTATAAAATGGATCTCTATATATGTATAGAAAGAAGGTTTATTAGAATAGCTTACAGGCCATGGTCCAGCTAATCTAACAATGGTTGGCTAAGAACAGAAAGTCCAAAAATCCAGTAGTTGCTCAGTCCACGAGGCTGGATGTTTCAGCTGGTCTTCAGTGTACACTGGAATCCTGAAGAAATAGGCTCTAATGCCAGTGAAGGAATGGACTTGCTAGCAAAGGGAGAGCAAGCAGGCAAAGAACGGGAGGCCTTACCCTTTTGGAGGAAGGGATGAAGGGTAGTGGGTAACTAGGGGGGATCAGGAGGAGGGATGGGAGGGGGGATCTGTGGTTGGTATATAAAATGAATTTAAAATGTTTAAATAAAATAAAAAACAAAAGCTTCCTCCTTTCATGTCCTTATATAGGCTTCCGGTAGAAGGTGTGGCCCAGATTAGATCCAGATTAAAGATGTGTCTTCTTGCCTCTAAGATCCAGATTAGAAATGATCTTCCCACTTCAAATTAAGCAGAAATCACTCACAGGTGTGCCCTCTATTTGGGGGTTTAGTTGATTCCAGATGTAGACAAGTTGACAACCAAGAATAGCCATCACACCCAGCAAATAAGAAACCTTGAGACTCCAGGTGATTCTGATGTACTTGAAAGCTTGGAGACCACTGTGATATAAGAAAGTAGTCTGGATCTGATTTCTAAGAATACATCTGTCACCATGGTTTTTTGCCACAAAACATTATGCAGAGGCTTCTGTTCTATGGGAAAAAAAGATCTAGAAATATTATCCTGGACATTGGCCTTTAGAAAATTTCTGCTCTTAGTTGTCAGGACCATAGCTTGAAGTCATTTAATTTTTAGTAAGTTTTTCTCATATAAAAGATGGTACTTCCCTGTCTTTGGTTACATCATTCTTGACTGCTACTGTGGCAGGGAAAAAAACAGGGCAGGTACACTATAGCTGGAGGCCTAAGGAGATTAATTTTAAGAAAACAATTTTTAAATTTGGGTTTTTAGTTACATCCAAAATCATAATAAATGAACATTTAAAAACTTCATTGCCAGAACAACTATGCATTTACCCACAGTATAAATAAGAGTGAGTAAAATGGCTCTGAGAATAGCATCAATTCATGAGTAACTCCGCAGGCAATGGGACATTAGAATGACTTGCTAAACAAAGACTCTGCATAAAAGGAAAAGTTAAAGAAATAGATCATGTAGATAACCAATTTCAGAGCAAAAATGCTAACAAAGTAAAGAGCTTATTTAGAAACAAAGTTGAAAAAGATAAGAAAGCAAATCACAGAGATGTCAAAACATCTATAAATACTCTTTTGGAAGCAAAGGACTTGTAGGATTGTGCATCATGGTTTGGTAGAAATAGGAAGGGCTTTGAAGTAAAATAGAGCTGATATAATCCCTTTCCTCTCTAGTAGATTGAGGAGAAAAGTAAATCCTTCAGAGCTCACTTTCCTCATCTACAAATTGGGTTAATGCTGCCTCAGCAGTCACTGGGAAGGTTAAGTGTAATACAGAGCAGCAGTTGGCCCAATGCACACATTACATTGAACCCTCTTCAAACATGAGTTCATTCTCTCTCTGATCTCTTATAAGCTCTGTATTTATGAAATCTTCTCACTATAGAATATGTATATATTTATTACACATTCTATTTCTGACCACTCTAATAGCACTCTATGGATGTGTCAAAAAACATATTCTTGTAGCCTTCTGAACCTCGGGAGGTTACTGAGTGATCTGTAGAGTAGTCTTGTTAAACTTTTATTAATTCATAAAAATATTTTCTTCTTGATTACCTACTGTGTGCAGATACTATGCTAAATGCTATGGACAGACAATGAAGCAAAAGAAAATTCTTTGCTGTTTAAAGCTTAGAAGTCTTCTGGTTAGCAGGGAGATTATCCCTCTAGTGATCACTTCTGCAAAGCAATGCTTATTCTCTTTTTTCTGTAGTGGAAAATAGAAAAGGGATTGTTATTAGTCAACTTAGTAAGATTCAGAATAGAAAGAAAATTCTTCTGGGCACCAGAGAAGGACAGAGCTCTCCTCAGAAAGACAGATGTGGATGATTTTAAAAGGAGAGAATACCAGATGAAGAACCAAGAGTTTGCAGAGAGTAGAAGGGGAAGGGAGGAAGGAAGGAGAAGAGAAGGAGGAAGAAGACTACAGTGTTGAAAGACTGGTCTTTTAGAAGCTGAGATGTGAGCCAAGATAGGAAAAAGAAGTATGGGCATTAGCTAAGAAAATACTCTGGGAACTTTGTTTGTGGCAGAAGAACAAAAGTCTGTGAGGCAGAACTGGGTCCTCGGTGTCTTAGTAGCTCTTACTTACTCCAGGATTGTAATGCTGACAGCTGAGAGGGCGAAGAAAACGATGATCACACATGGTACTTGCAATTGCAAGTGTTTAATGAACTTGGTTTAGAACTACTGTCATTATGGAAGTCACATTTCTAAATATTAATTAAGTTGCAGGATCTCTAAAAATGATTCATATAGCACATTCGTGCAAGGATAACTTTTAAAAGTTGCTGTTTTCTTCCATATACAATAGATTTTAAACAGAATTAAGTGAAAAAAAAGTATTTATTAAGCAGGGGGTATGGCACAATAGTGTTGTGCTTTAAATGTGCAAGGCCTGAGTCAATCCCCAGCCTCACAAAAGTAAATTAATTAATTAATTAATTAAATGGGCCTTAGCACAATAATGTCTAATGAGATACAAGTAAAGCCTAGAACTTAGATGATGATAATATATGTATGTATATATGTATAATTTTACAAATGTAGAATTTCTGAATCATTTACCTTGTCAAGAGCCATAAAAAATGGTCAAGCTATGGTGTATTAAAAATGTTTATAAAGAATAGAGGATGTGACTGATACCCCTTATCTTCAGTTGCTTTTATTCAAGTTCTTACTGGATTTTACATAAAAGGCTTCTGTTTTAATTCACTTTCTGTTGTTGTGATAAACACTGACCAAAATCAGCTCAGGAAGTAATGAGCTTATTTGACTTACATTTCTCAGTCAATCATTGAGGAAAGCCAAGGAAGGAATTCAAGCAGGGCAGAAACATGAAGTCAGGACCTGGAGCAGAGTCCATAGAGGAGTGCTGCTTATGGGTTTGCTCCCCATGACTTTCTCAGTTTGCTTTCTTATACCACCCAGGACCACTTGTTCAGGGCTGGCACCACCTTCCAGGGGCTAGGCCCTACTACATCAATTATTAATCAAGAAAATGCCTCATTTACTGTATACAAGCAATCTGATGGAGGCTTTTTCTCAACTGACATACCCTCTTCCCATTTTTATGACAAAAAAAAATAAGAAATAACCAGCACAATTGATCTCTTGTCAACATACCAATATATCACTATTAAGTCATAGCTTTTCCTTTCTCATTTATCCCCCAAGATGTTGTGTTAATATCACAGTATAACTTTAAAAGTCCCATAGTCTTTAAAAAATTCAAAGTCTCTTTGAAATACCCAAAGTCTCATAACAGTGGGTCCCTGTAAGTAAAAACAAACAAAATTAGATACATTGTTACTCCAAGAGGGAAGAACTAGGGCACAGTTACAATCTGAAGAAAGCAAAACCAAACTTCAACAGTGTTAAATCCTGTAGCTCTCTACCCTTATCTGGGCTCTGCCATTTAAAGCTCATCTCATAGGTTCCAGCCAGCTCCACTCCACTGCTGTTGCTGACTCTGGTAGTCCTCCCAAGGTCCTGGTATCTCCAGTATGCAGGGGTCATCACCAGCTGCACCTTCACCAATGGCATTCCAGCTTCCAATCGGGGACTCTAACTCTGTCACATGGTGCCAAACCTTCCTGACCCCTTCTGTAGATGAAATTCTAGATGATCTTATTAAATAAGAAACAGAGCCAAATAGTTAAAAGCCCAGAGATCGATCAGTAGCCAAGAGCTGAGACCACCTTATCTTACCACTCACTCGCTGCCATCCTTCCCCTGAGAGAGACCTTCTTCCTGTGTCCTGTCTTTTTATTGACTTTCTGTTCTGCCTTCTTATTGGTTCTAAACCCAACCACATGACTTCCTCGTCACTGCCTGTCTATACAGACCTCCAGGTCTCTAGTTGGTACTGGGATTAAAGGTGTGTGTCACCATGTTGGCTGTGTCCTTGAACACACAGAAACTTTGCCTGCCATGTAATTGGATTAAGGGCATGTGCTACCACTGCCAGACTTCTGCTTAATGGCTTACTCTTAGCTCTGATTCCTCAGGCAACTTTATTTATTAACATACAAATAAAATCACATTTCAGCACAAATAAAATACCACTATACCCTTCAGTCCTGGGTTTTCCACTGCTACTGAAGCTGTACCTTCACCAATGGCATCCTCTAATTTCTAATGGTGCATGCCTCAACTGCTCTCAATGAACCCTACAGTCCTGAGGCTCTCATAACATCAAAACCAGTACCACCTGTAAGATTTACATTACCAAGCTCAGCTGTCAGCATGAGAGGCAGCCTTAGCCTCCTTTGGACCACAACTGCGTGTGCTATCTCTGAGGAAGTATTCCTTGGATTTCACCTCAATAATGCTGGTCTACTCTTAATGATAGCTAATTTCTCAGTCTAGTCTTAGCTAACCAGCATCATATGTCCCAGTACAGGAAAAAGTGTCATCTCAGTGGTTTTAGTCTCTTGATAACCACAGACAATTCTTTATCCCCGACTAACCAGAAACCACAGATTCTTAATACAAACACCACAGGAATGACTGACTCTGATAGAGTTTTTAAGGGACTTTCAAACTTCCCTCTGAAACTTCATAAGCCAGGCCTCCATCATATACTACTCTTATCATTGTTTCTCATATTTCCACAAAATCTCAGTAAGCTCTGAGTACTCAATGGCTTTTCTAGACCAACATTCCAAACTCCTTCTACAATTCTCCCCTGAACAACATGGTCAGATTTGTCACAGAAATACCCCACTCCTGGTAAAAATCCTTGGGAATGGAAATGCATCCCAAATTGTCATTATATAATATATTGTTGAAAATGAAATAACAACTAGCATTAATTGAAAGCTTTCCATGCACCAGTATTGTTGTGGCTTCTTATAAATGTAAACCTGGAAAGCCCCTGCTACTTGGTGTAAAGGGAAATCCAGACCTGCAGCATTATCATCTGCAAGTTTTAGAGAGGGGAGATCCCAGTTCCCACTCCAGTACTTATATGTTAGAATGTGTGTTTTAATAATGCACTCAGATGTTTTATGTATATACATGAGTCCCAGAAGTACTGCACTAACAAAGTTCATGGATACCAGTTTCCTCTAGATAAGTGAGCATCAAAAAGAGTGTGTATCTTGTCTGAGGGATCCCAGAGAGATGATGGTCCAGGATTTAACTAAAATTTTTTTTCACAGAGCAGAGCCCATGCTCATTCCATTACACCATTCCCTTACTAGTTATTTTGAAGAGGCCTACATCATAACATATTTTCTAGGGGAAAAAAGTAACCATTCCACTTCCACTTGAAATTTTCACTTTGAAAGCATTTGCCCAGACAGAAAGGCTCCGTTTAAGCACCTGGTTTATAAGAGTAAACCTGGAAGGTAATAGCTGAGTTTTTGTGTGACTAGGGGTGAGGCAATCACATGCTTCCTTGGCTTTTGAAGAAATTTAACTGTCTGTTATATGTGGGAACCTAAGTATAACTGTTGGCAGGATTCTCCCACAGGCTTGTTCTGAAGAGCAAAAGACAGGAGCAAGTGGGATAGGCCAACCTTAGCCTGAGGAGATGAGCTAGCCGGCTGCAAAACAGAAAATGTCTTTTTTATGAGCTAGGAGGTATTTTTATGGTTGCCTTGAGTGAATAGTCTCTGATGTTGGGAAAACAGACTGGAAACAGCTGGACTGCACTTTGGATCAGTTGCCACAGCAACTTGATACATTTGTCTCTGGTGTCATTTGATCCCATTAAGAGCTGTATTACCTCAGCGTGGATGTTTGACTTTCGGGCTTTCTGGGCAGTAAGCATGTCTGATTGTATTTCTCAGATTACATGCAATGTTAATTATATTCATTTGGAAGTTTGGAGTTTAGGATTACAGAACATGGCTACCTCACAGGTGACTGGAACTCAGGATCCTATCAAACTATCATTATAACTGTCAAAACTCTTATTTCCAAGAGCAAACCACACCTGCTGTTACCAGGGAAAACCAAGCAGATTTCAAAGTTATCTAAAAAATCTCAGACTTAGTAGAATATTCCACTTTCTCACCTCAGGTAAATTTTGTGAAGAATGCTTTTGTAATTTAATCTGAATATAAACTTATATTGGTAGTTGCACTTAATTTTTTCTTGGAATTAAGCAAGAGGCACTCCATTTGGACTTTCAAAGTAAAACTGATTGGAGTATCAAAAGCAGTTTAATTTTTTCTCTTAAGCTTATGAGTGATTGATGTCTTGATGAGAAACTGAGAGGAAGCCCAGCTACTGGCCCTAGAGAAAGGGCTGAGTACACTCTGTGAGTCGTTTGCCCTGACAGACATCTGTTCTCCTTTGGCAAAGGGTCTCCTTTCCCCCTCTGTGATGAGAACTGGTCAAGCAGCCTTAGCCCATCTCCCACACTGATGACAGCTGTAGCTCTAAGTCTTAATTCACCCCCTTGCATCACTGTCTCCATCCACAGGACCCCACCCTTTTCTCTACAAGTTGTGTCTCTTTTCTTGAGAACCAAAGCTCCTAAGAGTTCAGCAAAGAAAGAGCAAAGTGTAATGTCATTAGAATTTACATTGGATGGTTTTGAGAATTGCAGAAAATAATTTCATTATTGTCTAGAATTACATGGCTGTTTCTGGGCAGACAGTTTCCTGAACATTGCCATTATAAGGCAGCATAATTGTGGCTTCCTGCTGGCATTTGGGTGTGGAGATAGATGCTACTTCCTGTCTTTCCCCTTTGTTTCTCCCTTCCCACTTCATCTCATACAAATAAAAGGAAACAAAGTTAGCAGTGAGTAAAAGAACCACCACCAACAAACACTTTTGTTAAAGTTCCTTCTCAGATGTCAAGGAATTCAAATTTTCTGTAATTTTTAAAATTCACTTACACTGTATGTAATTAGTATAGTTTTTCCAATGCATGTTCAACTTTCACATGAGATGCTTTAATGTGAATCACATGAAAAATGTGGCCAAGCATTGTAAGTGCTTTTAACATTTGCATTTCTCATTCTTTGTGGGTAATTCTGTAAATCTGGGGTTAGCCTAATAGGCTTGGAAGGGGGTAATGAGGAGCTATTGGGGTTTGGAAAGCACCCCTCCTTTGGGAAAATTAGGCATGAACTTAGTGACAGAGTAATGGTTTCCTATAACATGGGGGATGTTTCATTTCCGAACAAGCTGAGGTTTGTTGTGTGGAGGGTACAGAGACTCTCTTCCAGGCAAGGAACACACAGGAACATCATCACCACCAGCACTTGCAATGTCAGGAAAACCAACTGATTCAGCCTAAGGAATGAACAGGCTACATCTTCAGAAGTCACAAGAAATGCCAGGCTGTGGTGGCAGAGGCCTTTAATCCCAGCACTCAGGAGGCAGAGACGGGTGGATCTCTGTGAGTTCAAGGCCAGCCTAGTCTACAAGCGAGTTCCAGGACAGCAAGGGCAGTTAGTTACACAGAGAAACCCTGTCTCAAAAAAAATTTAAAAAAAAATTAAAAAAAAAAGAAAAAAAAAAGAATTCACAAGAAATACCTTCAGATCATAAGCGATTTCCCAGATCTGTATCCCTCTATACAGTAGCCAGGACCTCAGTGAGTCCCTTTGGGGTTTATAGAAAGCCTGTGTTGAGTACCAAGATTGAGCATCCTTCCTCCTGCCCTCATACTGCACATTGCTAATCCCCAGACCACCAAGAATTCTTTTTCAAAATGCCTTTAAATAGAACATATAAAGGCTCCATAAAATTATAAATTAGTTGTGTGTGTATAAGAGAGACAAGAAAGGCTTGTGGGTGATGGGACAAAGTAGAGTCTTTCTTAGTCCCTTTTCCATTGCTTTGGTCAATGTTTTATACAAGATTAGTGCAAAAAATAAACACCTTTGAAAGAACTGGAAATGACACACAGAAAAATATAGCTGCCTGCAAACTAACTTCCTTTCAATCATGTATTTTTACTGGGACTGTTCTTTGCTTGAGTTTGAGTTCAAGACATGGGAAAGAGACAGTGTATAAGATCATGATCTACCCAGATTTTATGAATCCTCTATTCAGAGATTCATGGAATGTTACTACTGGATGACATAGTTTCCTTCCTAGCACTTCGGGAAACATCTGTGGGTAAGCAATTTTTAGCCCAATTAAACTAAGAATTTTAATTAACAGAAAAAATATGCAAAACCTATGTATTGAATGTTTAGTGAACAGATTGTAAAGAGCCACTGAATTCTCTGTCACAGCACATTTTACAACTCTACTCAATAATTAATAGTTGATTTCTGATCACCTGTGTCTGTCTGTATTCAGCTTTGGCTTCCAAGAGGCTTTACTCTGTGTGTTTAGCTAATAGCAAAGGGGGTAGTACATGTTAAGGGCTAAATCACCTATATATCTAATGATCGACTTTCTTTCACCCATGAAAATGGAGATTCATAGGCTTCAGCCTAACACCAAACACCAACTATTGAAAATAGATTGAATCTTAATGTTTCACTGGGGAGGGATGGAACAGTGATATTAAAGGTTGCTAATAAGATAACTTTCCTGATGACAACATAAAATGCATGTGAATTCCTGAAGAACACTCAGAGAAGATATTTTAAGGTCTATCAAATATCACACCTTACTGTAGGTTTTATGATATATAGCCTTTATTATGTTCAAATGTAATCTTATGTATGTTTTCTCCAGTCCTACTCTCTCTAGAACTTTTAACATGAAATCATATTGGGATTTGTCAAAAGCTTTTTCTGCATCTATGAAAATGATCATGTGAGTTTTGTCTTTAAGTCCATTTATATGATTTATTCTATTTACTGACTTACATGTATTGAACCAGCCCTGAATTTCTGTGATGAAACCAATTTGATCTTTGATTTGTACCTGTATTCTGTTGGCTAGTATTTTATTGAGGAATTTTACATTTGTGTTCATCAAGTATATTGGTCAGTAGTTTGGTTTCCTTCTTGTGTCTTTCTGTTATGATTAATTTAAGAAGTATTGGTTGTAGTTCTTCTTTGAAAGTCTGGTAGAATTCAGCTGTGAATCCCTCTGGGCCTGGGCCTTTTTTTTTTTAATCAGAAGGCTTTTTATTAGTTTGATCTTCTTTGTTGTAGATCTGTTTAGGTTGTTGATCTCTTCTTGGCCTAACTTTGGTAGTTTGAATGGAGCAAGAAATGCATCCATTTCTTTTAGGTTTTCCAAATTATTCTAGTATAGGTTGTTTTTTTTTTTTTTTTTTTTTTTTTTGGTTTTTCGAGACAGGGTTTCTCTTGTGTAGTTTCGCGCCTCTCCTGGAACTCACTTGGTAGCCCAGGCTGGCCTCAAACTCACAGAGATCCACCTGGTTCTGCCTCCCAAGTGCTGGGATTAAAGGCGTGAGCCACCACCGCCCGGCTAGTATAGGTTTTTAAGTATTCCCTTATAATATTTTGAATTTCTTTGGTGTCTCTTGTAGTGTTTCTCCTGTTGATTTCTGATTTTGTTTATTTGGATCATCTCTTTCTTTCTTTTGGTTAGTTAGGCCAAGAGTCTGTCAATTTTATCTTCTCCAAGAACCAGCTCTTAGATTGTGGTTTTCCTTCATCACAGTAGTTGGGCTTTAAATTACTTGTGCCTGGCTACTAGGGCCATAGCCTGGGGAGAATTCTTTTCCCCCAGACAATGGCTCTGTTGCTGCTGCTAAAGGAAACTTTAACTATACCTCTATCATTCTAATACAACTTGAGTGTCAAAGGCTTGGGTGAAAACCTGCAAGCTTGGAGAGTTAGCGTAGCAACTGGCTAATTTCCTCTCTTAGATGGGCTGGCATCCCCGGAAGCCTCTCTCCTTCCACACCACGCCAACTAAAAAGCCCACACTAAGCTCCTCCTACTGCTGCCTGCCAACTAGTCGCTAACCCCACCTCTCTGAGCCCACATTAATTTAACTTAATTAACGTAAACACTTTGCCACATTGAAAGAAAACTCCATATGGAGGTTCTTCAATGCCCATCATTTTTTCTGAAGTAGATTGGTGCTGCCAGGAGCAAACATGTCTCACTGTCAATGAAAAGCCCTATGTTAACAAAATATTTATATTTTTGGTGGTGAGCCTAGCCTTTAACGGCTGAGCCATCTCCAGTCCAACAAAATATTTTAAATGCCATATTCTATAGGTCTTTGAAGTGTTTGAATACCATCTACCTAAAAATACATCTCTGTATGATCTTGAAAACATACCTAACATAATACAGGTTTGATTTTTATAGATGACTAACTACTAACCTGCGTTTCTTAATATCATAAATGGTTTATAATATAGTTTTCAAGGACTAGAACTTTACATTTTTAAATGAACTGCATAGGTGCAATGCCTTAAACAAGAGTAGAAACATATATACAGTATGTTGTAACAAAAATAACCTTAAATTTGCATCAATATACAGAAATTCCTTTAACCAGAGTAGATATATATACATTATAACAAAAATAACCTTAGATTTGTATCAATATACAAAAATACCTTAAACAAGAGTAGAGACATATATATACATATATGTATAACCTTAAATTTGTATCAATATTCAAAAATCCATACCAAAGTAAAATATTTGAGATTAATAGTTGTCTTTTTATCCTATATTTCCTCCTAAACAATGACAAACATCAATAATTCACCGAACAACCAAAAACAACCCACCCCTCCTCTTGGGAATGTAGGTGTTGTATTCTCTAGACTGCTTCCTGTTCTCTGTGGGCAATGGCATCTTTAAGGAACCTGAGAAAATTGAGATAATGGGCAAGTTCTGGGAGATCTAGATATATCGTTTGTTGTCCAGTCTGTGTGTAATAGGAAAGTACAAGGCTTATCTGAAATCCTGGCTGGAGTAGTCTGAGGCTGGACCAACTCAGCCAACAGCATTGAAGCTGTTCTGGATTCAGAACTCTGAGGAAACTGCAAGAGGCACTCTGAGAGGCTGAATCATCTGGGCCACCTGTTTGCATTGGTGTCTGGTCCCCTTGCTCTGAAAACACACAAACTTTCAAAGATAACAGATGTGGTGATATTTTATTTGTGCTTTAATAAATAAAGCTTGCCTGGAGATCTGAGGGAACAGCAAGCCATTTTAAGTAAACAAAGAAGTTGGGCAACAGTAGCACATGCCCTTAATCCTATCATTTAGCAGGCAGGATCTCTGTGTGTTCAAAGCTACAATAGGGAACAGAGCCAAGCGTGGTGACACACACCTTTAATCCCAATATATATACCCAACTATAGAGGTCTGGAGGTCTGTACAGACAGAAGAAAGTGACAGAGCTGTGTAGGAAGAGGAAGTGATGTAGCTGGGATAAGAGAGCCAATGAGAGAACAGAATAGAAAAGGCACATAAATGTGAATATACAGGAAGAAGCTCTCTTTGGAAGCTGTGGAGTTGGTGAGGTGAGCTTAGGTCATGGTTTGTCCTATTCCTCTGATCTTTTTTCTAAGGCTTCCATCCCTATACTTGGCTCTGTGTTTTTTATTTATTAAGACCATTTAGAAATTTGTCTGCAAACATAAATTAACACAAGTATAGACTGTGCATTATACATAAGCCAGCCAAAGGTGATATTTTGTTTGAGCAGGTAAAATATACATCACCTGTCTTATAGTTTTTCTATGTTTATTTCTTTGTATCCATAGTCAAGTTTTTCAAGAGGTCTTCCCCAATCAAACCTGATCTCTACTAACCTTGAATCCACAGCCTTTCATTTCCTGTGGAAACAAAAGCATAATCTCTTCCCCAACACAGTATGTTTTCTGGCTTTTATTTTAAAGTTAAGGCATTCCTAAAGTATCTAGGCTGTGTTAATTCAGCAGTCCCTTTTACAATCCATGTCTCTAAGCAGCTATTGTTTGCTCATCAGCATTCAAAAAGTTCAAAATCAACACTGTACAGGATCCAGACTCCCTGTGCCTGTGTAATTCCCATCTTTGCATGGCTTGTCCTTTTTACATTACTTTACTATTTCTTTAAAGACTTTACTATTATTTTTAAACTATTTTTTCTATGACTCTCTATACCCATTTTCTTTTTTTTTCTTCTTAAATCTACACACATTTTTAAACACACTGTAACCTGTTTAGAAGTTTTTTTCCATCTGAACCAAATGCCTGCAGCTGAGCACTTGTTCTCTGATGAGATGTGTGTAGCAGGAATCTTAAAAGTTCTTATTAATAAAATCAAACCTGAGGCCAGTTATTGGGGTGAACACTGGAAGATCAGAGATCCAGAACAAGCCACAGCTACCTCACCTCGCCGGATCCTCGGCTAGTCTTGCTTCCTCAGACTGGAAGCCTCTGTGTCCTCATATCCAAATGGCTCTCAGCTGAACTGCTGCTCGAAGCCTGAAAGCTTAACCAGCCAAAGGCTTAACCAGGCCAAATGCTGCTAGATTCTTGTCCTCACGCCTTATATACCTTTCTGCTTTCTACCACCACTCCCTGGGATTAAAGGCTTGCTTTCTGGGATTAAAGGTATGATGAGTCACCATGCCTGGCTGTATCCTTGAACACATGGATTTCTGCCTCTGGAATGCTAGGATTAAAGGCGTGTGCTTCCACTGCCTAACTAAGTAAGTATCTAGTGGCTTTTCTGTTCTCTGACCCCAGATAAGTTTATTAGGGTATATAATGCCAACACGTTGGGCGCCATTTGTAACTAGAGTTTTCCTGTCTGGCCCACAGTTAGGACAAATCTCTGTCACCTGCTAGTCCCACAGCCGCTCAGACCCAACCAAGTAAACACAGAGACTTATATTTTTTACAAACTGTATGGCCATGCCAGGCTTCTTGCTAACAGTTCTTATATCTTAAATTAATCCATTTCCATAAATCTATACCTTGTCACATGGCTTGTGGCTTACCGGCATCTTCAATTGCTGCTTGTCATGGCAGCGGCTGGCAGTATCTCCTTCCGCCTTCCTGTTCTTTTATTTCTCTTCTCTGTTAGTCCTACCTATACTTCCTACCTAGCCACTGGCCAATCAGTGTTTTATTTATTGACCTATTAGAGTAATTTGACATACAGACCATCCCACAGCAGATGTGATGATGTGAGACAAACTTTAAACTGCTAAGTGTTGGTGGGTAGGCCCTACACTGGTGGCTCTGGTGGCTGGC
This sequence comes from Peromyscus leucopus, assembly GCF_004664715.2. Taxonomy (NCBI): domain Eukaryota; kingdom Metazoa; phylum Chordata; class Mammalia; order Rodentia; family Cricetidae; genus Peromyscus; species Peromyscus leucopus. Next base: position 49,698,767 of record NC_051063.1, on the reverse strand, counting down.
TCTGCCCCCTTCTCAGGTCTGTGAAAGCCAACTCTAAGCCTGAGGCCCCAGTCTGGAGCTGTTTTTGACCAGGAACTGCATTTAACCACCCCAGCTCTAGCAAGTTGATGCCGCCATTGTGGCAGGTGTTTTTATTTAGCTTGCTGTTTCTATTCGCGTACTGGCTTTTTTATTTTTTTCCAAGCCCTATGTAGAAATTCAGACCCCACATAGGAGCACCAAATGTAACAGGCTTTCTTTTGGACCACCAACCAGCAACCAAATCATGACATGGAAACTTAATATTAGTTATGAATGCTCAGCCTTATCTTCTGCTCATTACTTGCTAGCTCTGATGACTTGAATTAACCTGTTTCTCTTCCTCTATGTTTTGCCTCAGGGCTTTTTACCTTTTTTTTTCCCCCCTGTATGTACTACTTTTCTGCTTTTTGTGTCTGGCTGGCTGGTGGCTGCCTGACTTCTGTTCCTCTTTTTCTCCCTCATTCTTTTCTCTCTTTCTTCTCCTCTTGTCCTCTCTTATTTATTATCTCTGCCCACCAGCCCTGCCTATCCCTCTTCAGCCTAGCTATTGGCTGTTCAGCTTTTTATTAGACCAATCAGGTGCCTTAGGCAGGTAAGGTAAAACAAATGCAACACATCTCTACATAATTAAAAAAATGCAGCACAAATGTAACACATCTTTACATCATTAACAAAGGCAGCATAAACAAATGTAACATATCTTTACATAGTTAAATATTCCACAACATAGATTCATTGATTCTTTTTATTGTTTTCTTTTTTTCTATTTTACTAATTTCTGCTTTTATTTTTATTATATCATGTGATCTACTGGTTTTGAGTTTGGTTCTTTTTTTTTTTTTTCCAAATTCTTGAGTTGCCTCATTAAGTCGTTGTTTTGTGATCTGATTTTTTTTAATGTAGATACTTAGACCTATAAATTTCTCTCATAGGACTACTTTCTGTCCCAGGAGTTTTGTTGTGTTAGGACTTCATTTTTATTTAGTTCCAAGAATATTTTGGTTTCTTTTGTTTGTTTGTTTCTTCTGTGACTCATCATTCAGTAATAAGCTATTAATCCCCATAAGTTTATATACATACTAGAATTTTTTGCGGTAGATTTTAAGTTTTATTGCATAATGATCAGACATGGTACATGAAATTATTTTGATTTTGTGTATTTATTAAGGTTGGTTTTGTGTCCAGCATTAGGTCTGTTTTAGAATAGTTTCCATGTTCTTCTAAGTATAATGAATATTTTTATTCTTTGGTGTTTAGGTGGGATATTATGTAGATATCTGTTAGGTCCATTTGATGTAGGTTGTCATTCAGTTCTAGGATTTCTCTTTCTCTTTTGCCTCGATGACCTATCTATTGGAGAAAGTGGGGTGTTGAATTCACCTACTATTAATGGGTTTGTGTTACTCTGTGTCTTTAATTCCATTAGTATACTTTGATGACATTGAGTTGCCAGAGTTTGATGCAAATATGTTTAATATTGTGATAATTTCTTGATTACTTGATTCCCTGATTAAAACAAAGTACCTATCTTTTCATCTCTTATGATTAGTTTTAGTGTGAAGACTATTTTGACAAACATTAGAATGGCAATGCCTGATCTAATTTGCTTGGAATATTTTTTCCATCCTTTAAGGTGGTGCCTATCTTTAAAGATAAGATAAGTTTCTCAAAAACAACAGAAAGGTACTTTTTGTTTCTTAATTCATTCAGCTAGCTTTTTGTTGTTGTTAATGTTTAAAGTTATTATTGAAGTTATGTGTTGACTACAGTCAGTTTTTTGGTTCTTGCTGTTTGTGTTCTTAGTCATGCTTTGTATTTCATTAATTATAGTTTCATTTGTTTTCTCCTTGTGCAGAACTTTCTCCCAGTCTACCCTCTGGTAAGACATCATCAAATCTTGCCAGTTATATCTTTAAAAGAGGTTCAGAATCCAAAGACTTTGAACACTATCTAGCACTACAATCAAATCAAATAACTTTAAGTTTTCATCCATCTAATGCGGCCAGTGCTGCCTGTCCATTGCCTTCACTCAGTGATCCCCTAGTTCGATGATCTTGTCATTACTTCCCAACTAATGCCTTTAAAATGGCTAATGGCACCCTAGACCAACTGATTTCCTGAACTCTTCGGCTGCCACCCTCCCACCCTTACCGAGCTCTACTTTGCCCTCCTTTCTTCCCTAGAAACCTTCCAGGGATGCTTATTCCCACCTGTAAATCTCTGTGTTTACTTTTCCCTTTGTCAAAAAACTTTCCTCCCTAAATCTATAGGAATTTGGGTGTCTTCCTTACACACACCTTCTACCTCCTTTGAGAATGAATTCTTCATTGGCCTGGAGCTCACGATTATAGGCTAGATGGACTGGTCAGCTGTCCATCTACCATGCTGTTTCCACTACCCTGGTGATCACAAACATGAACACCATTCCTGGCATTTTTATGTAGGTTTGGAGAATCAAAATCAGGTCTTCATTTTTGCAGGGTAAGCTCATTACCAACTGAGTCTTACACCTGGCCCCTTTGTAATGCCTTTTGTCCTCCTTTTATTTTTCTTCATTGTATTTATCCCAATATGAAACAACTTACTATTTTTAATCTTTCCAGAATGTAAGCTTTACAGGAACAAAGAAATTGTCCTATTCAATGCTTGAGTCCCTAATACCTTCAATATGTGGACCATAATAGACCTTTGTAATGACTGAATGGGAGAATTGATAGAAGATTGGTAAATCTAGAGGCCTAGTCAGACTTGTTTCCAGTATGCTCAGACCATACTTCACTGTTCTTGGAATGTATAACCCTCACACTGTCTTGGACTGTTTATCTTTGATAACTTATATTGTCTCACTTCCTCCACAAATGTTAAATAACTTCATCTCAGAACTCCAGTTGCTGTATCATAGTAGATTGTATTCCCATCAAGTTTTTCTTATTTTTTTTTTAAATCTTTCTGGATTCATCTTTCAGGCTGTGTGATCTCCCTAGGCAGATTTAAGATGAACTAAAGCAAGGCAAACAATATTTGTTGAGCTCTACTGTTTATGTTCATTTCTTTTCTTGTTGCTGCAACAAAACACCTGTGAAAAGCAACTTAAAAAACTGGAGAGAAGGGTTCAGTGCATAAAGTGCTTGCCACACAAGCCTGGCGTTTGATTCTCAGAACCCATAGAAAAGTTGTTCTCTGACCTCCATACGATGACATGAGCACCCTTATAGACGCACATCATACACAGAAACACATCATACACACATATAATAAGAAAAAACTTTCTAAAGCTTTTAAATCAACTTAAGGAAAGAGGGCTTATTTTGGTTTGCAATTCAATAATACAACTCCATTTGAGAGGAAGGCACGGTAACAGGACTATGAGCCAGGAGGCAAAGAATGGTTGCTGCTGCTGCTCTCAGGACCCCAGCCCATGGAATGGTGCCACCCACATTTAACACAGTCCTGAAATTCCCTCACAGACATGTTCAGAAGCTTGTCTCTTAGTGATTGTAGATCTTGCCAAGTCAGCAATCAAAATGAGCTATCACACTGTTCCATTATGTTTCAGATGCTGAACATCCAACACTCTCTGAATTCTTAGCTATGAAACAAGAGGACATTGTGGCTAGACTAGATTTGTTTCTTCACAGTATATTATAAAGAGTATTCATTATACAGTTTGTTAAATTGTTAAAGCCTAAGAAACTAAATAAACTTGTGAAACTTTTATTTAATTCATATTAATTCAGTATATTTCTCTGTCTTGGGGAAGTGTTCCACTTACATGTTTTGGGAAAATGCTACACCTACTGGTCATTAACTTTCTTCACATTTCTAAAAGCTCAAAGCACTAACTGACCTACTTAGGGTTACATAATGTGAGAGCTCATACTGAAACCTACTTCCCTTAGGTGTGCATCACTGTGTTATTTGGCTCAGCTTTGTTTGTAATAACAAAATTTAAAATAACTAAATGGTTTCAGTAATATAGAATTTGCTAAGTAAAAGTCATAGTATATTCATGTAATAAAACGCTAATGTAATTTTAGAAGATAAGAAGGTTCGTGTACTAATGAGAACTGGTCCTCACATGACAATATTTAGAGTAGTTAAAACAGTGGAGAATATTCTGTTTCTATGTATGCTTGAAACTGGTAACATTTGTCGCATAGAAAGGGGGAAATGAGGTCACAAGGACATGGAGGCAGAAGGGCAACTTCTCACCAGAGAGTCTTTTTTCCTTTTGATTTCTGAGCCATGTGAATCTATTAGCTATTTGCAAACTGAAATTAAATAAGCTGAAAGTAGTCCTAGGCAATTCTGATAAAATGCGGATTTAGAAATCACTGGACTATGCTTTGCTCTTCTAGGCCAGAATCTTCTGAGACTTCATTAGTCCAGGTTTCATCATGCTACCGGCGCATCCTTCCTTTTGCTTCCTTTGAAGATAGAATCATTGCCTGTTCCCTTCACTACTCCTCCTACATTTCATCTTTCACTATTGATTCTTTTGCTAGTACATAGTGTTCTGTGCCAGACAGACTCACAAATCAGGCTGGAAAGCTGTGTCTGGGAGAGGAGGAGCCAAGGAATGTCAGTCATTCTAAATTCAAGGTGGAGGTCTTGAGTCTCAGCCTCTAGTGCCAGGCCTTCTTACTCTTATCTTGCATTTCAGCTTGTCTGGAAATGGTCTGAAGAACAGAACCTCATTTGGGGAGGTTCTAAGAATCAGTGAAACTACACACAAAAAGGTGCTTATCAAGCACAGTGGATTCCATATGGACAGAAGATAAGGGTTGTTAGTGAAAATTATCTGGAGCATCTGATGTCACAACCCTATAGTAGCATTGTTATGGGGTCTTTGGTTACACTACCATTCATTATAAGGAAGCACCAAGTACCAATATCTTCAGGCTCTGGAACCTCCTCCTTAGTACACAGGGGACATCAAGAGGAAGCTGAAGTACAGAGACACATCGACTGCCAACAGTTGTGTTTCAGTGGGCTCCCTTTCCAAGGCTTTCCTGTGACCAGGAGAGACGACAGTGCCCATTAGCATCTGCTCTTTAGTGGGGGAAGGCTAGATTTAGAGGTAGAACTTGGATGGTTTTTCTCAGAAGTGTCAGAAGGAAGCTTAGTGATGACTTTTATGACAAACCAACAATTTTATCTCAGGGTCTGCGTGCCTATAGATGAGAAGGCCCCTGAAGTCATATAGTCCCTTCTGGTTCCAAGATGGAAATATCACAAGTAGAAAAAGAAATCTCAGGGGTCAGCTTAACACCCACACTGTCATTAAACTTAGAGAATAAATTTGCAGTGAAAACACTGCCAGGAACCCCTCCAGGATCCATCCCCCCCCTACTCAAAGCCATGACTCCAGGATCCATCCCCTCCCCCACTCAAAGCCATGACTCCAGGATCCATCCTCCCCCCCACCTACTCAAAGCTCCAGGATCCATCCCCTCCCCTACTCAAAGCCATGACTCCAGGATCCATCCCCCCCCCACTCAAAGCCATGACTCCAGGATCCATCCCCTCCCCTACTCAAAGCCATGACTCCAGGATCCATCCCCCCCCCCCTCAAAGCCATGACTCCAGGATCCGTCCCCTCCCCTACTCAAAGCCATGACTCTTCTACACACTGCACTGCAGTTTGTTGCCTCACCAGAGCTTGGCCTGTCTTCATCCCAACAGTTACACAAGGACCTGCCCTGGGAACTGAGAAATCAGTAGCAGATAAAACAGTTTCGTTTCAGTAACGATACAGCCACATATTTACTGAATGATGACTCATTTTCCTGCTGGTAGCCTCATAAACCCAGTGAAGTTCAGTCCCATGTAGGCTCCCAGAGAGGAAGATCCTGGCCTCTGTTGTCCCTTCACCTCTCTGCCTTTACACACGAACCTGTTTTCTGAATAGTTTCTGTTCGCCTCTCTGCCTTTACACACGAACCTGTTTTCTGAATAGTTTCTGTTCGCCTCTCTGCCTTTACACACGAACCTGTTTTCTGAATAGTTTCTGTTCGCCTCTCTGCCTTTATACATGAACCTGTTTTCTGAATAGTTTCTGTTCGCCTCTCTGCCTTTACACACGAACCTGTTTTCTGAATAGTTTCTGTTCGCCTCTCTGCCTTTATACATGAACCTGTTTTCTGAATAGTTTCTGTTCGCCTCTCTGCCTTTACACACGAACCTGTTTTCCTGAATAGTTTCTGTTTGTTTGAGCCAGGATAATTTTTACTTATTTTCTTTATTTTTGAAAGTTCTCGTGTGTACATTTTCTCAGAGAGGATTCATTGTTGACTCTTCCTGATGAGAGAGGATGATTTAACCATATGAGATTTCCTGTTATAGTAGCCTTAATAAAATAAAATAAAAAATGGAAGCAAAATTAGATATAAATTCTCATATATCCACCATTCATAACTGACAAACATCACTGTTATTTTTGTTTTGCTTGTGATATTTTATGTGAAACAAAATATTTAAATATAAAAGAGAAGTGTACTTGTTTCCCAGTTTAGCTTCATTATTTTCCCAGACATATAACTGAATAATTTCAGATTGCATGCTTCTAGCACACATTTAATATTTTTGCTATGTACATGAGAATCTATAAACCATATATAGTATTGCTTGCGTGTTTGAAAAATTGTACAAATCACATAGATTTAATTTATATAAGACCACGTGAATATGGAGAGATATACTCATTTTCATTTAACTTTGGTTTTTATTTTGTTTTATGGTATGTTTTCATTTTTTAGTTGGCATACAAGTAATGGGTTTCATTATGGCATTTTCATAATACTTGGTTCCTGCTGGTCTCTGACCAGCTGAGAAAGTCCCTGCCTTCTGTGTGAATGCCCTCCTATTAGTTCCCTTCCATCCTGCAATCCCGACTTCCGTATCACTTGTGTTCTACTTCCTTTCCCTCTAAGAAGATCTCCTTTTTCTCTTCTCAGGGCTGTCTCTCTACTTATGTGACATTTACACACACACACACACACACACACACACACACACACACACACACAAGCACAAATGCAAATACAAATTAAAATCTAGGAACCCTGTATGAGGGAAAACATGCAGTATTTGTCTTTATGAGTCTGGCTTATTTTGTTTATTGGTAAATATCATGATTTAATTTTTCTTTATAACTGAATAAAATTCTGCTGTGTATATATACCATGTTTTCTCTATCCATTCATCTAGGCTGGCCCTTTTTCTTGGCTATTATAAATAGTACAGTAGTAAACATGAGTATACAAGCATCTCTATGGCAGGACTTAGGGTCTTTCCGCTATGTGCCTAGGAGTGGTAAAACTGGGTCATGTGGTTGCTCCAGTATTAATTTTTTGGAAGAACCTCTGAAATGACTTCAATCGTGACTGCACCCAATTACACATCTAAGCAACAAATAAAGGTTCCTTTCTCGACCTCCTCCCTAGAATGTCTTGTCCTTATCTTCTTGAGGTTAGCCATTCCTACTAGGGTGAGATAGAATATTAAAGTAGTTTTCATTGGCATTTCTTAATGGCTAAGAAGATATTAAACACGTTTAAAAATATGTATTGGTCATTGTGTTTCTTGATTCAAGAAGTCCACTTATTGATGGGAAGGTTTTTTCAGGGAAGGATAGTGTTTAGTTTATGTAGTTATTGTTTATTTATTCTGTAAGTGTTGTGTGCAAGGGTCTGTGGAGGCCAGAGATTGTTTCCGTCCCGCCCCCCCCCCCCCACTGCCTTCTCTCTGGAGGCAAGATTTCTCCCTGATCCTGAAGCTTACCAGATTAACAAGACTAGCTGGCCAGCACACTTCAGGGACCTTCTTGTTTCTGCCTCCACAGCATTGGCATTACAGGCATGGACCACTACACCCAACTTTGTTGTGGGGTGTTGAGGATCCATTGAGGACCTCAGGCTTGTATGGCAAGTGCTCTACCAACTGTTCCATCTTGGCCTCACACAGTTCTTTGCATTCAACTACTAACCCCCTGTTTGAGGAACGGCCAGGAAAGCTCTTCTCCCATTCTATAGGCTGTCCCTTCACTCTGGTAATTATTTCCTTTGTTAAAGCTCTTCTCCCATTCTATAGGCTGTCCCTTTACTCTGGTAATTATTTCCTTTGTTAAAGCTCTTCTCCCATTCTATAGGCTGTCCCTTCACTCTGGTAATTATTTCCTTTGTCATGAAGAATCTTTTTACTTTTATGCAATCTAACTAGTTAGTTCTTAGAGTTGCTTCCTTTTCTGGAAGTTCTTGCATATGCTGACATCTTAAAGTGTTTTCCTTATGCATTTCTAACAATGTCAACACCTTATATTAAAGTTCTTGATCTGTTTTAAATTGATCTTTTCCCCCAGAATTAGAGATAGGTCTCTAATTTCACTCTTCAGCAAGTCAATGTCTGCTTCCCCCAACACTGTTTGTTGAGGAGGCTGTCTCTTTTCTAATGTATGTTTTGGCATCTTTGTCAAAATTTAGGTGTCTGTAACTGAATGAGTTTACTTCTAGGTCCTCTGTATGCTATTTCGTTGGTCTGCATGTCTGGCTTTGCACCGATACCATGTTGTCTGTCACTGTGGTTCTATAGTATAATTTGAGGTCAAATATTCTGATATCTAGCATTATTCTTTTTGCTTAGAATGATTTTACCTAATCAAGATCTTGTGGGTTCCTGTATGAATTTTATTTATTTTTTAGTATGAAGAATGTCATTGGTATTTTAATGGGAATTGCACTGCATCTATGAACTGGTTTCAGTATTGTATTTTTCAAAATATTAATTATTCCAATACATGAACATGGAAGTTCTATTCATCTTCTAGTGTCCAAGTTTCCATGATAGATGCTGTCACCTCCAACCAGAAACCAGTTAGTTATACCTGTGACTGATGTACCGCTATTGCACCAATGAGCAAACCTCGATAGGTGGATTGCTATTGCAGCATGCGGGGGCCAGCACAAGATAATGATCATACTTCATTGCATACATATATGCAATTCTCAAGAATAAAGAGGCTTTTAAAAATACTACATGCTAATGGTAAGTTTTGGCATCTTAGGCCTGCCGTTCCTCCCACTGATACCCCGCTGTCAGGTTTCCCAGAAAGGTAATGGTTTTAACTACTAGCCTTTTCTAGAATTGGTTTCTTCGACTGCTAGGAATTACTGAGCATTGCTAGATTTTCCAAAGAGTGCTGCCAGGAAGTATTTTTGTGTATGTATTTCTGGTGAACTGCCTAAAGAGCAGGAAAATGAGCGCTAGAAGAAATGGGGAAGGGTGAGGATAGAGACAGAAGAGGAGAGACTTCTAAGTTTCTGGGAGCTAGTTGTCATTTATTTTGTCATTCTATATAAATGTTTACTTTTGAGCCTAATTTTCTATTTGGTACATTTGATCTCATTGCAAGGATGGCCCCACAATCAGTTTTCAGACAGAAAACACCTGGATGGGCTCCCGCCCTCAAGCTCAGTGCCATTGCCTGCTGTAACTCTGCAGTCCCCTGAAGGGGCCTCTTAGAGCCATTCCCGTGGCTGGAATATGGAGGACTTTCCCACCCATTCCTCTCCAGCTTCCTGCCTGCTCTCCACAGCACTGACTGCTGGGATCAAGGTCCAGCTGTTTGAGACTCTGCCAAGATATAGTGTCTCTCCACCACGGTCTAGGCTCAGGATCCAAATCTGCAAGGGGTTAACTGAGAGAGACAGATTAGAAATAGGGTGCTTAGCCCTGAGACACTGCAGCCACAGATCCAGATCCTTTGGCTCACCGTGAACTAAATCATGCAGTCACTCATTATTTTGTTGAGTATATTTTTGAGTGTTCATTGTGTGCTGGGATGTCCATAACCCCAGCCTTTGTGTATACCGACTTGCTATATTTTCTTTTCATAGTACAAACTCAAATTCCTTAACTGTAATATGTTAGTCTATTGGATAATTTATGCATGGGATTATCCAAACAAGTTTCAGAAAGCTCAAAAAGCATTTATATTGTCTAGAATATTTCTTTGTAACTGTGTTCTCTTCTTTCAAGCTTTCCTGCCCCAAGTAATTTTAAACACAAGATAGGAAGTTTGACACAATGTAGAGAAGATGAAGAATGATGCCGCCTCAGAATCAAACCCTATGGCAAGTGCAAAGAGAGGTGCCTCAGCAGGAGCCCAGAGGGAGGCCCTTTGGAGGAGGGGAAGCACACTTAAAGAGCTTTATAGAGTCTCCAATCAGCTTTCTCCACTGTTTGGCTTGGAGGTGTCAGACTAGGTTTTACAGGTCAACAGGGCTGTTCTAATGACTTTTTAAGCTTCTCCCCATTTGGAGGGAAAGGCTCCAGTTTTATGGAATTACTTGCCCAGTCAGCAGGCTGGGTGTTAAAATTCTCAGTAGACTACCCCTCCTCCTTGAAAGCAGCAGGCAGAAAAAAAAAAAAAAAAGAGGTCCGGAAATTCCTGAGCATTGGGAAGCCAGCCCTAATGCAATTAAGTGAAATAAAAGAAGGGGTCAGATAATAAGGGCAAAGGTTTTTCCTCTTAAAGTAAAGGGCCAGGTAAACAAAACCAGCTGCCCCGGAGCCAACAAACTCTCTTCATTAAACATTTGAAGAAGCTAATGGGCATAAGTGGCTAATTGTAGTGCAACCCTAAAACTGAATCTTGCAGCTGGATGGCAGGGTATCCCATGGTCGAGATGGAGGAAAAATTGAAGTAGGATGTTTTGACCAATATCTCTGTGAGATGACTTGGGTGTCTTAGATGGGGCAAGCTTAAATGTATATGCTAGTACAATAGGATCTAGAATAGATTTTATTTAGTACATTGTATGAAATTTCATGTACACTATAAAAAACTCGGAAAGGATATTTATCAAAATGTGAACAATGATTCAAGTGTTGGTCTTATTAGTGACTCCTCATTCTATACTTCTATTTTGTTTGTGCTTATTTTTTAATTTGCATTTATTTCTTTTATAATAAAAAGACAATGCTTTTAAAAATAAGATGAAGTAAATCATATAGTAAATAAAATTTTAAATTTTATTTAAATGCATAAGAAAGTTATGAATAAATTGATAAGAGGATCCATTTGCTTTAAATTCTCAGCCATTCTTGCCATGCTTGGTGTGACCCGCCAGTCTAGAGATAAGAATGACAGTAGCTGCCGTCAAGCAAGACAGGCTATTCTGATCATGAACAAATGTTTCAACTGTTACAATAGTTATGGAAAGGTTATTTCAACACAGCCTTCCTGGCTGCACCCATCAATTGAGTGGCTCAGTTCTTTGTGTGACCTTAGAGAAGTTGGAGCTTATAAGGATTTGGAGTAGATCTAAGATTTACTTAAAAGTGTTACTATAGGGAATTCTAAAATCACCCTGCTGGGATTTTATATTGACATGTCTAGAGTTTCTCTAATTGAAAATTTTCTTTGCTTTCCCACTGCCAGTTTCTTTCTTTTTGATTTATCCATCTTCAGAATCCTCTGCAGCCATTGCTAAACTAATTAACTCTTGTGGAGACTGGTGATTAGCTAAGAATCATCATTATCTTCTGAGGGCAAAAGACAGAAAAGAAGAGAGTTGTGCTCAAACCACTGAAAAATTAACATCATCTAGCCTGGCTTCCTTTTACCCAGTCATTGTTAGAAATCTGTATCATTGGAGCTGGGGCTGTAGCTTAGTAAGTAATAAATAAATGACCCTCATCATCATGATTAGCAGCCTGCTGGTGAGCACAGACTGCTTCACTTCCTTCATACCCATATCTGTGTGCTATATTGGTCTGTAACTGTGACACTGTGGAGAGGTATTGTTGGTACCCAAGTGCTCTGATAAGCAGGACTTCCAATAGGCTGAGGTAGGAGGCCTCTCTGTGAATTGAGGCCAGCTTGTGATGTCCAGTGAATTATTCTAGACTAGATTTGATTAGAACGAAATCCTGTCTAAAATTAGAAAATCGAATATAATAAAAGAGGCTTCAGGGTTATTCAGTTCATGCTTTGTTGTTAATTGATCCCCTTCCCCTCTCTTCAGAATGATCCCAAATTTTAGTGACCAAAGTTTCTGTTTCAATACTTAAGACAAAAGTGAATTTAAGTTGCAAATGAAATTCTCAGGCTAATATGCGGAGTCCTTTGACATCCAAATATAAACTAGACTCAGACTGAGGTTGTTAGAAAGATGCTGTTTTGCTTAGGGCAGTAAAGGGTTTCAGTTCCTTCACTGGGTCAAAGGTACAGGCAAGCCCAGGGCCATATTTGAGAAGTACTTTAAAGGGTCTCTGACACCTCTGTGACCTTCCCTTATTTGCTTAGTAACCTCATCTAATGCCGTAGTTTTACCCATGACTTTTAAGCTGAAGAAGAGACCAGGTCAACGTTGCCCATCTCAATTTTCTGCTATCTCTAACTAGCTGCTATATGTTTCATCTTTGATAGTCTGTGTATGTTTGATCTATCAAACTGCATCCTTCATCTCTCTTGACAAGCTGTGGCCTAACTCTAATGCCTAACTGTCCTCAGCATAATGTTCTCCAAGGCATCCTCTCTCTTGAGCTCATGGTTATCCTTCACTGAATGCCTTGATTTCACTCAGAAGGAAATATTGTGAGTGTTTTCATCACAGTCTGCCACTTGCGTGGCAAGTGTCTTCTGTGTCTTCCCTTGTTTAGAGCCACATCACTTCTTGCCCACACCATCGAGGTAACTTTGTCCACTGGTTTCTTTCCCTGGAGCTCTTCCCACCTCAGTCCAAATTCAGTCTTTAGGAGTAGCCAGGGAACAACTGGGAATAATTGGATCCAGCTTGTTAGGTTAAAAATGGGGTCAATAATGGGCTCTGAAAGGCTTAAGTTAAAGTTTCTGTTGGAGCGCCTTCTCCTGTGCTGAATGAAGGAGGACTTGCACTATTTCTGGGTCCAGACAAACAGAATGTCAGTCACTGAGCAAACAGTAATCCGGAGCATATTTCACTGAGCAAACAGTAATACGGAGCATATTTCTCTCTGCCCCCACCTGCAAGGAATCCAGAGTTTGTCTCTACCGATACATATTTTCCTCCTTCAAACCTTGTAGTGAATGAGAGTGTTCTCCTCTGGAAAGATGCTCCCCCTGCAGCCCCAGCCCATAGCCTTTCAGTCAAGTTTCTGCTACCTTGAGCCTTTAAGTAACCTGGCAGAGTATATTTGGTTATTGGATACCTTCGATGTGCTAGGCTCTGTGCCAAGTATTTTTCCTTATTTGTTCTCCATAGCATCCCTATAAAAATATTACAGGCTTGAATTTTTAATTTTGTTTGTACATTTTTATTTATTTTATGTGAATGTGTGTGAGAGAGATAGAGAGAGACACATGCATGGTGGGAGAGTGGGGGGATCGAGAGGGAGAGCACACACATGAGGAAGTCAGAGGTAGGCCTCATAAACCAAACTCCGATCATGAGGCTTTGGTGGCAAGCGCCATTGCCCACTGAACCATCTTGCTGGCTCCAGGCTTGAATTTTTTAATCTATCTTTGGAAAGAGAAACCCAGATAGATATATGTGTATGAAAATGTTATAACTAAATCCATTACTTTTTATGCCAACTTGGAAAAAAAGGGGTGGAGATCAAATATCATGTGGGTAATAAGTGATAAAGCATAGTGAACCAGGGTTTTTAACTCTAAGTTCTATGTAACTTGAACAAAGGAATAAGAGAAAAAAAGGAAAAGAATAAAGGGACCGTAGATCAGATGGGTTAGTCTAAATGTTTGTGGAGAATCCTACATACTGAAAAAGTACATCTGGCATCTTTGTGTCAATAACTATTAAACTCTATGTGTTGCCAGCAAAAATGATAAACACTGATTGTTAGCATAGTTACTGCGAAGGGAATGTAGAGAAAAGGAGAAGCTACAATTTGTTTGCTTGAATCCTGAGAGACTAATTACAGCATGCTGTTTGTCATAGGACTTGCCACCATGTAAGTGTTCATTTCTTCAGCTGTGCATTAGAATAACAGTGCACAGCTTGCTTTGCTTTAATTTTAGTGATCCCATCCCAGCATGCCCATTTTTCATGTAATGCATGATCAAGCTCAACTTGTTAAAAATTAGAGATGGCAATAATGAAATACTAGAGAGAAGAGGTTATGAAATGTTAAGGCAGTAGCCATGACTGAAACTATGTTATACATAATAAATGTTTGTTGAACTTGAGTTTGGCATTTGAACCAGAGATGAGGTAAAATGTCATATTATTGTTTTATTCCATTATGTAAGTAACCACACAAAAAATATAAGTACATATCTTCTGACAATAATTCTACTTTTTAGGATTCTATACTTATACATAATTTTACCAACTAGTGTCCTCTGTCTTAAATGAAGTTAGAAAGGTCAGAAAACAAAAAAGTTTTTGTGTACCTCCTGTGTGCCTGTTGTGTGTCAGGCATCTTAGGTTTATTATCGCCTTGATTTTATAACTAGCCCCAAGGAGCAGATATGTCACCCCTCTTTCATTAATAAGAAAACTACCACACATTTGAATTTCAGAATTTAGTAGGCTGAAACAGGAGGATTGATATAGTTCAAAGCTAACCTGAGCTACATAGTGAGTCCAGGCGAGCCTAGACTACAAAGTGAGCCCTTGTCTCAAAAACAAACATGCAAACAAAAACTAGACAGATGATAGATAGGTAGGTAGGTAGGTAGGTAGGCAGGCAGGCAAGCAAGTAGGCAGACAGACAGACAGTTTAAATATGCCAGAACTGAGGTCTGTAGAGACCAGAAAAGTTTTTGAGATTATATAAGGAGCAAATGCCAAATCAGGAATCTGACCTCAAATGTCTCTGTCTCCAAAAACACATTTTTCTTTGTTTTTTGTTTTTAAACCTATCAGTCATTTAAACATTGAGTTCTTTGGAAATACCTTATGGTGGGGAGAGAGGCCAACAGAAGGCTGAGTCAGACCTGTCTCCTTCCCTTACTTCAGCTAGAGCACCTGTTTACAATAAAAGATTTTTAAGCCTGACCATCCCATACAACATTAAGAAGGACTTTCATATAAGTCTGTATATATTGATGGATAGATCTTTTATTTCAAACGAAAGAAAATCGATCATTAGTTATCAACCAATAAGACTTTAGTGGATTAGGCTAGGCATATGGGAATCATAAGCATTTAAAAATTTTCTTAGTTCAGATTTTGCCAAGATAGGAGTAAGGCGGGGTTCTAGGTGATGAAGGTCACCTCACCTGGAGCCCATGTCTGCTTAGTCTTCGGAATAAGTGGTTCAGAAAAGAGGAGCACATGAGGTGGTGGGGTGGGCCTGTTTTGGTCAAATGTTCACAAGTGTCAGTGCAGCTTGATGATTCTCTTAAGTCCCTAATGAAAAGCAGACTGAAAGCAGACCAAATGAGCACCAGCCCTGTTCGATCAGCAGAGAGCTTTGGGGCCAGTGTATGGATTTCTTTGCATTTGTTTGTTCATTATTCACTCATTCATTCGTCCAAATGATGGGGAGGGGGCCCCACTATAATGAGTTTTACCAAGGAAGCAAGCTAGAAACTGGAAACACTTGAGACTCTTAACTGCACTGCATCAGAATTTTACTCTGTTGTTTATTTTCTTATTTAAAAGTGGAAACCTAGCAAATGTTTGGGTGTTCCTTTGCAACTCTCCCATGCCTTTGTTGCTTTAAGGTAAAGATAGAGACAGCCATGAGATTGGAGACTAAGTCCCTTTCCCAAGAGAAAAAGTAAGTTTTTCCCCAATTGCCCAGTTTAGATTATGTAATATCTGCCAGTTCCCAGAGAACAAGAAATGGGTTTTTACCTGAGCAAGGCTGAAAAAAGTCACAGTAGCTGACAAATGGAATTGGAAATGGAGAAAATACAAAGAATATTATTTGCTTGAAAAGTGTGAAGAGTCAAAATCTATCCTGTGATGGATACAATCCCAGGTGGTTTCCTCAGCAAACATAGACTTCTAATAAGAGAAGTGTATTTCCAGCCCCCTCTTCAAGATTTTATCTGACTGTTATTTTATTTTTATTCCAGTTGCTACATTGATGGCCGGGTGGTCAAGGTGATGGACTTCCTGAAAACTCGTCTGTTAGATACACTCTCTGACCAGATTAGGAAAATTCAGAAAGTGAGTAGAATTATCTGTGAGCTGATGTGTTTGGAAGAAAGACAAGGAAAAGGTCACAGGGTCTCAACTGGAATTTAGTGCTGTGGGAACCAGGCTAGGAAAAGATTCCAGATGGACGTGGCCACATCCCCTTCTTTCAATGATGATTGTGGATCATTACTGTTTTTCACATTTCAAAGGGTTTATATTTGTCACATCAAGATCTAGAGCCGTTCTAACAAATGATTTCAAGGATAAGGAACTCTTACACACTGTTGGTGGGGATGGAAGAAGTATAGTCATGGAGAGCAGTGCAGAAGTGTCTCAAAGCCAGAACTAGACCTGCACATAACCCAGTCATCCAGAGCACGGCCGTCATATCAAAGAGCTGCTTGCACTCTCGTGCTTCCTGCAGCACTTCCTGTTGAGACTAACTGAGATACAGAGTCACCAAGGTATCTGTCAATGGACACATAGATAAAGAAATAGTGTAAGGTTTCCCATGCAATGAAGAATGAAATCCTGCCATTTTTAGAAAAATGGATGGAACTGGAGGTCATTGTATTGAGTAGAATGAGCCAGACTCAGAAAGACAAATACTGCATATTCCTTTCCCTGTGGAAAAGGTAAGACAATTCATTCAAACTAGAAAATAGCAGAAGCTAGGAGAGAAGAGGGAGCAGCGAATAGAGAAGTGAGCTAAGAGGTACCATACCACAGTGAAGTGGTGCAAATACATCCATGTCTCCAGCATAACAAGGTGACTGTTCACAGTGACACAGCTTATCAATACCTGGAAGAGAGCTCAGGGGCTCTAAATGTAAAGAAATAACAAAGAGGTGAAGTTCTTCATTATGAAAACTGGAATAGTGCACGCAGTACCCTATAAATATGTGCAGCTATTATAAATTAATTAAAACAAAAAGTAAAATTCAAAGAATAAAAACTCCACATGGGAATCAAAGGTTTGTTAAACAAACAACAACAACAATAAAGAAGGCAGACTTTGTCTTCATCCTTCCAACTTTGCCCTCCATTTAAAATTAAGTTCAACTATTATTTTTATTTAAAGGGCTTCTTTAATGACAAGTTTGCTTGTTTTTTTTTTCTCTTCCTGGGGATTCACTTGGGGCTAGTTTAAGGGGATTATTATTGCTCATATTCATTGAAGTTCTGGTTTTGAGAGCTAATGACTCTGATCCATATTTACATCCTTCTTAGGTATCTTGGAATCAGCCATGTAAGAATTGACTTTTATAAAAAGGAAAATAAAATTAAATTGTATTAAGCAATTGCATGTAGGTCTTTGCAGCAAGATCCCTTTAGTTATTGGACCAATCCAGATAACCAATGGTGCCCATTAGTAACATGTCCAGTCTTATTCTTGACATTCTGGATTAGTGTGGCTAGAGCTGAGAGCTCTGCCTTGAATAATCATCTGTCTAGTGATTGTGTGTGTTACAGGTTATAGAGTTACATTTTGTGATACACTAGATTCATTCATTCTAAATAATGAGGATCTTGTAAGTTCCACTTCTTGTGGATCTTGTAAAAGTTCCATCTTCTGCTGTCCAGTAAGGTTCTTTTCTAGAAATTTGCACTCTGTAGATACTCAGCTATCCTTTTGAGCAGATAAAATACTTCTCAATAAGTAGTCCCTCTGTAAATGTGGGATGGATAAATACATAGACCAATGAATGAATGGTTCATGTTTAAAACTATCTTTGAAAGAAAATTCTACTTGAAGCCATCATAGAAAAGCACCATTGAGAACTAAAGTGGAAGTCTGAACCTTTTTTATATTCTCATGCTAATGTCATACTCAAATAACATACAGCCTCCCTGTTCACTTGTTCTTGGGGAATGTTAAAGCATGGGAACTCTCAAGACTCCTGGATTTCTGCATCCTAATGTAATCACCATGGGACAAGGGACATTGACCAGAACCTTTTTCTATCACTGCCTTCTATTAGACAAGAAGAACTAAATGATCTGAAATATTTCTGCCAGTCTGTTTGACAACAGTTAGTGAAAAGTATTGTGAGCACCATGCAAAGTGCCAGATGCTGGAGATAGAAAATAGAATAAAATGTGGCCTCAAGGAATTCAGTTTTAATATTTGACTAGGTTGGAACATGTTGCCTGGTGCAACAGAATATCAACCTATTGTTGATCATAGTAGTGCATGCCTATAACCTAGCCCCTGGAAGTCTGAGGCAAGAGGATCATGAGTTGGAAGCCAATCTTGGCTGATGAGACTCAGCCTAAAAATCAAACAAAAATCAACCTACAGAATGTTACAGTTTTCTAGACTCACTGTGCTAATTCAAGTGTTGCTCTCTAGAAGAACTTTTCTTTTATTCCTTTACTCATAAATTAACTCTCTCAGGCAATATGCTTCAGACAGCCTTCTAAGTGTTTGTATTACAACAATGTACAAGATAAAGTCCCTTTATTTTGGGTTCTTCCATCTTTGAGCCCAATTAAAAGATTGTTATTAGTAATAATATTGACCAAGAGAGACAGTTCTAACTGTATTCACATTATTTAAGTGTAGCAAGTGAGTATAAGTTAGAACAAAGATGAAGGTGTTTTCTCTCTGCTTCGCCCTTTATCTCTGCATGGCTCTTAATCATCACAGAACATTCAAAAGCTAAAGGAGCAAAGCTTACTTTCTGATTTATATAGGGTTCCAGAAATATAGATAAAAGAACTAAAACCCTATGGAAAATTGAGATTCAAGCCTTTAAGAATATGCCTGATGCCCTTGAAGTGGCCTCCCACTTCAGGAAGAAATAGTGGAAGCTCTCAGGAGGAAAGACCTATAAGTAAAAGGCTCCTGAAAGGGAGGGCTAGACTTAGCAACAAGACCAGGCATCATCTTTTGGCCGTTAGAAACATAACCTGCCCAGAGGTCCTTTCAAGTTGTGGCCCCTATTCTGGTTTTCTGTGGCTGTATAAGCAATCACTCCAAAACTTCATGGCAAAAACATTTGTTGTGTGATGGAACAGATAAGTGGGAATTTGCACAGAGCATGGCAGGGATACTTTCTCTGCTCCATGGTAGCTGAAACTGTTAGCTGGAAGATTTGATGACTGCGGTGCATCAAGATTGTCACATAAGATTAGTCAGAAGTCATTTTACTCAGCTGGTGGCAGCCCTCACCTTAGTTGGGGCTGAGAGCCAGAATATCCATAACTTTATTTCTTTACCTATAAAGTGAAGATGCTAAGAATTCTACATTCCCTCTTTTTTAAGGAAGTTAGGAATGTCCCACACAGCTGGTCTGTTAATTCATATTGAGCAATAGTTGTTATTGCTGTTACTTTGTTAGTTATTGCACTTATTTTAATAATTTTTGTGACTATAAATGCTCCATACTACCTTTATTCTCCATTTCTTCTTTGCCTTTTTTCTCTTTCCTCTTTCTTTGAACCCTAGAGAATATAATAGGTGATATTTTTGGCACCTGAAAGTCAATGACTCAATTGCTAAAAGCAGCTGTGGTTTCCAAATTTGGACTGCCATTTAGAGAAGAATTCTGTTTTCTCAGCAGTCAGTGAATTATCAGGGTAGAAGAAAATCTATATGATACTTTTGGAAACCAGTGAAATGTCTGGACAACCCACACCTTTGGATGAGCACACACTCCTTTCCATTAGAACAAGAATAATCATCTGTACTGGGAGGTGAGTCAAAGGAAAGAACTGAGACTCACAATGCAGAGAAGGTCAAATGGGAAAAGTGAGAGACATTTAGGACACAACGCAGATGGTATAGTGTAGAGAGCTGGGCTGACTCCAAAACAGTGACGTAAGAACCAAGAAGAACCACTTTGGCTCAACTCATTTGGACTCTGTGATTTGTGTCTTCATCTCCTGGAGGAATCAGAAGAGGAAATAACACTTTTTACATTATTTTCAGCAATTCAATAAGCACAGGAAGGAGTTGGTGAAATCCCAGTCAGGAGGAAAGTATTTCCACAAGTACTGTCCATATGATTGCAGTTTGAATATGAAATGAACTGCAGCGGGCTTCCTCCATATTTGAAAAGTTAATTTCCACCTCCTTCCTTTACACCCTTCTCCGTGTATGTGTCAGAGTTTGTGCCCTTTGTAGTGTTTTCCAGACTTCTGAGAATACGAGGTTGAGCACAACTAACGGGATGCTTGTCCTCATAGACCTTCCAGTCTAGTGGGGGGTGCAATGATGGTTGTGATAGTGTGATATGGGAACTCATCGTGGCATGTATCCATCTTTCTGGGTTTCCGAGACAGGGTTTCTCTGTGTAGTTTTGGAGCCTGTCCTGGATCTCACTCTGTAGACCAGGCTGGCCTTGAACTCACAGAGATCCGCCTGGCTCTGCCTCCCAAGTGCTGGGATTAAAGGTGTGCGCCACCACCACCTAACTCTGTATTTGACATCTATTAACTGTTTATTTTGTAGCCTATACAAAGTTTCTTTCTAACCGCCCACAATTAGAAGTGCTTTCAAAGAAGAATACCAGTGTGTTCTTAGTGAGAGGATACCAATGTGACCCCACAATTAGTTGGTATGAGGTGACTGCCCTGGAAGTGAGGGTTGGGTGAGAATTTTCAAGCTTTCATGGTATCGGACAAGTAGTGGTGGAAAAGAACAAGGCTTCTGAAGACTTGACTTTGATGCATTGCGCTCCGTTCCAGTCGTTCTCTAGAGAGGGACAGCGCCAGGGACGGCAGTGCGGAAGAATATGCCACCTGTGGGCAGTTGGAGGAATAGCCATTTAGAGCCAAAGCATCTTCAGCGGGACACACACACACACACACACACACACACACACACTTGAGGAGCTTACAACAGTTCAGCATAGAAGTAAGAGGATGTAGTGCTTGTCCTAAACAAGAACAAAATCATCACTGAAGTTGGTGGAGTCGGGCATTTGAGTGGGCAAAGCATCCAGTAGCCTAAAATATTGGTTAGTCAGAGAAAAGGATGGGAACGGAAGCAGCCAGTAACTGCTTTCTGTTCTGTCTTCACCATCACTCATCAGTGCTTTAGGACTCTGGAACATTCTTCCTTGTCTTCCTTCATATGCTCAAAATGGCATTGCCTCCATACTGACTCCATCCTGTCCAAGTGTTCTTATCTTAATATTTTGTTGTCTCATTTCATTCAGTTGTTTTTTCTTTAGTTTGGGATAACAAGAACAGAGTAACATTTTAAATCCCAAAAATGTCTCTGAAACAGACCAACAGTTAATCTAATACCAAAAACCTGGGAAAATATGGTACTCTGTAACAGAAAGAGAATGAACAGAAATTACATAGACACTAGACAGAAGAAAGAGGTATGGGATGAGATAATGGAACGACTCGCCTCAGAAAAGCTCACCTTGTCTAACTGAAGAAGGACATTCCAAATATGGAGGCAGCTTAGGTAAGCAAAGGCTTGTGGTTCTCCTCAAGCAACAAAATTCAATCAGAAGGTAATAGAGCCCTAAATGAAACTGTGAGTGTGTGATATCTGCCCTTGCTAGCTGGGGGTTGTTAGTTGTCTTCTTTGAAACTAAGTATTTTCATCAATAAAATATTCTCATTTGCTGACTAAATATTAAATAAAGTCATTATCAAGAAATCCATGGGGCATGAAAAAAAAAGGGGGAAATACAAAGTTATATTTATGTGCAATAAGATCAAAATCAGAGATAGGTTCAAAAAACTTTAGAACTTAGAAAAAAGAAGGAAACTTCCTAGAGTTGAGGACTGTTTCATAGAGAAAATAACATTTAGAACAATCCTCGAAAAAACTACCAGGAAGTGTGGGTGAGAGGGCAGGAAGGAAACAAAGAGCTGAAGTGTATGCCATTTTTCTAAAGCAAGCAGACCATCCTGCCTGGGATTTACAGGGAAGGAATGGAGAATGGGGAGCTGAACGCTGGTTGTGTGTGGTAGTCAATACCATCTGAAATAAAGCAGTCCAAGTCCTGACCTGTGGTCAGCGCTCACTGATTGTAGGAACATCAGATACAAGTTACTTCCTGTTCATCTCTCTGCTGGTCAGACCTCTCAGTGAACAACAACAAAACGGTTGATTCCCACTGCTGGCAATGCAAGGAGAAACCACTGCAGGTTCTTAAAACTGGAGAGGAATTCCAGAGTTTACCAAGGACAGCAGGCTGGAGGCTGGTCTAGAAAAGAAAGAGGACAAAGGCAGGAAGACAAGGAAAGAAATTGTGAGGCCCAGACTCAGGAAGGAACAGAGAGGAAGAAGAGTCAGCTTTATTCCCTCCTCTTCCAGTGAAGTTGGTAGCATCAAGTCAACAACTACACACACAGAGTGGGCAAATCAGGAGCAATACTGAGAGTTCACCTGAGCATTCACAAGTACAATGGAGAATCAAGACTGCTGAAGTGCAAACAAGGTACGTAGGTGAGGTATAAGGAGCTTCCTGAAGACCAGCTGGATGACTCAGTGGGTGAAGGTGCTTGCCACCAAAACGTGTCGCCTGAGTCCAGCCCCTAGAACCCACATGCTGGAAAGGAGAGAACTGACTCCCTCAAATAGTTCTCTGACCTCCACGTGCACACGGTCACACACACACACACACACACACACACACACACACACACACTATGTAAAGAATATTAGATTGTGTTTTAAAAACCAAGAAGAGACTTCCTAAAGCAGTCCTTTGTGACCAGCAGTATAGTAGGCTTGTTCTGGTTCCGCAGAGAGCAACTGCTCTTCTGAAGTTCAGGGGAAGGTTGACTCCCAAGTACACGAGATCCTGGAATTAATGGGCTCCAGCTTCTTTCGGAGGGTGGGCCCCCTGCCAGGGCTGATTAGCCCAGCTGGCCTGTCCACTGTTCCTGTTTTATTGCTTCCTTTCTCATTAAGGAAGGTGTTGGTTTGGATAACCATAAACAACATGTCTGCTGCAACAATGCTACCATCTCTTGCACAGCCAGCGCCTGAAGCCAGGTCCTCAGGAGTCTTTTCCAAGATGTAGGTTACAGCTTTAGAGGCGGGATATCAAAGAACTAGAGGAAAAGGAAGATCAGGGTTGGAAAATGTGCCCCATAAATGGTTATGTCCCTATTTTATTTTTTAAAAAATCAAGACTCTTTTCCCAATGTGTGCTCCTTTTCCTCTCTCCCCCACCTTACACACACACCTCTTCTACTCTACCCCTGACTCAGTGTACCCATATAAAGACACCAAACATTTTAACTCAGTCTCATTTCTGAAATGTAAGAGAATGGAACTGGAAATATAAAATATTTCCAGAATAAAAGAAGAATAAAAACGTATACTTCTAGTAGATGGGAAAGTGAGCAGCTGATGGCCACTGAACGGGCTTTTCTTTGGGTGCCTCAAAGCTTCTTGACCACATGGGCCCCAGGGCTGCTTTTGGGAACAAAAGAGTCAGGAGGGAGCTAGGCAGCCAGCCTCCTCCTAAGCTCACTCAGGTAACATCAACCCCCCTCCCCCCAGTATATCCTGAGAATAACCTTCATTGGCACATCATTTCTCACCAGGAGCCCTTTCACTTTCCAAAGTCCTCGCCTTTTCTCTTTCCAGCACAGGGAGAATCATATTTACTCAGAAAACCACAGTTTTGAACTATAGCCCTTGGTTTCTTAGAGTTTCATTTTCTGGGAGAATTTTGCAGCTGGTTCCATCTGCTTTTTCTGCTTGATTTTTTCCCTTTTTGTTTGTTTGGTTTTTCTCCTCTTTAGTCCAAGCTAATTTTCTCCCCAGGCTCAACCAGCACCCAACATCAGCATCCATACCACCACCACACTTCACCATGCTGGCCTTCTCTGTTCTTGGAAGAGTTCCAGTTCATCAAATTTCCCACCATGTCCTCAACAGAAAAGGCATAGAAAACATTTGCTCATTCGTGTTGACTCCGTAAACTTTCAACATCAGTGCTTTGAGGAATTTCTCCCTGGTCAGATAACTGCTTTAGTTTATATCCAAGTTTTACTTCACTGTGCAGTTTTTGTTCACGTGGGTAAAAGGATGCTTGTGCTAACTATACTCCATATAGATGTATAGATATTAGTTATGCTTATGTATATTATCCATGTGTATTTTAAATCCTAAACTTCCATTTCCTAGTGTTTAACATATATCTGGCATATTACCTGTTAACCCAAGTTATTTATCAGAGGGAAGAGCAATCAGTGTGGATATTAAACTCTTCAAACACAAATTCAGGTAACTTGAACAAGGAGAGAAATTCTGAAAATATTTGGGTTTAAGTGCTTACTATACATCAGGAACTGTTTTTAAGTTCTTTTACAAATGTCAGTTAGCTAAAGCATAAATACACTGAGGTAGGTATTCTATTCTACACTAGAATGCAAAGAAGTAGTCTTAAATATTCAAGGTCACACAATCAATATACAATAAGGCCATGATTGAAATGCAGGACTCTATCTCCAGAGTCCATGCCTATAACAACCACTGAATACTACCTCACCAATCATAATGCTGCAGGAAGAGCTAGCTGAGGCTGAACCCAGGGCTTCATGCAAGCTGGGCATGTGATTTGTACCCTCAGCTCTGAGAGCAAAAATTAAAGATTTTCTTTTCATTCTTCCTACATTCAGAAGAGAATTCAGATTAACTTTTGTCTTTTGTATGAGTGGACTATGTAGGATCCTGTATACATAGCTTTTATAATTTCAAACATTTTCTGGAGTCATAGCTTCATTTACAAGAGGTAGGTTTTGAACTCTTTGAAATAAAATCATCTCATACAAATTACCCCTCCCAAGTTCAGCATACCACTTTCAACTCCAAGTGTTGACAGCAAACTTGCTCACAATAGCTGGACATGACAATCTCCTTATTTTCAAGGTCAGAACATTATTCTTCATAAAGTTCTTGGAGATTCACATCATATTGGATGATAGTTTGCCTTTAAGTCTTGTGAGTTTGTTGAGTTTCATATATAAGTCACATGTTGCAAGAGTCAGGATTTCTAGTTTCCTCTCAGAAATCAAGACTTGCTACACCAAAGCTTAGAAAATAAATGAGCAGTGTTCTTGCTTAGGGCTTTTGTGTTCTTACAGGTTTTCACTGTGTGTCTCTGTTTTTCCTAGTCTCTAGATGTGTATTTTCAAGCAGCACGTGGCTTCTTAAGTCTGACAGCTTCAAGAGTGGGGTTTACCATAAGCCGGTACAAGGGAGGGCTGGTATTGCATCAGCCCCTAGGTGTGACTCGAGCCCTATTTTCAGTGAAGCCCAAGCTCTGTGCCAGGTACTCTGATAGGAAGTCAACATTGGTAAGACTAAAGGGTGTGGTAGAGAGATGACTGAGCAATTAAGACCAAGTACTACTCATGGACCAGAGGACTCAAGTTCAGTTCCCAGAAGCCACATTGAAGAGCTCACTACTGCCTGTAACTAACTCCAGGAAGATCAAAGGCCAGAGGCAACCACAGGCATCTGTACCCACATGCACATAGACAGACAGACAGACAGACAGACACACACACACACACACACACACACACACACACAATTTTAAAGTAATAATAAATATTAAAAAGAAAAGATGACTTGGTGTCCTGCCCTCAAACAGGTCATAGTTCAAGGCTTCCTGGAAGCATCATGAATAGTTTAGAATCCCACTGCCAATAGGAATTGTAGGCATATCTGGACTAGATCTCAGAATTCATGCATCACCTTAAAGGGCTCCTGTAAATCAATGTTCACCCACTGGGTCCACATCCCTTTCCACTAGCTCAGGATTATCCTGTCACTGGCCTCATGTTATTTATTCTTTGTTAAACAGCTGGGACCCTTAGTACAATCCTGTCAGGTATTATTCCATCTATATATAAGGACATTGAAGCTCAAAGTGGTCATAGAAATAACAGAACCTTTAATTTGTATATCGTGTTACAGGTTTCACAATCCTTTTAAGACATGTGTATGACCTCATAGCAGCTACAGTGACCTGACATAAGTCAGATCAGACCCCTCTCCTGCTTAAATCCCTCCAGGAGCCTCTGTCACACTCAGAATAAAAGCACCCTCCTTTCTTCTCTGACCTCGTAGGTTCAATCTTTCATCTTTGTATGTACTGTACTCCAGATGGCCTTCCTTTTGTGTTACAAGCAATGGTCCTGTTTTCACCCTACATCCTTTGTCTGTGCTGTTTCTTTGGAAGCATCAATGACCTGGCTTCCTCTTCACCAACTCTCAATACCGCCTTGCAGAGGGCTCTTCACTGACAGCTGTCTAAAGCACCCTTCCCGACAAGCTCCTCCCTAGCATTTTATTGTCTTGTTTTCTTCTTGACTCTTATTCGTCTTCTTTGTTTGTTTACTAATTGTTACTTTCCTCACATGACAACAGTATAAAGCAGTGGCAGTATACCTGCCCCTAGAAGTCTACTTAGCATTTAGCAGGTGGTTAATAAATGTTTGTTGAAGTGATAAATAAAAACATTTGATAATGCCTCAATGCTTTTTTAATGGAAATCTTTAACTCTTTCTACCTACTTTTAAAATATGCTCCCTAAGTGATTTAACCCACTTCTGTAGTTTATTATATAATTTTAATTATTCCCTACCAATCCAGATCTTTGTTTCTGAGATGATACTCTCAATGGTGTTTCTAACCTTTATTTGTGCCCCACAACCTGTTTAATTGTAACTTCCATAATCAAACACTTGCTTTAAAAAAACAGTTCTTTCAGAGTTTTGTACAGTGTGTTTTAATCATGTTCACCCTCCTCCAACTCTCGCAAATCCACCCAACTTTCCTGCTCACCCAGCTTAGTGTCCTTTATTTTAAACCCATCAGACCAATCTGTGCTACTCACATATTCTGGGTGTGTGTTCTTCCATGCAACACTGTCAACATGACCAAGGGCGACACTCATAGAGAAAGTTGTCTCTCCCTTTCCTAAAAGCCAGTAGCTCCACACATGGGGTAAAATTTTGTGCCTCACTTCCATTTCCTTGCTGAGATTTTCTGAGCTGGGCTTGCATAGGTTTTGTACAGACTGTTGCAACCACTGTCAGTTCATATGTATAGCTGCTCTGTTGTATCTAAAAGACACTGATTCCTTGTAGTCATCTACCACATCTGGCTCTTATACTCTTTCCTCTACACTCTTCCACAGACATCCCCAAGCCTTGGTGAAGGGGAGATATAATGGATGCTCCTTTTAGGGCTGAACATTCTACAGTCTCTTATTCCTTGTATCTTTTGTGGGTCTCTGTTTTAATCACCATCTATGCAAATAGAAGCTTCTCAGATAAGGGTTGAGAGATGCATTAGTCTATAGTATAATAATATTATGTGGAATCAGTTTAGTGCTGTGTTCATTTATCAGCAAAATAGTAAGAACCTCTTCCCTGGGGCCTGTAATTTGTCTAACTGTAGGTTCTTGGCCAGATGTTGGTGCCAGGTATGGGGTTTCATCTTGTGATGCAATTAGATAGTGGTTGGTTATTCCCCTGATGTTCATGCCACTTTTACACTAGTTAGTGTGTCTTTCTAGACCAGTTTTATTATAACTCATGGGATTCAGCAGGTTATAATCAAAGACAATCTTAACCTCTGACTGTTAAGGGCCAAAGAGGCCCTTAACATCCGCATTATAAAATACTAATACATTTTAATATATTATTTTCAGAAGATATTTAGAGTTGATCTATTCCAAGCCCATACCTTCAAATATTAATGAAGTTCAAGATAATGATTTCCAAAAGTCAAAGCTAGCTTGTGATACATATCAGAAGTCTCAGGGTACATTCTTCTTACATTATGATTTTTTTGTATGTTTAGATACTACCTCTCCTTTTGCTAATGATTTATATATAAATATATGTTTATAAAATATTTAGACATGGAAAAATAATACCCATGTCATAACATTCACCCTTTTAAAATATGAAAGTCAGTGGGTTCTAGTATATTCATAAAATTTTTAAATCATTGCCATTTTAATTTTAATACATATCCAAGACTCACAAAGAAATCTCATACTCATTAGTAAGTCACTCTCTCTTGTCCCTCACCTTAAACTTCCTCCTCTTTTTCGACCTTGTGAAACTACTAATCAACTTTGCACCTCTATGGACTTTCTAGAACATATTCCAGCTGTTTTAAATATGTGGATTTATATAAATTCATATAATACATGACCTTTTATGTTAGGTTTCTTTCACTTAGCATAATGTTTTCAGAGCTCATCTGTGCTTTAGTTTTATCATTTTGTTTGACTTACCCAAACCCTCTTTCTCTAGTATCCTTGCTAAAATATCTGTCTCTGGGAACAAAGTTAAATTATAAACATCCTGGAAGCTAAAGGTTAAAAAAAAGCATAAATACATTCTTCAGCTTTAATTAATTATAAAGGAAGCAAAAAATTTATTGCATGCACAGATATAGTGTTTTAAGGAATTATATATAAATATAGTTTTCAACTTCACTATGTGATTCTTCTTTTAATCAGTTAAAGTATATCTCTTGTTTTCTTATTTTTGATTTCTAATTCCATTTGGATAGGACATTCTGAGCAGTGTTAAGAAGAGTGAAAGAATTACTTTGCAATAAACAAGATGTAGGCCCTGATGACTCTTTTCTTTCCATGTACAAAGATGGTTAGGAGAGTGTCGTCTTATCTGGACCAATAGAAATTGAATCTTTGCTTTGTGCTTGCTAAGCATATGACCTATATAACCTTTGACAACATGCCAATGTGGCCTCCACCACTAATTCTCATTCTTCCATTCTTGGCTAGAATTCTTATTTCTATCTAATTTATATTTTGCAATTTTGTTTCTGAAAAACTCAGTAACTTTGCCAATATCAATTTTAAGTGAGTTATAAAACAATGCAAATCTCTCCTAAATGGGAATGGAACAGTTGTAGGAAGCTATACCTAGGAAGAAATATAATCACTTGCTGATGCCTACCTATGAGTTTGGTCACATGCATAGATATGTATCTCATATTAAATATTTGTTTATATATATATATTCATATAAATACATCTACATATATTCTTTCTGGGAGCCCTAAGGTACAAAGAGCTAAATTATATTATGTTCTACCTCAACTTACATAATCAGTTCACAAAAGGTCCTATTTCTGTTTTGTCTGTTTTCTTCCTTTGTGTCTTCATTATATGTTTGACATATCCTTTAAAAAAAAATGTGTCTTTGTTCTTTATTGTGTATTAACAAATGGTTATATAAATAGTGTCATACCACTTATCTTATTGTTACTTTCTTTTTTTAACTTACCACTGAAGCTTTAAAGTATATTTGTGTTTCTGAACTTATGTTGAATATTTTGCTCCAAATGCTGCATAGTATTTCATATTATGCATTGAATACATTTAATATTTCAGTCTTCTAACTATGGACACCTGCCACTGATGGTGACATCGTGAAATCTTTGCACTCTTTTCTAGAAACCTGAAGAATAATGGCTAGTGAACATGTCTAGGAGAGGAATTAGAGGGTGTCTAAATGCACTATTTTCTCTATCAACCTCCCTTGTGTATCCCAGAATCCTCCAGCCTTTCTTCACACCCTAACCGTTGTAGCAGCAGCCAGAGCTTGGTGCTAGTGTAATGCAGCAGGAACTTGCTTCTCATTTCTTCTCTGGGGCTTCTCTGGACAGGGGCAACAAACATTTGGGGGATATGCTCAGCTCTCAGAGCCATCTATGAAACAAGAGGAGGAGCAACTTCATTAGGCTACTCCTGACCATCAGGAGACAGAAACCACAAGACAAATACTTCCCATTGTGTTACTTTGGGGACAGTTGAACAGTTTTGAGGTTTGCATAAGCTTTGACCAAAATCTCTGTGAGGTGGAGTACAGGTTACCAGCATTGGTTGCCAGTTTGAAAGCACAGCCTCCTATTGTCAGTTCTTTGTTTCAGTCCTAGAGGTCACCATTCCTGCCAGGGGTTATTATTTCCTCCAAAGAACTAGCTATAGACAAGCCTGCAACTCAGACTGTACTTTCAGAAGCTACTAGTATTACCCAATACAACAACTGCCTAATTGCTTTCCAGGGTATCTGCACCCTGATCTGAATAGTTTGGCCAACCTCCAACTTGTAGAACAGAGACTGGGTAATTTCAAAACTTCAGAGGGACACATTTTAACAAGGCTTTGCCTCTGCTTGGAAGGCATGCAGCTGTAGTTTCCTGTGCAGATCTGACCCATGGGTCATGGTCTTTTCTTTTTATACTTACTTCAGTTATCTTCAAAATATGGTTGCAATATACATGGCATGCTCATTATATACTTCCCCAGAACATTTTCCTCTCCCTCTCATGGATCACGACTTCTGATACATAGACAGTGTGCTTTACTGTAGAAGTGTGGAAATATAGCCCTGAAAAGCATTGCTTCTCGGTACCCGTTACTATGAAAACATGATGGGCTTCATCCTTTCCAGTGAAGGATGTTGTATCCCTAAAGTCATCTTAAACTCTAGAATATGCATTTGTTCTATCACACCGTCGCTTGGGTTTATTTAAGGAGAATAATGAACATGTGTGAACACTAAGACTTTTGTATGCATGTTGCAACTCACTCTGCCTTCCGGGTGGTCTGCTCCAGGGCCAGCCTTTTAGTTAGTACAGTTGACCACCTCTTTTGCTCTTTGCATGGTCTTCCTGTAAAAGGAAAGTAACAGATACACATCTTCATGAAACAAAGCACCAATCATGACCACTTGGGATCAGGGAATAAGAGACACTTCCTTTAGGGAGTGACAGTACTTCTCGTTTGGGAACAGCTTTTACAATGTCATCTGTCCTCTTCTGTTTTGGTTTTGTAAACAGGTGGTCAATACATACACTCCAGGAAAGAAAATTTGGCTCGAAGGCGTGGTGACCACCTCAGCTGGAGGCACAAACAATCTGTCAGATTCCTATGCTGCAGGATTCTTGTAAGTAATTCACATTTCCACTCCCAGGAACTTTCAGGGAAAGACAGTGAAGCTATAACACACTCACTACCCATCGCAAGGCACAGCTGATTTCCAATGGGAAAGTTCATCATCTGTTCATTTGTGGATGTATGTAACCACTTTACAAACAGTAACTAGTCACTTCTCCAGCTGCTAACATTCTGTCGAACATACATGTCAGAGCACTGATGACCTCTTGAGTAAGACCATTGTTCACATCACCCAGTCAGCACCGTACATTCTCCCTTCTGCATTTTACTGTGGTTCTGGGAGTTAGGTCCCCCTGACGAGGGGACTAGTGTGAGTCATAACTGCATTGCAAAGAGAAATTCTGCTGCAGTAGGTCTTTGAAGTATACTGGGTCCACCCGGTGCCAAGGACTGCCTGAAATGCTTTGATACTTTGTCAACCAATGAGATGGATGTGAAAGAGAAGCTAGTGTTGTCCTCACATGACAACCAACAAAGCTGAAAGGCAGAGCCGAAGTAAGTTAGCCAAGGGAGCTCATTTAGCTGGTGGCAGAGATCAGACTCAAACTCAGATGGCCTGCTCCAGAATCCAGCCTTTTCACCACTACAAAAGAACCACCTCTCTTTCTGCCTCCCACGGCCTTTCTATAAAAGAAAAGTGGTGGGCTTGCAAAGGAATTAAGAATTTCCCTGAATGGGATTATCAGGAAGGGTTTCACGGGAAAGGTGGCAGTTGTGTGGGACGGGGAAAGAGTGTCTGGTTTTCAGAGGTGAGTGGGGGAACTGACAGCCAGCTCCCTCAGGCTGAAGAAACATCCCTGGAGGGCATAGCAGAGGGCCAGTGCCTACTGTGAGGAAAGCCTTGTTTCAGCAGGGATGGAGTGAAGGCTGAGACTATGATGAGGCTTTACACCAGTTCATGGAGGGTCTTAAAAACCATATAAAGGAAATGAGGCCTTCTTCTGGGCTATACCAAGCCCCTGAAGATTTCAAAAAGAGAGATAACCTGACGAGCATTTTAAAATTTAGACCTTGTCAATGTTATGCAATAGGATCTTGGAAGGGATAAGAAAATAAACTCGAAGGCTACTGTAGTTGCCTGGAGAATAACTTGAGTCAGAAGCCTACAGTTCTGCTCGGCTTGCCAGTGTCGTGCAGCCAGGACAAACCCCTCTGAATCAGAGACTAACCAAATGATTGTTTTCCTGGTCCACCATGGTCCTTTGGCCCCGGCTTTCTGGCTAAGCAAGGCCTGAACTGGAGTTTTGCTTCAGCTGTGCTTCGCTCCTAACAGCTGTTCCTAATTAGACAGATGCGATTCCCTTCCATTGAGACAGCTTCTTATACATTTGTGAAGAACAGATCAGGCTGGCCAAGCAGATGGCATTTTCAGATGGAATCATGCCAAATGTACATGAAGACAACTGCTCGGTGTAATTCATGGTGTTACTCTGGGGCATCCATGTTTGTAACCTCAGTATCTAACGTTGTGTTTCACAGAGATGTCCAATAAACATGGTTGAAATGAATGAAATGGAGTGAATCCGAATTTAATGCAGTCCTGCTAAGAGCCTTCTTTCATAATTTACTCCCCACTAGTTTGATATGAATCCTGTTGCAAGGGGGAAAAGCCAGGTTGGCAGTCAGTACTAAGGGGACCCCTTGGAATCAGCTCAGGAATGGCTTTTTCTCAGCTGTTGCCAAATGATTTTGCTTTGAGGTCCAGCAAGCAGCCCAACTCTACTGAATGTTTTCCTGAACACTCTTCCCTTTAAGGAGAATGGTGTGAAATGAAAAGTACCACAGACCTTCATGGAGGCAGCTGAAACAACAGAGACCTCCCTTGGCATGAGCACCAGCCAGACAGCCATAGAGCTCTCCATGGACTTTGCAGATGGACATAATTGTTGATATTTGGGATGTAGTTCAAATTATCAGTGCTTAGTTGACAGATATCAGATGAATCTAGTTCCTTCTGCTCCTGGTCTTCTGTCTTACTTCCTTGTCATCCATACCATCTGAGCTCCACAGGCAGCACATAGCAATGTGATGTGTTCTTGAAGGGATGTCAGTTGCTTCCTAGACAAATGATATAGCATTCTAAGAAGGTTCAAGCAGCTAGCAAGCATGTGAAAAGGTGGCCTTTTCCCAGGACCTTTTCAGTATATCACCTAACTATGTAGTTGCTAGGGCATGTGCAAATGCGTGCGTGCATGAATCAGAATTCTCTGCTAATGAAGACTCAAAGATAGTGCAACCCTGACAGCCTTGAAATTCTTTGTAATACTGCAAATTCGTCTTGATAGGATGCTGTGTCTCCAGCATCTAGCAGCATGCAATAATATATAGTAGGTGCTCAAGAAACACCCATGAATAGATACTGAACAAGTAAGCAATGGGATCATTGTACATACACAAAACACCAAGAGACTGTCCTGTGTTGCTGTACAGATGGTGCTGATGGAGGGGCTCATGCATATATGATTATGCATTTATTCAGATTTTATTTCTTCTAGAAAGTGAGACTCCATATTTGCTTTCCTAGATAAATATTAAATATAGACCATGATGTATTTGTACTTTTGAACATGGCAAGAGCTCTGCTTTAGGAGACGTTCCCCCAGAGTCTGATGGTGTTACAGCCCCAGTCCAGGGCTTCCTTTGAGACGCCATCTGCTACTGAGCCTCAGGACCAGAGCAAGAGCTGAGCCTATCATGCTGGCTTCACAGACTTGCCAAACTAATGAAAAGAATAAAGGCAAGTAGCTTTGCCATGGGATGTTCCCAAAGTCCTTCAGCTCTCTGGGTCACAGTGTCCCAGTGTGACAAAATGAACACGACAAAGCTTCTGCTGTGCTGTACACACACACTTTCCTTTACTTCAGACTCTTAGTTTTGTGCTTTGCTTTGCTTTGGGATTTGGTTTTATAACTCTAATTGTCAGTAAATGTGTTCATTTTTATGAGAATAAAATAAAATTGTAAATGTAAAAAAAAAAGATTTGAAAATGTGAACATTATTTATTCATAATATAAGAATTAGAAATGCTCTTTATTCCAGCAAGGAAAAAACTTAATTCTAGAAGTCATGGGTTTGTAGCCCCATATGGTTTCAGATTCGGGAAATCATAACTATGTGTAATTTTTCCCATGTGCTGAATGGTGATTTCCAAAGTTCCTAAAATCTAATTTTATCCAGATAAATGTCAACCTAAACAGTGCTGTGTACCTACAACATGCCAGGAACTGTGTTGGGTGTTCTGAGCCTAAGTTCAAATGCTGTATGATTGAGGACCTATAGCTAATGGGGCGTGGTAGAGAGATGGGGGAATGCTCACCGTCACCATGCTGGTGGAGGGCATAAATAAAAAGAGCTCTGTGAAGGTAGAAGGTGATACTGCTGACTGGGATGCCAGAGTTTAGAAAAGAACACTTGCTTTGGAGATTAATATGGTAAGAAATTGACCAAATGGAAAAAAAAAAATGAGTTAGAGGAGGTTAGGTAGGAAACGCTAAGGCAAAGTTAAAACATGTGAGGACGAGGGTCAGTACAAGAAAGCATGCTATAGTGGCTGCTCAAAAGTGGTTTTGTGCAACTTAGACCTGTGGAGAATGAAGTCGGAGGGAAGAGCAAAGATGAGGTGGTATTTCAGCAGTGGCAATACAGAGAGAGAAAACAGTCAATGCCTAAATGGATGAATGAATTGAATGTGTCAGTAACAAAGGCAGAGTCAGCAGGGAGTTTGGGAAGAACCTAGAAGGCAGGCTTTTTAAAAGAGTAGCATGTTGTATAATCTAGGCACTTTGCATACTCAGGGATAAGTGCATGGTCAATGCAGGTTTCCTACTGTAACACATATGAGAAGAGATAACAGGCTTTAATCTCTGCATAGTGTATTGTGGTGTTGAGGAAAAACAGTATTACATTGACGGGACAGTGATATATGAGGGAACCAAATGACAAGGCTGTTTTTGCAGAGGTCATAGGCCTATGTAGGTTAGCATCCTATGATGTGTGTGCACTATTACAGAGTGAGGAGGCTGAGGATACAAGCAAGGTGCACTGTGAAATCCTGTGGTTGCATGTTTGTGGCCAGGGAGGATGCATTAGGCTTTTAAATGGTCACAGTATTCATTTGTTAGTATTCTAGAAATAAAATATGACACAAGCTGTGATAACTTTATGACTACGAACAATTCATTTCATTCCCCCAGACTTCAGCTTCTTTTCCTGTAAAATAAAGAGATTAGATCTGAGAATCTTTGAGATTTCTTACATCTTCATGTTCAGCACCTAAAGTGATTTTTTCTTTTAAAGCAACAAATAAATTTGGTGGTGCTTGCAGGGGATGGGGGGAGGTAGAGTTTATTTGTGTGTTGTAGCTAATGTTCAGTTCTTGTAAAATGCCATTTTAAATGTGCTGATGTGGCTTTTTTTCTTTTTCTTTTTAGATGGTTAAACACTTTAGGAATGCTGGCTAATCAGGGTATTGATGTTGTGATACGACACTCATTTTTTGACCATGGATATAACCATCTAGTGGACCAGAATTTTAACCCATTACCAGTAAGTACGCTGGATAAAGATTCCCAATTCATTTCCATATCATTTGGTTCTTTTAATCATGCCTTTTTCCATACTAGGAGAATGTTTCTCTTTCTGCTATTGGCAATCTCTTTCATAAATCAGACAGAGCATTCTTGTCTTTGGTTTCATGAACCATTCCATGGGCTTTGGCTTCACTCCCCTATCACACACACCTACACAGACATACACACATACATATATTTATATGTGTATAATATATAAATTTGTTACTATTACTTTAGCAGACTTTGTGCAATTGAGATTCCACATCTCCTTGTGGCCTGTTTGAACTCTGCCTGAGAGTGGATTTTTCCAGATTGTTTTCTTTTAATGCTAATAGGAGACATTAGTTAACGTCAGATGCAGCATGTTGAAAGCAGATGGGGGTTCACTAAGATCAGATAAAATAGGAGCCCATCTCTTAAGGCTAAAGTGCACTTGGAGTTAGATGTTGATCCCTAAGTGATGATGAAGAGATTTTCCCCAAGGCAGGATTCTGAGTTACCTGCTGCATAATCATCAGAGAATTCTTAGCCCAGAAAAGCTGTTTTTTGCTTTGTTTTCTTTTCTTTTTAGAAATATCACACAGATGATTATTTTATGTGGGACTCATATGGTATCATGTCACTACATGGTCCTGATGGAAAGTCAGACTCCTCTCCCCATCCCTGTGATTGCCCTTAGAGATGTTCTATCGGCTTTATTTGACAAGGTCACTGAGGATGAGACAGGGAAAGGGGAACATAATGGCGTCCTTAGACCCAGATCCTGTGCCTTCAATTACTGTTGCCCTGAGGGTCCTGGGAATAAACCCAGCTTGGAACAGTTCCTGCCATTTGCTACCCTTTACCTATTTCTACCCCACTGCTTCTTACCTTCCAAACCCCAAGTCAAGAGGCCTTCAAGCCCAGAACAAGAAATATTATGGCCCACAGGAGTACCACTCCCAAGTCTCAAAATTGAAACCAGTTGACACAATTGTTTTTACACACGGAACAAGAATACGACTCAAAGTATGTATGTGAGACTGAGGTATGAAAGATGGGGAAAGAGTTTTCTACTTAGAACCATAGAGATTTATTTTGTTTTCATATTTCTGTGCAGATAAGCCAAAACAATTAGAAAACTACATTCATGGCATAAATACTAAACAAACATAGAGCACATCTTCTATTTGGCATATAATTAAACATTTTTGAGTAGCAGGAGTTGGGGAAGACACAACAATGACTAAGTAAATAATAGAATATGATAAGGGTTCCTAGATGCATGTACAGGAGGGGCTTTTCTGAGCATAGGACATAGAAGTGAAGAGACAACTGGTGGTCAGAAGGCAGGTCTGCAGACTTCACACAACTTTCTAAGCAGAGCAGAGGCTGACACAAACATTTCACTACAGGAACTAACTTGGCATGTCTGCAAAGCACAGGACCATGAGTGCCTGAGACATGGAAGGAAGGGAAAGACTCAATAGAAACTAAGTAGGCAGAAGTCAGATTGCTCAGGCGATGGAACTTTTATCACAGTACTAAGAAAAATCACTGAAGAGCTTTAACCAGGAAGACACCATCAGTCTAACATAATGCTTCAAATACCATTTTCAGCAATGCGAATAATCTTTACTGATTCACAGATGCAGGGTGTTCTTTGATTTGGTGTATCAACAAAACTCTACTCCTCCTTTTTTCCTTCTCTCCTTCCTTCATTCAAACTTCATTCATTCATCTTCATCATGTCCTATTTGCTTATTGATAGTTCCTGGCAGTGGATCTTTGTGGTAAACCAAAATGACAAAGTCCCTGTGCAGTGTGGTGAGAAATGGAAAATAAACATATAAGATAATTGTAGTTTATCACAACTGCTCTAAACAAAATCTACTGAGGTAAATATGACTTTATTAATTTTCCTGAAAAAAATAAAAAGCTGAAGTCCTAGGAATAAGTGAATGCCTAAGGTCAGAGAAGTCACAGTAGCTGGGTCTCCCTGGTTTTTCTAGCTCTAAATCCTATTTTCTGTTTACTGTGCCACTGGAGAGAAAGATGGGTGTTAGAAGGCTAGACAGGCCTCATTTCCAGGGTTGGACCATCTGAGTATCTGATCACATTGCTGTGTAAGTGCCCAGGACCATGGCCATGTATACAATAAAGACACAAACCTTTATTCTCCACAAATAAGAGTAACTGCGGGTTCAAAAAAAAGCATTGCATAGTAGTCCTCAGTTCATACCCAGTGGCCCCAGAGCTCGCATAAGCCTTAAAGATGCTAAAACAAGTTCCATGGACGCCGCACAAAGCCCCACGTGAGCTGGGCTGCTGCGTTTCTGGAAGCATCAAGCTCTAATAAAGAAATCATCCGTAAAAGCACTTAAAAAGGTAGCCAGCTTTCCTTTTTATCTTTCCTTGTGGTAAAAATTCTGCACCTTATAAGTAGGAAACTTGGCAGCTGGGAAAGTGTGTCCTAAGTCTCCCCTGGAAAGAATTTACAAAGCCAGACCAGGGCATGATCTGAGAGACACTGCTGGCTGGCCTCTAAGGTGGGTGACAGAGCTAGACCTGAGGATCACATTGGTTGCCATGTCAGAGAGCTGTGGAACTGATAACTAACATTGCCAATAAAAGCTTATGGATTTTACATTGTGGTTACATCTCCAGGAGAGTTTGTTAAGAGATTAGAGGATTAATGAACTGCACTTTACTTTGTCTCCCAGAAAAATAAGTATTTTTCCCTTCCCATTCCTTCAAACCCAGCTTAGTATATTTCAGGAAAGAATCCTATTAGCAAATTCTTTTCTGTTTCTGCTGGTGCGCTTGAGTAAATCCAGAAACTGTGAGCCCTGTGCCTCAGGGCTCCTCGGGCTGTGTCCCATACCACCCCTCCCTTCCTAGTTAGCTTTGCCGCATTCCAACTCAGCTCTCGCAGGGCCGTTCCTAAAGCACCAGTCAAAGGTAAGAGACAATACTGAGACAAGATGACACATTAAGAGTGGTTTCTAGGAGCTAGGGTGAGGGGAAAATGGTACAGAAGGTTTTTAGGGTGGAAACGGTTCTGGATGATACTAAATAGTGGGTGCTTTATATGTTGATCCTAAACCACGGGAGAGACACCATAGTTAAATCCTGCTGCACAAGGTAGACTTTCTGTGTCCCTGGTGGAAGCAGCACTCTGATGAAAGATACTGGTAATGGAGGAGACCTAGCATGTATGAGGACAGGAGGCATGGGGGCATCTCTGTACCATCCAATCAGTTTTCCACTGGACCTGAAGACTTCTCTTTTACAAAAGAATTCTAAGAATAGATAAGACAGATGAAGAAGGGAAGAGGGGAAGGGAGAGAATGATCCCCCTGCATCCCCCTGTTCTGCTCAGGAAATAACTTTTCAGCTACATTCCTTGTTTCCTCGGTGGTTTTTTTGCTAGAAAAGCGGCACCCTCCTCCTGAGAAAAGGAGCACATTTTAGTTCAGCCAAGCATTGTCATTCACGCCCACCCTTCCCCGATGGTTCTGCCACTGGGAAAGAGGGGACATGTGAGTCTCCACAGCTAGGCAATCAGTCGTGGGTTCCCTTGGGAGTAGACGATGTTTGTGCAGAAGAGATCTGCACATTCAGTGGACAGAGTCCAGACCCCACCAATCCTGGGCACTTCTCCTAGGAGAGGAATTTGGAATTCAGCTTGTCACTTTTTTTTTTTCCCAGAGTGTGATTTACAAAGCTTTCAGGAAAAGGAATGGGGACTTAGCAATCTGCATCCTCCTAACTCCCACGCTAGGGCAGCAAAAGGAGTCTTCACACAGATGTAATTTAAAACAAACAAACAAACAAAAAACACTGAGCTCTGAGCTCACCATTGTGTGGATATACAGATAAGACATGGTCCTCCGTCTGCAGAGCCAATAACCCACTGTGTGTTTGTAAGATCAGAGGTCAGTCCTGATTAGGACGACTACAAAGAGCTAGATCGTGCTGTCTTAACATGTCTACTCTGGGCATAGGGGTGTAGCTGTGGGCTGTCGGCACTCATTTTTGCTTACTGTTCTTGATGAGTAGCAACAAATATTCAACATCCCTGTGCATATCCGTTGAACACTCTCTATGTACATTGTTCTGGATACAATCATCAATCATGGATTAGAGCACAACTCAGTAGTCTATAGTGAAATTAAACCTATGGTTGCAATCACTTTAGCAACATATTCTAAGTCAAACCATTGCTGTTCAGCTCTTATTTAGCTTTTGGAAAGAAGCTCTGCCTTTTATTATTGCCTGTCTGGATTACTTGGTTAGCCTATCTATCACAAAATTGTAGGACAAGTTGTTAAATAATCCTGTCTTTTTCCCCCATTCCTCTAAAGGGACCATCCCCTTAGAGATGATACCCCTTATACACGACATAGCTGAGATATGCAAACAGGATCAACTTAATGCACCCTTTTTCTGGAGGAACATCAAATTACAAACCCATTTATCCCAGTGTAGCTGGATTGACTGAGACTTGAACCATCCAAACAAGAGGTATCACAAGGAGCCACAGAGCCTAGAACTGTGACAAGATTTGTGGTTCCTAGCTCTACCATCAATTATGTATGTGTGTTTGAGTTCTGGTTTCCCAATGATTGAGCCGAATTGAAGATAAAACTGCCTCCCCCTTATATTTCCAAATTCCTGTCAGTATACTTGAAAAAATAATTTAAAGCATAATATTTTGATTTTGCATTTACATATAAGTAAAGAAAATTATTAGATAGGACTATATCTCAGGGCAAGAAAATTACAGGCACTTGTTTTTCTTCTTTGTAAACCTTTTGTTTGTAAAGTTACTACTATCAATAATATTTTTTTAATCTGAAAAGGGATATCTTTATTTTAAAAGGCTATGAATGAATTAAGTCCTTTAAATAGCCAAGTAAATAGAAATCTTAGCTTTACGTGTGTTCCATTCATTCTTGTGGATTTATTACAGTCATCATCATGCTGGATGCTGGGCTGAGCCCTGTAGACAGCATCTGCCCTCCAGGAGCTAACACCACAGATACAGACAGATGGTAAAGACGTTAATAGGGACTATGGCAAAAAGCATTTTAAGGAATAGGAAAGAACAAAAAAGGCAGTCTGGTGAAGGCATGCAAGGGCCATCTCGGAAGGCCTTCTGGGAGAGACAATGTCTAGGTGGATTCTCACTAAGTGACAAGTTAGATGTAAGGAGGCAAGTTTGGGTGGGTTTATCTAAACATGGGCAGTAACATATACAAAGACACAGAAACACTTGTGTTCCGTTGAGTCATGGTAGATGAAGTATGAGTAATTATCTCAGAAAATTTTTCTCATTGCTATCCCATGGCCACACAGGGTGTGTGAAAATTGAAGAATTCAAATCTGCAAACCTGGGGGTGGTATGGCAGGGGAGATACAAACCCAGACAATCTAGCCTGTGACCTGACTCTTAGTGTAACCTTTCTTCTCTTTCTTTTCTTTCCCGTGGGATCCATCAGGAACATGAAAGAAGCAAAACGTACCTGTTTAGGGGTAGCTGTGATGTGAAATCCAATCCTGTCATTAGGGGCCTCCACAAAGACTTTTCCGTGCACAGCCTCCTTTGTGAAAGGCTGCTGCTGAGAGAAGGGCAGCCTTGGCTGTGGGATCAATCACTGGGACTCCGGCTGCCCTCATCAATGGCCAGAGCACCGGGCTGCATGCCCATGAACATGACTCGCTTCTTTCTCCTCTGAGTTCTAAGCCCTGGCTGTTGAGATCAGAGCCTGCACTCTGCACCATCTGACAGGGCAGGCAGCACTTGACCCTAATGCTTGTGCGTCCAGGCTCCTCTGATTATTTTACTGACCGTTCTCATCTCTTGTCTGTTTATCAACCTGAGCAGTATGCACATTCTGTCAGTAACATGCACTAGTAGTTGTGACAGCTCACCCCTTTGGGAAGTAGAAACAGCTCTGGGCCCGGCATTAGATGGAGCTCAAAATGCAACACAGTAGTTTTCTAGTCATGTGAGCCTTTATTTCCTCTGTGAACGTGGGTGATAACTGCAGAAGTTGGAGAGCAGGAAGTGTTTGAATTTGCTTCATAAAACTACTGACTTTGAGATTAGACTGACCAGCTTTTCCAGTTACCCCCTATATGGACTTGAAATTACTAGAAAACTCCAGTGACCATCAGTTACCGACCCTGTGAGAATAGCATCTATCTCAGAGGGTTACAAAGGGTTGGATGAGTCAGTGAATTTGTATCTTTCACCCATCATAAATAAGCAATGGTTATTAAGTGCTTTTTGTTGTTTACGAAGCTACGTTGTAAGATATAAAATTGCAAATCACAATAGTTATTAACAATAATATGAATGTAACTGTGGTGAGAATCTTTAAACATTTGTATAGATACATGGAAATAGATTCAAGTAATGATGATTAAAATACGAAATTTATTTTTTAAAATTAAATTGCCAGAAAATTAAAAGCACAGAAGGGGAAGCTGTGATTCCTGAATTTTAGAGGAAGTGACTGCAAATAGCTGAAGGCAAATTAAACATTACATTTTCTTTCTCTCCAGAGAAGAGGTGGCCAAATTCCCTGTGGAAGCGATTAAGGGCCTGACAGGTCTGCATTGCCGTGTTTATAAATGGCCCAATAAGCCCTGGAAACCGTGGTATGTCCCATCACAGGGCTAATGACAGCGCATTATGTGAATCACTGAGTAGCAACAATTGAAAATCTCACTCTGCCATCAGCCATTTATATTGTTCCCAGATTAGAATACTGAGGGATCACAGCTACTGCAAATTTTGTAAACCTAAATAAATCAGAGAGAAGAAGCAATCTCAGCATTGCTGTGGCTGAGCTCAGGGGCGTGCTGTGCCACCCTGGAAGCAACCTGTAGATGAAGATGAACACAGTCGGCTCAGGGGTGAGAAGAGCCAGGCCCAAGCTGCTCAGCTTTCCCAAACCATGAAAAATCACTTAGAATAAT
Source organism: Peromyscus leucopus (assembly GCF_004664715.2). NCBI lineage: Eukaryota > Metazoa > Chordata > Mammalia > Rodentia > Cricetidae > Peromyscus > Peromyscus leucopus. The sequence goes on along the minus strand of NC_051063.1, from coordinate 49,656,170 downwards.
CAGTCCAGAAAGAGAGAGGAACAAATAATGAAAGAAGTAAAAGGAGGGAAAAGGGAAAGGCCCTTTGGTGGTTGGAAGGCTATTTTGGTGAGTGTCACAATGAGATGAACTTAAGCTTATTTCATCGAAGAAATATTTGTAGGCAGATAGGTAGTGATTCTGGGAACCAACAAAAAAAAATCTGATTACTGACTGCTAGGACCAAAAATAATATGTCTTTTTCTTAACTCCATTTTTATGTTTTAGAAGCTATTCATTTGAAGTGGAAATGCTTTATAGAAATAGAACAACCCTGGAGTCAGCATTCAGCAAACACACACATGCATGCACACACACGCGCGCGCGCACACACACACAGACACACACACACACACACACACACACACAGGTGTGCGCATGCATATACACATGCACAAACACTCATGTACACATGTACATACATGCATGCACATACATAAAATATTAGGACAGAAATGGAAATATTAGAAAGAAATGGGAGTAAAGACATGGAAATAAAACAAGTAAACAATTCTCCTTTAAATTATTTAAGTATACCCCACAATTTATCAATTTTCGGAACTTGATAAATCATTAAATACTTCCATCACTAACTTTGAACTGTTAGCAATGTCTTATTTCATCTCAGATTTGGTTTTAAGCATGGCAAGGACTGAGCAAAATATACTGTTTTCACTTATTCTGGACATTGGAATAAATAAAATGGAAGATGTGGAGGATATGGATATGGAGTCAGTTTAAGAAGTAACTTCCACATGCTGCTTCCTATGCAACATATCCTGTCCTGTATGTGACTCTTCCTAATCAGAAGAGCCCTCAATGTCACGACCTCCACAACCAAAGCCTGTGACAGATCAACACAACATACACTCAGCAGGGAAAGCTACACAGAGCACTGAGTCACTGCAAAGTGTCCCTTTAGTCCCGCCCCCCCACACACACTGGTAACCTAGCCCAAATTTTATCAGCTAATTTTAAGAGCCACTACCCGTCCCGTCCCCTCTACCCCCGACACCAATCACCACCAAAAGATTTAGCTATGACAGTGACTTGGGTGTCTTTATCCAATGAATCCATGAAAGTTTGAGTTTTTCCTCCCCAAGGTTTCTTAGAATTTAGCTTTTGATTCTCCCTAGAGATAGGGTAAACTGAATTCATCTTTCTATTTAAACAGCTATTGGAAGTACAGGACGAGAAAAGGATACATGTACTGTTTCACAGCAAAAGAAAATAACACTGGAGGGTTTTTCCTTTTGTGTGTGTATATGTGTCTATGTGTGTGTCTGTGTGTCTGTCTCTCTGTCTCTGTCTCTCCATCTCTGTCTCTGTCTGACTCTTTGTCTGTCTCTGTTTCTCTGTCTCTGTGGGTGTGTGTCTCTGTATGTGTGTCTCTGTGTCTGTGAATGTCTCTGTCTTAAGAAGAAGGAAGGCACAATTAGGCCCTGAATGATACTGTGGAGGAAAGATTAGAAGTGGAAGAAATACAGTCAGATAGGAAATGGGAGAATACAAACAGATTGGAAGCTTCACCAACAGAATACAAGAGATGGAAGAGATCATCTCAGGCACTGAAGATGTCATAGAAGAAATAGATACACTGGTCAAAGAAAATGTTAAATTTAATAACACTCCTGACACAAAACATCCAGGAAATGTTTGACACTATGAAAAGAACAAATCTAAGAATAATAGAAATAGAAGAAGGAAAATAATTCCAGTTCAAAGGCCCAGAAAATATTTTTAACAAAATCATAGAAGAAAAATTATCCAGGCCCTTCTGGCCTTTAGAGTTTCTACCAAGAAGTCAGGTTTAATTCTAACAGGTCTGCCTTTGTTTGTTACTTGGTCTTTCTCTCCTGAAGTTTTTAATATTTTTCTTTGTTCTGTATATTTAGTATTTTGATTATTGTGTATGGAAAGACTTTCTTTTCTGGTATAATCTATTTGGTGTTCTGTGTGCTTTTTTAAGATACCTTTGTCAAATATCTCTTGCTGTTGCAGACCTCTGAACTCATAAGCCTGGTAGTCAAAGATTTTAATAATCTGTATTTGTCCTGTTTTATTAATTCTGTTTTCAACCAGATGCTTATAGATTGCCTATCTTTGATTGGAACCACTTATTCATAATTACTCCAACATCCTCAATAATTAAAGTTTTGCCTCATTACTATCTTTTTTAATGTCCCTAGTAAAAATTCATTTCCCTGGTTCTCCCAAGTTATACAAATTAGTGTTTACTTTTAGAAAATAAGCAAATTGAAGGCAGAAATATTAGGACATGATAATGCAAAGTGGAAGATTATTAAATCATCTATGACAAAATTCAAATGTTTGAATTTTTTTTTAGTAAATTGGTCATTAGAAGAAGCCATACTCCACTCCAAGGAACAATTATGATGTTGCCTAAAGGGACATTGACCACACATTTGTTGATTCCCCCTTGTTGCCTCTTAATTGAAGTATTTGTGCATGTGTATGTCAATGACAGCATTGGCAGAATGCATCTCAAATGTTCAGAACAACTTCTCCAGGTATTTTGCTAGGACTGAAAAGCGCCTGAGTGCAAACCCTTACCAACCCATATAAGATAAAGGAGACAAATAGCTTGCCAAATGAAATGTCTTAGAAACACCAATTTAATGATACATATAAATTAATCATAAACATATGGATTAAATTTCCCCCAGAAAAGGCATATTTAGGTTCTCTCTGGACCACAAGTGATTGAAAAAGGATTGGAGACATTTCCTTAGCCCAAAGAGAAAAGGAGTATGTCTATGCTTCTTTAACTGTAAATATTAGTGCAGTAGATAAATTATCCAGGGGATCTGGGAAAGTTAAAAATGTGGACAGGAAATAAGAAGGAGATTTGGCTTTAAAATATGTTCCAGGTACATCTGGGGCAAAATAATCAGAAACAGGGAGACTTTTGTTTGACATAGAACTCAGTATAATTATAGAGACTGTAAGATATTCAGGGTGATTTCTAATTGGCTTGGTACACATAATAGAAGGCTAATTGTTATTCCTAAAGATGCAAAGGTGAAGGCCTTAAACTACAAAATATGAAATTATGAAATGGTGTTTATTGCCCACAAAACACACACAAGGTCTGCATTGTTTGTCCTGTCAAGATTCCTTGGATGTAAGAAAGGTTTAGCAAAAAATTCACTAGCTTTTCTACAGACTCAGGAAAAAAATGACCAAAGTCTATACAGTAGTCTTTAAGCAAGGAGTACAGAAGCAAGATGGAATCTGAGAGTCAAGACAAGAGAAAATGAAATTCAAGTTCAGGCAGGACAAAATCTCTAAGGATGAACTTAAATCTTTTTGTTTGTTTGTTTGTTTTTAATCCAGAAAGCCATTATGGAACATTCACAAGAAACTTTCTGATACTTATTTTTGTGTTTTCTAATCAATTGTAAATAACTTTTTGAAGATACCAGATATTCATCCAAATAGGGGAAACTAAAGTATACTTTCTATAATTAAGCTCTGACCTTGGGAATTGGACCATATAGTACAGAGGAGTTTTGTTTGTTTTTAATTAATTTTATTTTTTTAACATTTAGTTTATTATATTTTTTTGATAATTTCATACATAAATACACCATTTCCACCCCTCACTTTTCCCCTTCTAACTCCTCCTATGTCCCCCTACTTCCTCTCAATTTCATGATCTTTTCTTTTTTAATTATTATTGCTATACACACACATGAGAAAGAGGGGGGAGGTCTATATTAATACAACCTGCTGAATCCATTTAGTGTTGCTCACATGTATATGTGTTTAAAGATGATTATTTGAGATTAAATAACTTATCAAGGAGCTCATTCCTGAGAACATTGATTCTCCCTCTCTTGGCAGCTTTCAGTTTTCTGTAGCCCTTCATCTAGAGGTGGAACATTTTGAGTTTTTCCCAGTGTACACTGGCATGTCAACTGATGTTGCAATTGTGCAGATCTTGTTTGGGCTACTGTATTACTGAAATTTTGTGGGTGCAACTCCCGGCCAGTTTTCGGAGACATCTCTTATCAACTGCTCTGATCCTCTGATTCTTACATTCTTTCAGATCCCTTTACCATAATTTTCCCTGAGCCTTAGGTATAGGGGTTGTGTTGTAGATATATCAGTTGGGGTTGGGCACCCATAGACAGTTGTTCTCTTCATTTTGATCAGTTGTAGAGTTCTGTGATGGTCTCTACCTGCTGCAAAAAGAAGCTTCTTTGGTGAGGGGTGAGAGCTGCACTTCTCCGTCCATATTAAAGATAAGTATTTAGATGCAGTTGAGAATTAAGCTGGTTTAGGGAAGTGGCAGTAATAGGTTCTCCTCTAGGCCCCATGGTGTCACCAGCCACAGTAGTTAACTATGTTTACATTGCCAGGCATGAATTCTCTTCATTGAGTGAACCTTAAGTCCAATGAGGTCGCTGTTGGTTACCACGGAGCTGTAAGTGCCACCATTATGTCTTTCAGTATATCTTGCCAGGCAAGTCATTGTTGTAGTTAATAGGCCTTACAGATGGGTAGAACTATTGGTTGCTTTTCTTCCTTGGCAGCTGATATAGCACCTGGAGATGCTATGAGAGCTAGTCCTCCGGAAGGAGGCCTCCAGGTCAGTTCCAGCTCAATTCCTCCAAGTTCTGTGTCCGAAGTGTGTGGTGTCTTTAGCAGCAAGGCCTTACATTCAGGTTCTGGGAGGCAACCAAGGGCAATGGAAATAGCCTGTTTTCTTTCAGGAGTCTCTTAGACTCTTCTGACCAATGACTGAAGGGAAGTTTCCCATGCCGGGCAGGCACTAGGGGGTTGTTAGGTAGTGGCTCATGGAAGTGGTGTAACTTCATTTAAATTATTTATGTATGTTGTATACACACATACTTTTTACATAGTATATATGCGTTTTTAAGTAAACATAAAATAATAGGTTTCCATGCAGCTTTTTCAATCATCTTTGATGTTCTCTCTCTCTCTCTCTCTCTCTCTCTCTCTCTCTCTCTCTCTCTCTCTCTCTCTCCTTCCCTCTCTCTCTCTCTCCCTCTCCCTCTCTCTCTCTCCCCCTGCCCCTCGGTATTGCAGGACTTCTCAGTAAAGTCCCACCCCAGTTGTTCCATTCCCCCTCACAGCACCTTTGCCCTACTGCCATTCTCCTTCCCCCACCTCAGCAATAATGCCTTTTCTCTTTCCTGGTTTCTGTGGTTACAGTAGGTTATAGTCACATCTGAAGATTTGGAGCTGGGTCCACAAATAAGGTAGAATGTGTGGTATTAAGATAACACGGTCATCTGTGGGAGTGAGACCAACCCATGCTGATTATTGTATTTGACCAAAGTATTCAAATTGGCTAGTCTTCCCATAAATGTAGATTTAATAGGATATCATTTCTGTGACCCTCAAAGTTCTTAGGGGTAATTTCTGAGTGATTTTTTTTTTTCTGTATTTATGCTAGCTGTCAGGGTTGGTGTTTGGGGCCAGATTTATGTTCTATATATGGAGTACTCCCTCAGGTCTCACCTGAAATCAGTTCCTTTCATTGTGTCTTGGGTTTATCTTTCACATTCTGGGAGCATGATGGGGCTCAAGCTATTAGTTGATCACCCCTTATGTGTACTATACAGAAACAGGGTGGTTATGTTGTCTTGACTTCCCTGTGAAGTTATTGAACATCCTGGAGAGTCCCCCCACACCTTCACACTGTTCCACTTATCTAGAGTGTCTTTATGGCCAGGCCCTCATAGAACCTATGAACTAAAGAGACAAGCGGGAGAGAACACAGACAAAAGCCAGGACTCGAAAGTAAGAGGAGTTGTGGGAGAAAGACCACAGACGGCGAAGATACACTGTGAAAGCCAACAGCTGTTCTGAAGGCAAGTGCTGTGGGTGATTGCCCCACACAGACAAGAGGGCACCCAACAACCTACTAATCAAAATGGTAGTCCAAGCCCCCAAAAAACTCACATTCGTCCACCTAAGGAGACAAATGAGTGGTCAGGCAAGCAGAGCTTGAGCTGGTAACTTGGCGCTGACTCAGTGACTCCTCGATCAAGTGAGTTATCTGGAGGTCTCACATTGGATGCCAAAGCTGTCAACACAAAACCCAGCTATCACCTCAAAAGGCATAAAAGGTAGTTTATTCTGAGTCAAATGAATGCACAGCCCAGGAACATGGGTTTAGGTTACCTCATATCATCTCTCAAATATGGAAGCAGTTTTATGAGCTTTCTGTAGTTAAGATACAAAGAAAGTCATAAATAAAATCGTTTTTCCAGTTCTGTTAGTGGGAATGTCAAGGAAGTCAATTACAACACAGACTGTGAATTGATGAAAACTTGTAGATTCATTTGATAGAAATACAGTCCAAAGATGTTACCTAATAGTCAGAAGGATATTACATCAGATACAGGCGTGGGCAATGAAAGCCTATTAAAAAGACTAAAGGTAGTCCAAGACAGGTGGGCTCCAGACCTGCAATATTCCAACTCGACATATCATGAAGTTCTAATCACACTACCAGCCTTGTAGATCTTCAGCAGGGATGGGTATTTTCTGGGAGCTTCCATTTACATGACCTGTGGTGGCATTCCCAAATTCTCACTGGTGAGATGATGAGGCTTTTATTCTTAAGAGGAAACAGAGAGTTTAAGACATCTTTTGGGCTAAGAGGAAGGAATGGGCTTTGGAGGTTGTGTTAAAACATACAGAAACCCCTGCCTTACACTTTGATTTTTCTTTCCTTGGTTTGTAAAGAAGTGGTGACCCAGCTTGAACCCAACAGCTGACCTAGTTAAACACATCTCTTTGTTTAAATCTGCTGGCTAATTGGAGACAAGACTGGAAAAATTGTGAACATCTGGATAATTGAGTCACAGTTGCCAGAGGGCCTTCCCTGGGAGGCTGAGTCAGTTCGCCAGTACTTCCAAGAAGGGTCTGAGTTAGAAATGAGGATTCAGGGGGAATGAAATGACCAGGCTGGGTATAAAAGTGGATTCTTATGAAGCAGTGGTGTGGAAAGCATTTGTGTAACCTGTAGATGGCCTTGAACTGTGACAGGAGACAAGCTGGACTGTGAAGGAGCTACAGTTCTGAGGATGGGCTGACGGTGTGTGCTAAAGAGCAAGCCCAGGAGATGGAAATGTGCTCTTCCGGCACCTGGAGGGCTGTCAGGCCTAAGAGTGCTAAAATTTCTCCTACTGGGCCTGTGATTATTGTAAGAGCAAAACTGTCCCTCTGGATAGAACCTAAACGGAGAGAGAGGGAGTTCACCTGCTGCTAAAAGGTTAAAAGGATAGCCCAGGATTTGAAGTCTGAAGTCTGACTCTGGAACCCCTCATCTCCCCTGTGACAGACACTGTCCACTAATGGAGGTACAGACATAGTCTATAGCTCAGATACTTAACAACAAACTGTTTTATAGACTGACCTCTTTTAAACATCTAATGCTTCTTGAGCTTAACAAACAATACTTTTTTTTTTTTTTGAGACAAGGTTTCTCTGTGTAGTTTTGAAGCCTGTCCTGGATCTCGCTCTGTAGACCAGGCTGGCCTTGAGCTCACAGAGATCTGCCTGGCTCTGCCTCCAGTGCTGGAATTAAAGGCGTGCACCACCATTTTTTTTTTTTTTTTTTTTTTTTTTTTTGGAGACAGGGTTTCTCTGTGTAATGGTCCTGGCTGTCCTGGAACTTGCTTTGTAGACCAGGCTGGCCTTGAACTCAGAGATCTGCCTGCCCTCTGCTGGAATTAAAGGTGTGTGCCACCACCTCCTGGCTCCAACATTTTTTTGAAGTCAACTTTCCATTTAAATGTAACTCAACTTCATCTTCCTGGAAATTCTTCATACTCTATGAAGTTCCTCATTTTCTTCTCCTAGATGCCCTCCAGGTATAGACAACAGAGGAAGCCATGAGTGAATCGTATTGTTGACATAGGCACATCCATGTCAAGGATCCCAGTGCCTTAGACCCAGGAGAATGGAGCAAGGCCTTCCCCATATGGGTCAGATTCAAAGATGGCAAAGCCTTCCTCTGGTCCCAATGTGAATGTTGAGAGTATGTACAAAATCTAGCAACTGCAGCTTCCTCCACACAGGTATTTCTAGCCTGAAACTGCTTGCCTGAAGAGACCCTCTACTGAGGCCAGCTAACTCCTGGCCCTGTCCTGTGCATAACAGACTTGTGGTTCCTTGTAGTCATGTGGTTGCTCTGCTCCATCAGAACTCACACAGCCCAGCCCAGCTCGTCTGTGTGTGGGGGGCTGTCTGCCCTTTCTTTGTTCCCTCACAACTGCAGTCAGGGTTCCAGACCCAAGCTGTGCTGGACCGGCATCTGGGTGCAGAGGTGTTTACACCTCATGCTAGCACTGGTGGCCCATCTGCCATCCTTTGATTACTCACTGACCCTTACTCAGTACACATCCCCTTCTCTATTAATTGAAAGAGCCCAGATAGTGAGTCCTTCCAGAGTTTTTTGGTTTTGCTCCATATTGGTCCTTGCTTCTAAGACTAGACATTAACTCTGCTCCCCATACTCTGACACTTCATAGTTTAGATCTGTCGCCAAGATTATTCTAGAATGCTATCCCTATAGGAGTTCCCTATGACCTTGCAGAACATGGAAATTTGAGGTCAAAGGCAATGGCAAGCTAGGAGTGCTGACTTGGGCCTTTACTTTGCACTCACACCATGCCACTGATTCCTGGCCAGCATAGCTGCCCTGGGTTGGTCTGTGAAGTCTCCAATAGAGCAGCAGTTCTCCACGTTCCTAATAGACCCTTTACTACAGTTCCTCATGTTGTGGTGACTCCAACCATAAAATTATTTTCATTGCTACTTCATAACTGTAATTTTGCTACTTGTTATGAGTCATAATGTAAATATCTGTGTTTTCCAATGGTCTTAGGTGACCCCTGTGAAAGGATCATTCAACCTCAAAGGGGTCATGACCTGCATGTTGAGAACCACTGCAGTAGTGCTTCCTATGAGGAGTGGGATCTCGCCACTCTTTTTTCATTGTCTGCCATCTAGAGACGTGAACACTAGGTCTCTCTCTTCTGTGATCCAGGCAATGTCCTCACGCTGGTCTAGCCTCCATCGAGCCTTCCCTACACCATGTGCTATCTTCTCTACAGTGTGGTTTCTGATGAACTATGTCTTCATACTCCTAAGTGTTGTTATATTAAGAATAGCCTTAGGAGTTTAGGGGTGGAAATGAAACAAAATGTTTCTTAAGTTAATTTTTGCCTTATGAAAGATTTTTAAGCTAAATTGAAACTCAAAGCTGAGGACTGATCTTTTTGTTTAAGTGCCATATGACCTTGAGCATCAGCTCCAGTGTCTGGTTAGGTATAAGGAGCTGGAGGACAGCAAGAATTCAAGCTGCACATGGCCGTGGAAAATAAGTACTACCCTGGTCATTCCATGTATTCTTTCTTTTACTTCAGTGAAATGTTTTGTAACAAAACTTTTGTACCTTTAATGTTTTTAGTTTAAGATTCCAAAATATCATTTTTATCACACTTTATTGCCTTCTATAGTGAGAAAAATCAACCAGAGCACGCTGGCATATGTCTTCATTCAAAAATGCAAGGAGGGAGTTCAGAAGGGGCAGTCTGTCTTGGGAAGGACAGAAGTTTTTCTGAACTTAGGCAAGAGAGGTTAACAGAAGTTCATTTGATTTCGGGAATTTGGGGACCAAGACAATTCTCAGAAGAGGGAGGAAGTGTGCTTGAGAGTTAGCAGCCATTGTTTAGGCAATTTGAATTTTATTAAGAGGGGTAGGGAGGAACAGCTGTGAGAGACACAGACATGCTAGGGACAGGGACATAGTGGAAAATTCTCTGTACTTAAGTGTCTCTTAATTTACAAAGTGGAAAATATACCCGTGCTGTCTTCAGCATGTGTGAGTAACTCTTCTGATGATGTGGCCATAATCCGCCTGAGGACTCAGTCTCTTCAAAACTAAATTTACAAACTTTCTACAAACTATGGTATGGTTCTCACACTTTGAACATAGTAGGATTTCAATCAATGTCTGCTTTTCTGGGCTTGGAAAATCTGTTTTCTTCAAATAATGACTGAGACAAACATAAGCAAAATTATCATGGTGAAAGTATGTTCATAGTATTGTGAAATGTCATGGGAGAAAGTGATTATTTTTGCAAAGAGAATGATATTGGATCTATGTCTCAAAAATGATAACGGTTATGGTAATTTTAGAGATAATACAAAGTAGTCATTAATTCTTATCATGTTCTATCCATTTTATAAGCATATCATCTCAAATCTTCCACATATACCACTGAATCAGATCTCATTTACTTAAGAAGTAAAAAGGGAAGCCCACAGGGCATAATGACCTGCTCTGAGGTCACATTTATAAATGACAAACCTTAGATTTGAGCACAGAGCATCCCAGCTCCAAAGCCCAGTATTATTGTCTGCACCAGTGTCTCCCAAAGTGTACGATGTGCACTACTCCTAGGGAGAGAGAGATCCAGTTGTGCTGTGTCTGCAAGCAGAACATCACACAATGGTGAAGCCACAGGACAGCTGTCACCTTTCCATGGTTCTGATAAGATCAGAAGGAAGTTTCAGTTTGATGGCACATGTCCTTCTTTAATCTGCCAATCTCCCACACTCCAAATTGCAGAATAGCCCCAGCTAGAATTGGACAATGTATCCATAATGGTCATCTTTATGCTTGCTTTCTAATTATAGAAAATCATATTTAATTTTTTACATAATATGATATAAAGTTTCTGACATATACTTACTTGAATTAAAAAGTAAACATTTAAATGATTATTAGAAAAGTGCCAGTGTAGGTTGATGATGAAGGTGTGACCTCAGCTGAGGTGTTCAGGGCAGTGCAGCCCTCCACAGCATAATCAGGTTTCAAAGACAAGCAGTGAGGGTAGACAGTAGCCGGAGGTGCTTGGGGGAGCCAAGAGCATGTGATGGGCAAAGAGCTACTAGTAAACCAGAAATGCACCAAAGGCAACACGCTTGGAAGCAGTGGCTAGTTTGGAGAACTAAGATAGATGCGTTAGATCCTGAGGCAGGAGCATGACCGCCCTGTGCATCCTTTAGTAAACAATTCCTAATAGAGATGTGGTACCCAGGACTGTCTGCCTCTTCTGCTGTCTGCTGTCCTTCCCTTGATTGTAAGAAGGTGCCAAAACTTTGATAAAATGTTAGGAAATCTTCATTTTTTTCTAAGTAGGTAAGAGATAATAAGCCCTATTTTAGAATTATGGTTAAATCTTGGCTGTAGTAGTCTGTGAGGCTGCATTGTCTCAGCCTTGAAGCTGTTCTGGATGTTGGATCATTTGGGCCATAGCTGTCATGAGAGACCTTTCAGGGAGTCTTGGTTGATCAAACCATATTAGCCTAGAAGTGATCCACAAATTCTCATCTTCTGTGGAAACAAAAGTAGAACCTCTTTTCCAATTAGACCCAAATTTTGAAGTTATCTTTAAAATATATATGTTGGTTTAACTTAGTAGCCCCCACAATCAAATGTCTCTCTGTAGTTAGCACATTAACAGTCAAAAGATTCAAAGAAAACATAATAATATACATAATCCAGACTCTCTGTATATTTTCCATCTTTATGTGGCTTATTACATTTTTATTACTCTATTTCTTCTTTAAGGACTTTTGCTATCCTTTTTTTTCCTCAAGCATATGTATATTTTAAACATACTGTAACCCGTTTACAGGTTTTTTTTCCATCTGAATCTGTTTCATTGTGTATCTTTAATCCTTTTCTGACCAGGAGAGTTTTTAAACTATTAAGCTGTATGGCTAGGACCAAAGCAGTGGCCCTGGCTGCTGGCTCTGCCCCTCTTGGCTTTTCAACATGGCGCAGGTACACTTACCTCCCCAATTCTGGGAAGCAGTATTAAGTAGCATGCTTGTGTTTTTAAGCCTGTGGCTGTGCTCCCAAGCCTGCAGGCAGTGACTAGGAGAAGCCTCTTTGTATTGCAGCCCCTGAGAGACCCGGAAGTCCACCCTGTTGCCGCTGAAGCCCGCCACTGAAGCCGGCTGCTGCCAAGATATGCTTCTCTGTACCACACCCCATAATAAGTGATATGAACTAGGAAGCTGCTCTTGGCTCCGTTTAAGAACTTTATTTTTATTTTTTAAACTCTCACGTTTTATGTGGAAATTCTTGGCAAAGGCCAAAGGTCTGGGCGCCAATTGTAGACTGAAAATTTTTCTGTGGACCGCCTGGCCCACAGCAGCTTACAAAATAATCACTCAGAGGTTTAATATTAATTACAAACCATTTGGTCTATGGCTCAGGCTTCTTGCTAGCTAGCTCTTACATCTTAAATTAATGCATTTCTATTCATCTATGTATCGCCACGTGTCTTGTGGCTTTACCTGTGTTGCATTATCTCTTGCTTCCCTGGGTGGCTCTCAGCATCTCCTCCAACCCCATCTTTCTCCTTCCTGTATCTCTTCTTGGATTTTCTGCCTGCCTCTATCTGTACAGAAAGACCACGCCACAGCAGAACTGCTGCTGAGTTGTTATAGTCACAGTGTGAGCTTTTGAGACACTCAAAACTTTTTGTTTTGGGAGATAGATTATTGCTGTGTCTGCCAGGCTAGCCTTGGACCCCCAAGTTCAAGACCCTCCTACCCTGACCTCCAGTATAGCTGCTACTACAAGAGTACATCAACACAACAAGCTCACAAAATTTACTTTTAAATGCTAAAAATTTTTAATATGAAAATTAATGCACAAAATAAGGGATATTAATAAGTAAGTGATTTTAGTAATGTTTGACTATAAATGCATTAGAAAATGTAGCTTGTCACAGGTCGCTGTGAATTACACATTTTCAACAGAAATATATAAATGTACATGAGAGAAACATAGAAATACATGGCTGAGTGACCTATAGCATGAACCACTGAGAATTCTGGGGATTTTCCAGGTGATTTATTCATACATTCAAGCTCTAAACTTTATGTGGATAATAGACTATCCCATCTATCCATCCATCCTTGATCTGTCTTTCTGTTTCCTTTCATTTTTTGTTTATTCAGTTTCTCTTGCATTCCAGGCACTGTCACAAATTATATATTACAAATATGACTGTTAATTTCTATCCTCAGAAACTTTGTCCCATGGCAAAGGCCAACATATAAACAACTTGTTAGCATTCAGTGTGATTAGTACTGTAAGAATGTCCAATGAGCTCTAGAAACACAGAGGAGGGACCAATGAGCTGTGTTGAAGCAGAGAGAAACTCAATCTGGGAGCTGATATCCAAGCTGAACCTTAAGGCTGGGAGAATCTTCCAGGAGGTGGGTCTGTGGTGGGGAGGTGGCCTTGAAGTAAAGGGACAGCACTGTACAGTCAGAGTCCAAGACTTGCTTCATTTCTTTCTCCTACCACTTATCAGTTTCCAAGTGAAGCAGCATTAAAACTGCCATTTTACTTAGTGCTTTACCTACAAGTGGCACCTCCTATGTGTCGCATTCCTCCATTTTCATCAGCTTACAGACCATGAATTTAACTGTGGGGAATAAGTCATCAATCTCACTTAAATGGGATTCTCATAAATTTGAATTCTTGTCCCAAATCTCTTGCATTACTTAATAATTATTTTAACATCTTTAAAGTTGAAGGGGGGTTGTTAATTCTAAAAGTCTGTATCTTAAATGCAAAAACCTGGTCACCCTGTTAGTACACACACAGAGGGAGGGACAGGAGACAGGGAGAGGGAGAGAGGGAGAGGGAGAGGGAGAGGGAGAGGAGAGGGAGAGGGAGAGGAGAGAGAGAGAGAGAGAGAGAGAGAGAGAGAGAGAGAGAGAGAGAGAGAGAGAGAGAGAGAGATACATTAGCGAAATCTTTAGCTCCCAAGGCTTTTCCCCAGAAAACAGTTTTGAGGAAGGAGTCTGCTTAGCCACACAGCAGCAGTATTTACCCCACACACTCCTTTATTGTCATCTAAACCCTCTTTCTAAGGTTTAGAGGTCATGTTCCCAACTCCACCAACTCCAATCTGAGTGGAAGATATGCTATGTGCTATTAAGTCCCAAGAGCCCAACAGAGGGGCCATATATCAGGATTCAACAGTTGCTGTGCTAGCTGCCAGCCAACACCAACCACCAAAGAAGAAAATACTTCCAGATGCATAGGACCCAGCCTAGGCATCCCTAAACTTATTATTGTTTTGTTCTCCAAATTGACCTGATGTTACTAACCTGTAAGTCTATATGACTGTATATACTAACATAGCTTGGAATATGAATCTTCATGAATTCTGGTGCTTCTGGTTCATGTCAGGTGATTATAAAAGGAACACAGCATAATGGGAAATATCAAACAGATCTCTTTAAGGAGAACTCTCTTTTCTTGTCTTCTCTCTTCACATCTGAAAGGAAAAAAAATGAAAGCTAGTCTAGCAGTTCTGCCCCCTCCTGAGATTGTAATGCTTTCATCGTGCTAGGTGTCTGAGAGCTACAGCTGGAATCCAAGAGGAATGATTTAAGGTACCCCACCTGTCAGACTATCAGCCTATGATTGGAGAAGGGTGCTCCCCCATACCTCTGCTTCCCGAGTCTGCTCAGCAGGCTCTGTCACCCCATCCTCCACCTGGTTTGCACACAATCACAGTCTCCTATCATCCTGCTATTCTTAGTGGTTAGCCTAAAGGAATGCCCCAATGAATCAAGGTATCAGTGGCTCAAAAGAAAGCCTGGCCTTTCTATGGTCATATAGATAATAACCTGCCACAGATTTGCCTACCCTTTGAGATTGGTCAAAGTACCTTCTACTGCTAGTAAGGAGCCAGTGGAACTCAGTGTCTCACAGATTCCTTGTGGATGGAGAGGCTATACAGCCACCCTAGAAAGCTTTTATTAAAATTAAACACATATTTACCAAACAATCACACAATCCCACTCCTTAGTGCTGGACCCCCAAAGATAAAAACCTATATCCATACCAAATCATGTGTACTCTTTTTTATGGCAGGCTTCTTATTAACGGCAAAACATGTTAAGAATCAAAATGTGTGTTTGTGGCTAAATGGTTAAATGCTGATGCTTCCAAATCATGAACTACTATCAGCAAAAGGGGAACTGTTAGCACACACTTGAACAAGTCCTTTTATTCATCTGTGTTGTCCCATGTAACTGGAGTTTTTCTCCAGCCCCCGCCCAGCCCTGGCAGTCCCGCAGCCCACTTATAAAATAAACACACAGACTCTTATATTATTTAAACTGTTTGGCCTAATGGCTCAGGCTTCTAGCTATCTAGTTCTTACATCTTAAATTAACCCATTTCTATTAATCTATAAGTTGCCACATGGCTCGTGTCTTACCAGTATCTTAACATGTTACTTCTCATCACGGCGGCTGGCAGCATCTCCCTGCCTCAGCCTTCCACCTCCCAGAATTCTCTTCTCTGCTTGTCCTGCCTATACTTCCTGCCTGGATACTGGCCAATCAGCATTTTATTTATACAGAGTGTTATCCACAGCAGTCCCGCTGTACATAATCTCAAAGGCAGGGTAATTTGTAGATAACAGCAATTTGTTTCTCATAACATTCAAGGCTGTGAAGTCCATGATCGAGGCACTAGCAGATTTGGTTGTCTGGTTAGAGCTGCATCTTCCAGAGGGGAGGAAGGCTGTGCCTTCCCATATAGGAGACAGAAGGCAAGTGAGCTAACTGCTACAGGATGACTTGTTTAAGGCCCTTCATGCCACTCATGAGATCTTCACTCTTAAAGATTTCAATGCTATCACCTTTACGGCACCCAAATGTTAAAGGCAGCACCTTGAAATCACAGATCTCAAAAGGAAAAATGCTGAATAGAAAGCATTAATCTCAAAAGGCCAGATATATTACTACATTTAGAGAACAGTTTTTAAATGACAAAATTGTAAGATAAAGAATGGGTTCACAGTTGCTAGAGATTGGAGATGGTGAAATTTGCAAGGTAAATGTGACTATTAAGAGACAACATAAAAGATGTCTTCATGGTGGGTTTACTCTTTGCTTTCCTGCTTTTATAAAACACTATGACTGAGACAACTTAGAAAAGAGTTTATTTTGGCTTATGGTTCCAAAAAGATGAGTCCAGTGTGAAGGATGGCAGTAGACAGGCATGGTGGCCAAAGCAGGAAGCTGAAAGCTTATATCTTCAACCACAAGCACAAAGCAGAGGAAGAGCATGCTAACTGGAAGTAGGGCAAGGGTATAGAATCTCAAAGCCCACCCCAATGACATACTTATTCCAGCAAGGCTGTACCTTATAAGCCACCCCAAACAATGTCACCAGTTGAAAAACAAGTGTTCAAATACCTGAGCCCATGAGAGACATTTCCTATTCAATTCATCACAGTGTAATAGTTTTGTATATTGAATGTGGGAGTTCTATAAGTATATTTTCGTTATTTAATAGTATGTAGCTATACATTTGTTATACTTAGGCTGTTTCTGAGTATAATTTGTATTATAGTCACATTGTTGTAGTCATACTGATGCAAATTACATGAACACCATATAGAAAGTCCTTTTAGAAACTATGAAATGGAGGAGTGAGAACCAAATAAAGTCATGATTAAAGTGTGAGCAAACTAAAAGTTGATATACCCTTCAGTGTTTTTAACATGCAGAACGTAACCTTCAAGTTACAGAATAAATCATAAATGTCAAAGTAAAGCAAAGATTCCAAAAGCTGGGAGGATGCAGAAGATGAGTGGAAAGGTAGAGTGGAAGATGCCAGAACTGATGACTTCTTACAAGTGAGTTGATTGCTAGCTCCTTAAAAACCCCACCCAAATACCACCGAAACTAGGCAGTGGTAAGTAGGTCGCTTACCGTGGTAATAGAGGGCACTACTCTGGCATTCCTCATGCTGCTCTTAGTTCTGGGATTTGCTTTAAATAGTTAGTGAGATGTTGAAGATCTCACAACAGCCTAAATTTTGCTTGTTTTCATCTCCTGTTTCTGCCTTCGGGCCATTCAAGAGAGAAAGCTGGGCTATGTATCACATGCTTATAATCCTAGCACTTGAGAGGCCGAGATGAGAGGATTGGTACATGGGTCTAACTTAGATTACATTGGGTGACTCTGTCTCAAAAATTAAAATGAAACAAAGGTGAGAAAGAATTAGTGTCATTGCTTCAGGATCTGCTCTTGGAGGTTGTCTAACAACAGTATTAGAGAGTGTCTCCTTGCAGTCTCTTTACTGATAAAACAGAGTAAAAACTTCTGTTGCAAATCTGAATCAATTGAATCATCCTTAGTGTATGCTCAGTCTGCCTTCTCCATCCAGCCTTTTGCATTTGAAGTCACATTAATATACAAATTAAGGCTGTAGATCTGGAAGCCTGGCGTTATATATGATTAGTCTATTCTAGATTTCTCTAAAGACTTCATAATTCTTATCTAGACTTTAAAGCATCTTTTTGATGGTTCTAGGCTGAAAATTAGACCAGAAATTAAAAGTCAGAGGTTTTGTTCCTCTGGTGAAAGTGGTTTAGCTTTAAGTAGTAATTAAATCCTGAGCTTCTGGCAAGAAGGATGGTAGGTCTGAAGAAAAAGCAGGAGCAGAGGGAATGAAGAAGAGAAGAGAATGTTGTGAAGTGTAAGGGATAGCTATAAAAAAAGTTTTACGTGTTTCACATTTTTTTCCTGTGCCTTGGCCAAGTGATCTCTTCACACCAATTAAAAATGAAGATTATTTTTTATTCACTCCCTGTTTTGTTCTAAGGTATTTCTCAAATGAACATTTTTGAACATATTATCCTCAATGCAATTATGCCATGCAGAAAGTAAGCTCATGAATTTGGATTTTTGTATAAGTACATGTGAGAAGCAGGAATGAGCCAGAAAGGTTGAAGCTTCAGATTAGTCTGAGAAACCCAGGAGAGCATGGAAATAGCTCCTGTAGGTGTCACTGTGCACCTCATGACTTGGGTTCCCATCCAGATGGCTGGACCATCTCCAGTGGAAAACTTGATGAAGTTTCAGTTCTCAGGAGACAGACTTGGAGAAGCGATCTCTCCCACAGTCAGTCTCAGAACAGCCGGAGTCCTGGAGTTCTCAGAAGGTTTAGAGCCCGATTTGTTCAAAGGAACCAGTGAAGAAGAAACTTTGTGGGTGTTTTCATCCTGGGGGCTGTTCTCTTCCCACAAGATTTCTATTTAAAGATGTATGAGAAATGCCAGGGATGGACAGACAGACACAGGGCATTGCTGATAAGAAGACATTCCCACAAAGGATAAAAGTCCCTGCTACTTGGATGGATAATCACAAAGATCTGCCGGGTGTGGTGGCGCATGCCTTTAATCCCAGAGCTCAGTAGACAGAGGCAGACAGATCTCTGTGAGTTCAAGGCCAGCCTAGTCTACAGAGTGAGTTCTAGGACAGCCAAGGCTACACAGAGAAACCCTGTCTTGAAAAACCAGGAAGAAGGGGAGGTGGGTTCTTAAAAAGGACCCCTCAGCATTTGGAGAGCTCAAAGAATGAAGAGATCGGGGAGGTCTCAGAAGGAGGCCTCAGAACTACATTTTCTAATAGTCCTAAGTGGTGACAGAGAGGAGGGAGGTCTCAATTTGTTGGATTCTCCCTCCAGAATGTCACCAAATTAGCCTTCTAATAAAGTGAAACTGAGTTTATTGCTTGCTATAGTAAGAGAAAAACTTCTTCACAAAATTTTAATGGCATCTCCAAAAGGCAAGAAGCAAGTCAGACAATGTTTGAGACTTTTGGAGGAGGTATAATTTAAAGTTAGCCTTTCAGTGTAGAGACATGATTGACACTGGGTAAATGGCTTCATATGACAGCTGGTGATTGATGGCCCAGTAGAGCAACGACTTCATGGTAAAGGCTTCAGTGATTCTTAGGAGGCCACTGTCATTTACTGCCATCAAACACCTAAGCACTCTAATGTAAGTTTACGCTGAACTTTCTGGACTAAGCCAAAAACATATTTTCAGGTTGTGTCCTCCTGGACAAGAGCTTCATGGGATAGGAACATCATGCTGACAAGCAGAAATGATAGAAATCGAAACTCTACCTTAGGTGGTTTCTGCTCTCGGTGGGTTATTGTAGGTAACTGTGTATGATTGCTGACAAAAGAATTATAGGTTTCAATATGTTGTTTGAAATGGCTGAGATCAACAGAAGAGGAAGTGAGGATAAAATTTTATCAAATTGAGAAAATGAAAGTGAATTGAAATTGGAGGCTTTAAAACAATCAAATCTTCATCTTTCATACCAGAAACTGAAGAATAATTACATAAGTGCTAATCAAATAGTAAAAAAAAAAAAAAAAAAAAAAAAAAAAAAAAAAATAGCGCCCTCGCCCTCGTGATAGAGCCTTCAGCACTTAGCAGTGTGAATGTTATCTTGGCAACAACGGAAAGACCTAAAGAAGGAAGGGCTGGTATTGGACTGAAAATTCAGGGTAAAGACTCCAGAGAGCAAGGGTTGGGCTTCTGCAAAGGCAAAGGCTTTGTTACAGGCTTCCTCTTCCTGAGTGACGGAGGAGGAGCTCACGAAAGTGAGTGGCGCTAGGGGAGAAGGTGGAAGGAAAGAGCACTGGAGCAGCAGGGAGCCAGAGAAACAGATCGATCTGAGGAGGGCACCCTGAAGGGCAGACATCTGACAGTGATGGATGCAGAAAAGGGCTGGGGGCCCTACTGAGCTTTCCTTCTCTCATCCTCCCTCTCTGCTCTAACATGGACCTGAAGTCTTTTTTATTACAGTTTATAGTGCATTTATTGAATATAGTTTTATGTTTCCTGTTCATAATTGAAAAAGCAGATGAATTCAACATTTTCTGTTTCTCATGAATACACACACAGGCACACACACCAACTGAGTTTCCTATTTCTCCGTGGTCTTCAGTTGACTTCATTCTGTGGGCGAGTGGTCTTCAAAGACTTACTCTTCTTCCTTTCTCAGTCTATATTTATTCCCTGTGGAATATGCCAGAATTTATTATTCCTGATACCTTTGACTATTTTAACCTATTCTGTATCTTAACATTGTAAATTGGTCACTTTATAGCTTGGTATATATTATTTACTTTATTTTTTTAACTCAAATTTTGTTTCTGTTTTTGTTTTTGTTCTTCATTTTTTAATCTTTACACATGTCTCTTTCAGTAAAGAGTGGAGGAAGCTTTATTCTACTTAAAAAGCAAGTAATCAATTTTAATACTTAAGACAGTAGTGATAACAAACACATGAATTTTAAATGTCAGCCTGACTTATAGTTGTGAACATAAGAAAACACTAACTTGGTAAAATTCTAGAAGATAATTATTTACAAATATAACTCCTGTCTCTTTTAGATGAATTTGCTGAAATATGCAATGAATGACAAAATATTAAGCTGTTGGTTCTTAATTAGCAAGCTTTGGGGAATGAAGTGTTTAGTCGGTTTAGGAGTCCTAAGGAAGAAAACCAAGAGCTGGTATCACAGCACCATAGCAGCATTAGGCTGGGAGCACAAGCCGCAAAGCCTAGCTTCACACCATTGCTTTATCCGTGTAATGAGGCTAAAAAAGTGCCTACATCATAGGGCTTTGTGAGGATTGGTGTAAATAGTGAATATGAAATGTTTATCACAGTGCTAGGCACATACTACACACTTAATGTTCATTTTTACCATCAACATCATTATGGCCATTGCTGTTACACATTTATCATTACATCATTTATCCTGCAAATGACTTTACCTGTAGGATATCTGTTAGAATCAGAATTTCTGTCTTTCTTACCTGTTTTGTGATACACCAGTTCAGCTTGCTTCCGCCTAAGAGCCACTGTGGCTACCCTAGTCATGGGCACCTATAGTTCATCTTTACATAGAGAAAAAGCATTCCTTCCAAGATGACTGTACCTGTGTCTTAGGTGACATTGGAATCTATTTAAAAGGATCCACAATTCTCATGTTCATGCTAGGACCCTACTTACCTACTTCCTTTTGCTCTGTGTTTTCTTAGGGATCCCCTTCTACAAAGACTGACAGCAGAATCTGTATTCCCAACCTCCCTCTTTCCTGCTAGTCTAAAAAACTGTAAAAATAAAGATTTTAAAAAAGGTACCATCCCCCTGTGGTTTTAAGAGCCACTCCGTTAATCTTTGTGGAAACACCTGGAGTAGATAGAGCTGATTTCCACAGGTTCTAAAAGTGGAACCCAATTTCTGTGTGATCATCCTGGCTAATAAGTCCTTGTCCTCCCAGTCTCTCAGTCTTGACAGTCTGTCACTACTCAGTCTCCAGTTTCCAGGTCCACTTCACTTTCAGTTAGCAGAAAACTCAGGACAACCTGAGTATGTCCTTTGGTTAAATAAACCTCATTTGTAAAGAGCACAAAGGGATTCAAGGCATAGGGACTTGCTGCAAGCCTGAATCTCAGCCATTTGTTTTTCCTGCAAATTGGATACTTTGGAGGAAGTTCTGGTGTCAAAGGCTTCAATTTCTCCGGCATTCTTGGGCACATGGGTCTTCCCTCCCCTGTCCCTCTGGATCTTCCTGTCCCTGTCCCTCTAGGTCTTCCCACTCCTGTCCCTCTGGATCTTCTCAAGGAAAGCTCAATCTCCCATTTCAGCTCTTTTAAGTATTTGCTTTTAAAATTTTAGTTATAAAAGTGATAGATTAATAATGATTCTGAAAAAATTAATATACTCTAAATAATGAAAGATTGCTTAATATTCTATTCCTATTTATTCCTCTCTTCTAAAGAGCTGAATTAATCTAGAGTATGGCTCTACTGTTTTATTTAAGAATTCCCCTTATGTCAAACATTTAAAATGTATCCTCTTTTAAGAAATCTAGTAGTACTAAGTGAAAGAAGCCATAAGAAAGAAGTCATAAAGGCCCATGTAATGTGTGAGGCCTTTCACATGAAATTTTAAAATAAAGCAAGACTATAGACAGATGAATGCTTTCCCAGACTTGAAAGATTGGGAGTGGGTTTGGAATGATACTGAGGGGTTCAGCGCTTCCTTTGGGGGTTAACAAAAATATTCAAAAATTTGTTGTAGTGATGAATACACAATTGTGTGAATTTGCTAAAAGCCATTGAATTTTATACCTTAGTCAGTGAATTGTAAGGAGTGTGAATTATATCTCAATAAAGCTATAGAAAAAGAGAAATATAGTAGTAATCTCATTAGACATATTCATCAAAGCTAATTAAACTCTAGGCCATCTCCAAGGACTGTGTAATAGTGTGAGTGGCTTTTCACCTCAGCTTCTCATTCATGCTCCATGTTCTAAGATGAGCCTGGCCTCCTTAGCAACAGATAAAATTTTCATAGACTTGAACCACAATCTTTTGATCCATGACCCTTTTCAAAAAAGTAAGAGAGATATACAGAAACTAAGTTCTGATTGGTTTTAATTTCCTATCCTAAAAGTAAGAATCATATATGAAAGAATCTAGATAAGTTGTTCTCAACCTGTGGGTTATGACTTCTCTTGAGGTCAAATGACCTTTTCACAGGGGTCGCCTAAGACCATTGGAAAACACAGATATTTACATTACAATTCATAACAGTAGCAAATTGCTTTTATGAAGTAGCAATGAAAATAATTTTATGGTTGGGGGTCATCACAACATGAGGACTGTATTAAAGGGTCACAGCATTAGGAAGGTTGAGAGCCACTGCTCTAGATGGAAGGCAGTGAGTCCAGTGTTCTCTTCACACTGAAGCAGTAAGCAACCCATTTAGGATTGTTTATCCACACAGACCCTCTTAGTTCCCTAATGGATGGGGGGAAAAATAGGCCCTTTGGTGATGGTGAGAGCTAGAAAATTGTTCTATACATACTGGTCTCAAGAATCAGGCTTATGAATAAGTCTGAAATAATTTCTTCTGGTATGTATTCATTGTGTCTCTGAAAGCTTTTCTACAGTAGAAGTAAGTTCCATATTTTATGTGGATAACTCTAAGATCCTCATATTAAATGCTATGGTTGCATTTTAAAATATAATAGCAATAAATAATGAAATGTACACTGCCTAGTACACAGCATTGCACTGGCGGGTCCTCACAAGGGCTCCTCTGAGGTAGATATCCTCTCCTTTTACCACTGAGGAACATATGGTTAAGTAACTAGCTAAAAGCTAGTTACCCAAAGCTAGTGCTCTTTCCAACACCATACTGTCTTTTCCTGTTTCAGCTTTGAATATCACACTATGTATTCTAGAGCACCTTGAGATCAGGAGCCTTGGTTGACTCATCCTGCCTCATTCACTACTCCTAGCAGGGACTTAGCACACTTGGGTTCCTGGCATGTATCAGCAGAAACTCCATCCCTGACCCATATGTCCACCTGAAGCATCTGAGCCCTGTAGACAGAGTTCACACAGGGGGCCATGTGGATAATTCCAAGAAGGGATTTTCTTTTTTAAAAAGAGGATGTTAGAGAGAGTCTAAAGGGAAATGTTAGGAAATTAAAATCTGTGGAATCAGCATGAAGGCTGCTTACGGATTGCATTAGTCATGGAAGGTGAGTTCACTGTTGAAAAAGCAGGGACAGGGAGAGACGGAAGGGATGCATTGGAAGGATAAAATGACAGGTATGAGAGTTCACAAAGTGCCTTCAGCTGCAGGAGCTCAAGCCAGTCATCCCAGTGCGCATGAGCATGTGTGGATCAGATTAGAACAACGGGCTGATGCAGAAAGATGCACATTAAGATGCGATCAAATGTTCACAGAAATAAAACTGACCTCTGAGACATGCAGACTCTCTCTCCAGGGAAGAAATAAATCATCATCCATAGCATCTCTCTTCAACTGAAAGAAGATACTGTGTGTGGGAAGCACTCTTGTTTTGAAATTACAAGCTAAATCCAGATAAGAAAAGAAACAAATAAGGGAAGCCTCTTGCTTTGAAGTAGAACTCCAAGGATGTTGAGTCCCAGAGTAGACATACAGTATAGGAGCTTTGGTGAGACTCAGAGCCATAGCCATATGGCTGGGTTAACTGCCAGTGCCCAAAGTGAAACAAGCTGGGCCAGAGACCCTTCCTCACAGAGAAATTACTTCTGTGTGAGAATTCTTTTCAGCTTTGTCTTGGAGGTATCTCTAGGTGCCTCACTACTACTCACCATTTCTTAATCTTGGGAAATACATCAGCAACCCATGAGCACTACAACTTCAAAGAGCAAGAAGCTAATTAGTCCAACTTCTACTGTGGAAACATGGAGATATGACTCTAGTCCTTTTCCTGGTCTTCCTTTTCTCTTCTTTAAAAGGGATAATAATTTAGTTTAATTGGCTAGTTGTAGCAAGATGAGTGCTTTTTTAAAAATATATAAATTTATCTTCCACTGTTGAAACTGTTCAGCAATCTTTCATTAAATGTAGGTCTGCTTTTTACAAGAGTTAGAGTCTGCAATATGATTCCCATGCTTAATCCAAAGGATTATTGTGCCAGGCAGTGAATGGACCAAATGCTGACATATATTAGGTCCTTCTACTTTCTTTTCTAGAGACATCTATCCTGGAATCCAGCTCTGGAATTTCCTGACTTTCCAAAGTTTAGATAATAAATCTCCCATTGAAATAGCATAACTTAATGCCCTTTTGCATTATATATAAAATCTGTATAGTCCTGCTGCCCTGAGTAAGATCACAACAAGCTATGTCATCAAATTTATACACGTGAAGTTTTACACAGTGCAGTAATAAGAATTTTAAATAGCCATAAGCACTATATAGTTAAAACAGGATTGGATAGAAACAATCTTTCTGAAGTTGAACATGATGATTATTTCAAACTGTAAGGTTTATAAAGAGTCCAGTTGACCTTTCCTGGCTAGTTGTCCACTCCTCAGCCCCTTCAGGCCCATGGCCTGGATTCCATTCTACAGAATGACTGCATTTCTGATAACAGATGGAGTGGCCCACCTTTCCTGAAGACAAGGGGTCGGTAGGTGGGAGCTGAGAAGATAAAGTACTGTATCCAGCCACCGAGCCGTTACTTATGCTGGTTTTCCTAATGGATGGCCAAGGGTTTTTGTTTGGTTTTTTAACAACTAGTTGCCTAGTGTATGAACAATTTAAGCCTTATTAGTTATCACTTTATTGTTAAAAACAAATCTTTTCTCTTAGTCCAGAGGAAGAACTCTGGGGCAGGCAGAGAGAGTTTCTTAAGAGAAAGCCAAATCAGCATTCATTCATTTGAGAACTACCAAACACAGACCACAACACCAGACAAGTAAACACAGTTCAAAAGCCGTGTCAGACAGACAGCACCAAACTAACAGACCACAGGCAGAACACAGCAAGTCCACATAAGTGGAAGAAGTCCCCTGAGGAGGGTCTTTCTTCAAGAAACAATGTTCAGATCTGACTTTGGGTAGAGGCAAGGAGCAAGGAAAGAGCAACCAAAGTGTGGATTCCAGCCACAGAGAAAAAACCCTTGAATAAAGACTGCCTCCTGGGGTGCAGCAGACACTGGGAGGGAGGCAGAGATGCTAGCGGACATAACAGAACTGTTAGCACTTGGTCAGACTCCACAGTTGCAATCGTATTGGGGCCTTTACTTCTTCAGTAAAGTAGGTGGAAACAGTGTCAGAGGACGCTTCTTTGTGGTCACTGTTTGGGAGTGTGCAGTGGGGAGATCCAGGAGAAAAGAACATGGCCTGGATATGGTCCTGAGCTGAGATGGAGCCTGAGCTGTTCTGGAAGAGCTGAATGAGCGCTCTGAATGGAGGAGGCTGTAAGAGGGGCATTGCTAATAATCCTCCACCCCCTCATTTCTGTACCATCAAGTCGTCCACACAGACAGGAGTAAGCAGCACATGTTTGTTAACAGAGTAGAGAAAAAGCCAATAAAGACTGCACAAGATAACCTAGGAAACAGAATTGAATGTTGACAGGTATAGTAGTATTTGGAAGAAGAGAAGGAAGGAGAAGAGAGGAGAAGAAATTATATGTGGCTTTGAAAAGAGAAGGGTGGGTTTTAGAGTTTGAAATGCTACATGGTATGTCATGGTCTTTTGTATTTTAATTAAATTTCTATTTTAATAATTTAAATTTATAATTAAAGTATAACTTACAGTTTAATTAAAACTAGAAAATAATGAAATAATGGGAAGATAACTGAATAGGCTGACCCATTTTTAACAGCTTTATTGATCTATAACACACATCCCATTAACTCTTTAAAGGTATACAATTCAGTATATTTTGTTTTATTCACAGAATTATGCAGCCATCACCACTGTCTAATTTGAGGGCACTTTAGCACCCCCAAAAGAAACCCCATAGCATGTCTTTGTGTGTAGGTATGGAAAGGGGTATGTGTGTGTGTGTGTGTGTGTGTGTGTGTGTGTGTGTGTGTGTAGGCTAGAAGTATATATCAAATGTCTTCCTTTCTTACATGCCACTTGATTTTTTGAGATGTGGTCTCTCATAGAGCCCAGAGCCCACTGATTCAGGCATATTGGCTGATCATCATGGCCTAGAGATCCCTCTGTCTCTACCTCCCCAGCACTGATGTTATAGCCATATGCCACTTTGCCTTTACATAGTGCTAAGGATAGTACTCAGGTCCTTATGATTGTGCACCAAGTACTTTGCTGTCTAAGCCATCCCCATAGCATCTCAACATGGCTTCTTAGAAGCAATTCAATCCTAATATTTATCTCTTGACACCATAGGACAAAGAACTAGGGCAGAGTGAACAGCCAACAACCCAAGAACTTACTGTGATTATTTTTCAAAGGGTCAACAAGATGGCTCTGGTACAAAAGGCATATGCTGCTAAACTTGATGACCTAAGTTCAATCCCTGGGACCCACACACATAGTGGAAGAACCCCCATAAGTTTTCCTCTTGACTTCCATACCCATGTCTCCATACCATGGTTCATGTGTCCCCACCCCCACATATAAAGAAAATAATAAATGAAAATGAAAAAATTGAGCCCTCCACAAATGTTTTTGAGAACTATATGGTGTTCTAGCAATGTCTTTTCTATGTTAGCCCTGTGCACATCTGGAAAGCCTGATCCCAGATGTGTTTTTCATCCCATGGGGTGGGGCCACAGTTCTGGGGATCCTGCCGGTCCAGCTGTGCTCTCAGAGGCCTGTTTCTTTGACAGGACCTGCAGGAGGTGGCTAGCGGTGGTTGTGTAACCCTTGATTTATGACCGTCTCCAGCCAAAGACAAGTGCTACACACACACACACACACACACACACACACACACGCACACACGCACACACACACACACTGCGTCCATCCGTCCATCCTTTGGAGATGAACACAAAGGAGGGAACACTCACAAGGCATCACTGTTGGCTTCTCTTTTCTCTCAGATCAACCGGCCTGACTTCTCCCTGTTGCCTCCTTTGCCTGTGGTCTGTCAGCCAGAGGTGATGACAAGGGATATTTCAGACTCTTTCTCCATCTGCTCCAAACACCAGGAAGCTGCAGGCCTGCTTCCCTCCAGGCCAGCTTCGAAATCCTAGTGTCAGGATAGAGCAGACTTCCAAAAGCCAACCACAGAACATTTAATACCTGTGCAAACCCATGTAGAATTCAAATGCCACAGGGTCATGGCTTTATGAGTGTTTCCACGACATGGTATTATTACACCCCAGATCTCTCACCTCATATGTCACTCAAGCATTCTCTGTCAGGAAACTAAGGAATAAACATCCAAAAAGAAGATTAATATTAGAAAGACTTAAAGAGTAAAGTTCACCCGACCATATGGTTCAGCTCAGAAGGGACGTGTGTGAGCCCTTCTCCCTATCCCTTCACCCTGCCTTCCACTTCATCCTGTCTCCCTCTACACAGGGATGCCTCTGCAGCAGCATGCTTGGGCTACCTATGTCAGAGGCTGCTTTCTTAAAGAAGGAAGGTTCTTAGCAATCATTGTCCCTGGGATGTGACTTAGGAATTTTTGTGTCACTCGCTGTCTAAGTTGTCTTTTGTTTTGTTTTATTTTTGTTTGTTTGTTTTTGTTTTTCAGTACAGACTACCCTATTTCCTCACTGAGAAGCAGAACATCTCCCCCTATTTGAGTATGGCTGTTCATAGAGAACTCAGTGCTTTGGGGGGACAGATAGGGCTAGAGAAGGATGATGGTCGGGACCGGAAAGATCTACTGAGCTGAATTTGACCTTCTTTATACTTGTCATTTTTTTTTTTTCTTTTCTCTGGAGCCACACGAATTAAGTCACCTCTCATTGTGTGGGAAAACCTCAGAACTTCTATGTTCTGCCTTGGGAAACAAATGGACAAACAGACAAAATCAAAGCACCCTTCTGGGAATGAGCTAAGTGTCTCCAGAAACAAGCTCTTCCAGGCCTTGGTGGCACACACACTCCAGCACAGACTCCATGGCCTGCAGTGCTGCAGAAAGGCTTGGAGAAAATGGGCAAATGGACTACCTTCTAACAGAAACTGTTGACTTTAAACCAAATGTATAGTTGTTCCTATGGAGCCAGACCTTCAGTGTGGCTTCATAAAGAACAGGGAAAGACATTAGACTGAGAAGCGTGGTCTGAAAGCCCCTGGAGAGACCATCTCTAAATGCCTCCCATATCTAGTCACCATGCCATACCCTCTGGGCTCAAGGGTGGTAGGCTTTGTGGTGAGTATTACACATCCAGTGCATTGCAGTTAAAGAAAAAAAAAAGAAGTCTCTAAGAGGAGCATCACAGTCAGAGCTCAGTCCTGGGCCATAGTCCCAGCCATGCCACTTTTTCCCTGTAGAGAATGTGTTTTCTCTCTGAGCATCAATTTTCTTCACTTACTACATATGAAAAATGAAATTTTCATTAACCACCTGGCAGAGCTATGAGAATTCAAGAAGATACGGTACATTCCATAATTTCTGAAGTGTTCTTATTTGAATGCACTATTACAAAGCCAGTCATTCAGGGTAGGGCTTTGTCCTGCCAGGTGCTACAGAAGGTCTGGAAGTGAGTTCTGTGGCTAAGAGCCCAGGCTCTGGACTCCAATTTAGGATGTAACCTTGGGGAAATGCTCCATTCTTTCCTTTTCTCTTCCCTCCCCCTCTTCTTTTCCATTCTCTCCCTTCCTCCATTCCTCTTTCCCATCATCAGCAAAAACAAGATGATGATGATGGTGCTGGTGCTGGTAATAATATCGCTTTGGGTAAAGATGAAATGAAATCAGACATGTGAAGCATTCACTGCGTCTGGTTCATGTTAAGTGCTCTGTAAGTATCAGCATCATGGCCATCCAGTGCAGAGGCCAAAGGACAAATTCTTCAGGTTTTGTTGGGTTGGACTTCAGCTTCTTTTTCCTCCTCTCCACAAAATAACAAAAAATGACCGTGTAAGCATGTAAAGTGCTTGTGCATGCCCCTGAGCCAGTATTCCTTTCTAAGTAAAGAGATGTGGGCATCACTCATAGCAGGAAGGCCATTCAGAAGGGTAACTCGAGTTACAATTTGCCCAGAATTGCCCCAGTTTGTTCCAGTGGTCATGAGCAAATACCCAGGTTGGATAATAAACTGTAGCCACTCCAGGCATCAGACTCTTCAGAACTTTCAATAAGGGTTGGAAACATTAAGATAGGTTACTGGGAAAACTTATGATTTTTTTTTTCCCTCAGAAACATTTAAAACATGCCCATCTGGCTGAGATGATTTAGAACAACTGCAAATAAGCCTCATTTTTAAATGCCTAAAACGCTTTGTTTGGTTTAGTTTAACTAAACTGCCTTGCCCTGCCTCCGGGAGGTACGTAGGTAGTAAAATTAATGGAAACAACATTCTTAACTACTCAATTTGCCAAACAAAAATTGCTTTGTCCTGTGGGCTAGTGGATGTGGATGAGCAACCATTATGAGTATGAAGCCATAAAATTCTGCTTCAGATTGCAGGAAAGAAATACTGTGGGTTTGGACATTAACAAATTCTTGGACAACTATAAATTTGGAAGAAGAATATAGATTACTACATAAAGAAATTATAACAATAGTTACCAACGTGCCAGGTTGTATAAATATGTGAACACATTTCACCCTCAAGAAATCCTGCAAATTTAGTACTACTATTAAAAGTGTTTACAGATGAAAAAAATGGAGTCATGTAGATTTAAGAAACTTGCTCAGTTAATGGCAGAGTCAGAATGTCTGTCTCAGACCTGTCTGTGTGTTAGTGTAAATGAAGTGAGTGGGAAAAGCAACAGCACCAGCAAGTTTGAGTCCCTGTTCACCAGCTACTATGAGAACAGCCTGCCCTGGTTCCTTATGTTTCTCAGGGCAGCAGGGAATGGGAACCCCTGGGAATGCAGAGAGGCTGAGAAGAAAAAACAAAACAAGGTTTGGTTTGATAAGAAAGCTAAGGACAGGGTGGCTGCACTGCACTGTTCCCTTGACTCCTAGCAAGGGTGACCCACCTATCACCTGTGCTGTCCCACAAACTTTGCTGGGGTGTGTGTGCGTGCACACGAGTGTGTGCATGCGTGCGTGCGCATGTAGCTTCTTTTAAAAAAAAATGGAAATTGGTTCATGGAACTCACCTTCAAGAATCCTCTGAGGCTGAGTACAGGCTGCACTCTCCAGGGAGGGTATGCAGCACTCTACCTGTTTTAATACAAAATGCTCTGTTTGGTCCCTATGGCGTTTGCATTTGTATTCTTAGGAATCAAAGCGATCTGCCTATTGTTTCCTCAGTTCAAGTTCCAGTTTCTAGGGCCGAGCTCACTCTTTGCTCTGTCCATTTTCCTCTTCTGCCCACTGCCACACTCCACTATGACTGCATCCCTGCAGCCGTCCTACCCTGCAGGCTTTTCCTGCACTGGGACTTTCCCTGTCTGTCCCAACAGCCTCAGCTCCTTTTTCTCTTTTCTTTTTCTATGCCCTTATTAATCCGACCAAACATTGATTAAACCAACAGTCACTGAGTGCCCTTATGTGCAGGACTCCACCTCAGCGACAGGTGAACTAGTGGTCAGTTTTATCCTTTAGTGACTTACTGACTGGTGAGTTAATGTGCAGATAACACGTTGTAAGAACCCAGCAAGTCCCAGATCAGTTCTGTCTGGGAGGAAGGTGCAGAGAGACCTAGGGAGTCCTGTGGAAGAGATGGCTTCTGAGCTACATTTTGAAGAACCAGCTGTTATTTGGGTTTGAACATGCAGTTAAATGAAGAAGGATTCTGGATAAAGGCTGAATTCTATTTCACATGGCAGAGAGTACTTCATGTGGTTGGACTACTAAAGGGGGGCCAGGGGGTGTAAGTTAGGAAATTAAGTTGTTACCATACTAGAGGGCCATGTATGCTTCACTCAGGACTTCACAATATTTGTAGTGCAAAGTTTAAAACATAGAGTGCAAAGCTAGGGTGGTAGTCCATTTGAAGCCCTGCTCAGCTTTCTACTCTGACTCCTTCAATCCCTGTCTGCCAGTACTGGCAGCGTCAACCCCCAAACCTCCCCCCAACCCTCCCCCAATCAGTAGAGCAGATTCTGTATCCTTGTAATGATGGTAACCACCTTCTGCTTTCTCCTTCCTTTGTTGAGAAGCCACAGTCTTCCCTAAAGTATGACCAGATGCCACCGTGACAAGCAAGCAGCTGGTGAAGGGGCAAAGCCACATAGTACTTGTCCCATACCCAAAATGCACCTGGTGGATGGTCTGTGTTCTGTCCACTTCAAGATTCCCAGTGACCCTTGAGCAGCCTGAAATCAGAACCTAACCCTACAGCTCTCGGTCCTCTCAGGTCTTTTTTCCCCTCATCTGAGTACATAGTCTTAGTTCACCCCAGGAAACATTGCCTCTTTTGGATGCTGTGTACCCACTCACAAGTAGGTAGCCATTTAGTTAGCCATTGTCTATCACAAGTAGACATACAGTATACCTGCCTTCTCACAGCTATCTGTGTGGTTTGGGTATGTTTCTGCTTTTTCACTCATGTTCATGTCCATGTGAAACATTCTTATTTTTGGGCAGACTTGTGGGTTGCTCATTCTCATAGTATCCTACTGTGCAGATGTGCCACAGCTTACCCAGTTCTATTGCTGAGAATATTTACATTTTCAGTATTTTAATTGATGCACATCATGGTACTACAAACATCTAGGAGATATCTATTGGTAGATGTGAACATTTCTTTTTAAGATTTATTGAATTTTTCTTTTTTTAATTAATTAAATAATTTTACAACCCAGCCATAACTTCCCCTCTCTCCTCTCCTCTCAGACTTATCATATTTTTTTTTCGAGACAGGGTTTCTCTGTGTCATTTTGGTACCTGTCCTGGATCTTGCTCCAAAGACCAGGCTGGCCTCAGACTCACAGAGATCCACCTGGCTCTGCCTCCCAAATGCTGGGATTAAAGGCGTGCACCACTGCTGCCTGGTGACTTATCATATTTTTATTTATGTGTGTGATGGGGATGTGCACATGAGTTCAGGTGCCCATGAAAGCCAGAGATGTCAGATCCTCCTGGAGCTAGAGTTACAGGCAGTTGTGAGCCACCTTATCTGGGTGCTTGGACCTGAACTTAATTCCTCTGGAACAGCAGCACATGTCCTTAACCACTGAGCCATCTCTTTAGCTACAACATGCCATTTCTATTGACTGTATTCCTAGGAATGAAGTAGCAGGGCCATAGACTGTGTCTATGTTCAAATGTACACACCCTCTAAATATTTGTAGAGATTCCCATTCTCACACAAAGTTCACTAAAAGCTCTAATTTCTCTACTCCACACTTGATTATTTCTTTTATCTTAGTCATCCTACATATGGATGTGTAGTTGTATCAGTTCTTGTCCTGATCACTGTGAAGTTTAGCATCTTTCCTTATGTTCATTGGCTAGGACAGTGACTTTGATGAAGTGTCTGTTCAAGCTTTCTGATCCATTCCTTTGTCTGTGCTTGTCACTGTCTTCTGAATATGAAGTTGTTGAGAGATACTTGTGCTGTGACCATCTTCTTCCCTTCAGTCACTTGCTGTTTTGCTCCTTCAGTGATATTTTTTGGTGAAACCCCATTCTGAATTTTAGCATTACCTAATTTTCATTTTCTTTTTTGAACTGCCTTCTTGGTCTTGTTTAAGTATGAGTTGCATGTTCTACTGTTACAAAGATGTCCTTCTATGTTTCCTCCAAGCATCTTGTTATTTCACCTCTCATATTTGTATCTGAAATGTACCTGGAATTGTTTATTAGGTGGGAGTCAATAGACGTTTTTCCATGTGGATTCGGCTGACACATTATCTATTCAGTAAGATCATCCTCTCCCTAATATATTGAATTGGTACCAAGTCTTACATGTGAGGGTCAGTTTCTGGACTCTTGGGTTTCATTTGTCAGTTTGGCTGTTCTTACACCAAAACCTCAGTGTCTTAATTGCTACAGCTTTATCGTAAGCCTTCATATCCAGAGACCTACATCCCTTCCAGCTTTGTTTTCCTTCTTTAAATTTAGTTATGCATTTGGCCTTTTGCATTTCCATATAGATTTTAGAATTGACTTATTAATTTGTGTAAAATAATTTGCTCAAACTGTAACACAGATTGCATTGAAGCTGTAGTTTAAGATTAAAAGAATAAATATTTTACAGTGTTGCTGAGCACTCTATAAATATGCTAAATCTTTTTATTTGTTTAGACTTCTCAGTTTCTCTCTATTATATTTTATCATTTTCAGAGTAAAGGTCTTCTCTCTCTTTCATTAGATATAGTCATAGGTATTGAACATCTGTTGATTATTAGGGCTTTGTTTTCTATGTAGTTGTTCCTAATGCATGATAATAAAATTGATTTGGTATATATCAGTCTTATATCGAATGACATTGTTAAATTCATTTTTTGTATGTATGTTAAGGAGTCAACATAGGATATCACATGTGTTAGACAAGCGTTCCACTACTGAACTATAAAACCAGCCCAAATTCACTGAATTCTAATCATATGTAAATGCTCGAGTTTTCTACAAGTGCAATAATATTGTTGGAAAATAAAGATGATTTTATTTCTCACTGATTCTACATAATACTCATGTGTGAATGGGGCCATATTTTGTTTAATAAGAGTGTTATGGGAGTCATGTGCCCTGCATTCAGTGGTCACTGTCAGTAATTTCTCCTGGAGCTAGCCTCTCTGTGGTTTCACCTCGTGGCTGGGTGCCCTCTTGGTCACTGTCACTCTTGTCACTGGAAGTGCACATGATAGAAAATAAAGCTGGATGACCAAAGGGCTCCTTCTTCAACTCAGTCTTTCTGTGAAAAGGAGAAGTCTCCTAGGGACAGCGTTTCTCCAGCTACCTGTGCCCTCTGCTCTCTTCACACTAACAAGAATGTGCTTCCAAAAAAAAAAAAAAAAAAGAATATGCTTCCAAGTCAGTAACACTTCCAAGTTTCATTCTACTTCAAAGAAACCTAACTTGGTATCCTGAATATTTCCTTATTTTGTTGACAGTGGAACTTTTTTAATGCTGTTTTTCATTCTTTTTGTTGTTAGCAAATGGATGTGAAAAAGAAAGTGAATTATCTTTATTCTGTCATCTATGGTAAGATGTCTTTTTAACATTTGTAAAAACTAATATTTATAATTTCATTACAAACTTTATATATGCCCATTGTAGAAACTACAGAAAATAAATGAAAGTACACAAAAGAGCAATAAATACCCAAATAGTACGGACCTAACTTGCTTGAGGCAAGAACAGCAAAGACTTTGGTAGAACTGCAAGACAAGAGGTGTTAATGGATGAAAGAATTCCTTAGAGAACCAGACTGTGCCAAAATGTATAGTTCTCAAAGGGGAGTTTAGTTAGGCAAGTCAGCGGGACCAGCCGAGTGTGCAAACGTAAACAGCTCTCAAGAGGGCAGATCTGGGCAGGCAAATATATACCGGGCTGTGCAGGGAAGTGGAGACCACAGGAAAGGCAGCATTCAAAGAGCAGCATGCTCAGAGGGGAGGTATAAAGAAAGTGGAATCTTGGTCATTAGAGGTGCTGGAAGGCTTATTATGTTACATTCAGATCCCTGGGGCTCATGCTGAATCATTCCCCTCAAACACATTCATTTAAAGTGTTTGGCTAATGGCTCAAGAGACGGTTATGGCTTCACCCTAGGGAAGATTTTAGGGGCCTTAAGAGTGAAAGGGAGTCAAGCTAAGTCTAGACTAAAGCCCACCAAAGCATGCTCCATATACAGTTAGTAACATAGGAAGATATTTTAATGGCACACAGATTTATGTCACTTCAGTGGTTATATTTATTTTGGGTTAAAAAAAATCAAGGCTACTACAATGAGACCAAGATTACCTAGATATCCTTATTTAAAGTCTAGGTGACTTAAAGAAAAGTATTAAGTAAATAAATCACAAATATTGTGCAGATATTGTAAATATTAAAAATTAAAAAATTCTGATTATAGAGCAAAACACCCATGTAAGCCTTGAGAAACTAAGCTAGAAAATGTAACCCTCCAAAGGCAGATCTGAGATGAAACAAAATATAAATCTCTTGATTCCCAGGCCTGTGAGCCTTCTTCTTCTGCAATGGACAGATTTCCCATTGATTTGACAGAACTCAAATTACAAAGGTTTCCAGATCCTTAACTTACCTTTCTAGACTACTGTTGAACTTGATGAAATTCATATTATTATTTTTAAAAACCAGCCTCTCTGTTTTCGTGTAATTACTCATTTAAGCATTCCAAAGTGCTGTTGAAGGTGACAGAAAGAAGATGAGGGCCCTGACCACAATGAACAAAATGTTATGAAGAATTAGATATTTAAGTACAAATCATTTTTCAATACACAATTAAGTCAAATGAAGCAATGCAAGAAAAGTACTGTAAGATGAGACAAAAGGAAGTATTTCCAGTATTGATTCAGAACATTCATGGAGAAAATGCTACTTGAGTTAGTCTTAGATGAGTGGGTACATTTCAGTGGACAAAGAAGAAAGTTCCAGTTTAAATAAACAGCAGTAATAAAGATTGAGAACTGCCTTGGCATAGGGAGTTTGGATAATGGTGAAGAGTCTGACTTGTCCAGAAGCCCACAGAAAAGAACCAATGGGTAAGAAGCAAAGGGGTAGGCCTTAGGGGTTAGGATGAGTCTTGGTGGGTGCAACACATTTCTGTCAAGATTATAAGAACAAGACAGGCCTGAGGAGCCAATATGCCTATAGTGATCAGTACATGTTTATATCCACATTGTATTAACATTAGAAGTATACTAAGAGCCTTGTTGAGGTTTTTGGAGCAGAAAGTACTCGTGAATAAGACAACAGGGCTAGCTT
The DNA here is from genome assembly GCF_004664715.2 of Peromyscus leucopus. Lineage (NCBI taxonomy): Eukaryota > Metazoa > Chordata > Mammalia > Rodentia > Cricetidae > Peromyscus > Peromyscus leucopus. The sequence goes on along the minus strand of NC_051063.1, from coordinate 49,619,923 downwards.
CTGTGGTAAGAATATGCATGGATAGAGCAACGACAACACACAGCTTGGCTGCTGAACTAGAGAAAAGAAGTCCTGATGGGATGAATAACAACCCCAACTGTTGCCCCAAGTCTATGGAGAGAAAAGAGAAAGACCAAATAAGTTACCAGAGATATCAAGGAAGTCCCTTCTTTCCTGTTGTGACAGTGGAGACACTTTAGCAGACTGTATTGGGTGAGTGGGGAGGCTAGGGCTTCATGTGATCTGAAAACCTAAGAGGTGAGAGGTATTATTAGGTCTTGATCAATGGAATGGCAGGCTAGAAGTGATGGAGAGAAAGACAGTAGAAAGTTTAGCTGACACAGACCAAGGGTATTCACCTGGTCATTGCAACGGATCAAAGCATGTTCTATAAAGAGAGTAGGTTTAAGGAAATGAGCCTTTACTTCATTAATGATGTGCTGGGGGACCCCAATAAAAACTGCTTTGACTAAATTCAATTCCAAAGCAGAATAGAAACCATTTTTAGAATTTCTGATATTTTCCTACTCATTACTGTTCTCCTTTCTTAGTTAATTTGATATGCATGAGCACAGACTTCTTTTTAGAATCTTACTGTCACACCTGATTCAGAGCAGCTGTCATTTGAATTCCCTGGGTAGCTGACTGTATATTCAGTATTTGGGGGGATATTTGAGATAGGACCAGACATCTCCCTGTGAAGTTATCCTGAGAACCTAGAAGAACATTCACACACATTAATCATTAGTATTAACTGTGGAGCTTCAGTAAGTGCTGGTTCTTTCACAGTGTTCTGTTTGTACTGTGTAGTCTTCCTACTTGTTAAGGAAGCTCTATTACCCTTCCAGGTTTACATACAGAATTTTGAGTGGCAACCATTGAAGTATTTATTCTCTCCCAGGACCCCCAGTGGTCAACTGCATACATGTAAGAGCAATGAACAGAGAAATATCAGAACACCCTCCCATCAGAGTTCTGAGTTAGATGCTTCAGAAAATGATGAACATAAGGAATACTCAATCTGAGAAAAGGAAAGCTGGCAGTCTGTCATTGAAGAGATAACTTTACAAATCACTGAAAACAATGAAAATCTATACTGAGGAGAAATATAATCTAAGTGTTATGAGGAAAAGCTTTGAGAGAAATGATTTTTTGAGAATGAATTTAGAAAGCATGGGTAGCATGTGACTGGGGCTGGAGTTGGGAGTGTCAGTAAAAATAGAGTAAGTAGGAAATTCTGAATGTGTTCAAGCAATATTAGTTACCTACTCCATCAAGAACTTCAGTTAATGTTGACTTCTAGAAGACAACCTCAAAAAGTTGAGTTAGAAATACTGTGAAAAATTATCTCAGGATAAATGTAAGATTAGTTTAGTTGAAAAACTAACTAAAAAGTTCTATGATTCTGATATGAAAACTCTGAAGACGAGTAAGAAGCTAGAGAAGAGAGAACGATGTGGGAGAATCTAAACTTAAGATGACTCAAAGCTGTAAAGCAGAAGGAAGGTGATGGTAGGAAATGAGTGGGTAGCTGTAGGAAACATGGTGGTGGTGGAATACTCTGTGTCTTGGCATTTGGTGACTGGGCAGTGCAAGGAAGAGGAAGTCAAATGTAACCCCAGTTCTAAGTCAGAATGATCTAGAAATGATAGAATAGAGAAAAAGGGAGGAAGGGGCACATTTAGACTGACATCAAGTTTCCGATGACAATATTTAATCCAAGAGAAAAAAAGCCATTCAAATGGCGGTCACCAAAGGCAGATAGAGGACAGTTCTGGGGCTCAGGTCTGGGAAACCTCATTTTAGTTGTTTCCATGTTGAAGCCATCATTGGAATTGCAAGAGTAAGAATTGGAATAGTTTGGCATTAAGAAGACAGATGAACAAATCATGGAGGGTGGGACTTACTTTTCAGAACACCTGGAAGGAAGATAACTAAGAAAGGTATGCAGATATCCCCAGAAAGAAGAGACACAAGAGTATGTGAAGGTATGCAGACATACATGTATGCACATGAATGTGGAGGTCAGAGGTCAACCTCGGCTATTGCTCTTCAGTAGCTGCTCATCTTATTTTTTGGACACACTATCACACTAGGACCCAAGGCTTGTCAGTTAGGCCAGGCTGCCTGACCAGTGAGCATGGGAATCTGCCTTTCTCTGTCCCCCAGTGCCTTTTGTCCATAGTTTAATAAAAAGAAAAACATCAGAAAGTCTACAAATAGTTTCTATTCTGCTTTAGAGTTTAATTTAACCAAAGCAGTGTTTATCGGGGTTCTTTGGTAGGCAGAGCCATTAAACATACCTTCAGAGTCTTGACCTTCAGAGAATTTTAGTTTAGTAGTTGATGGGCAACTCTAGTATACAATAAAGTACATATAAGGATGTGTGCATGTAGGGTGTCTTGGAGGTACAAAGAAGAGAGATCACTCATTGTGTATATACCACATCAAATCTAAGATACAAGCAAGAGAGATCCTAAGAGCCATCTCTTTTCCTGGGATGTTTAACAATGGGGAGAAGAGTCATTGCAGAACTGATGAAGTGGTAATTGAGAGACTTTGATAGGCTGAAATAAGAGAAAAGGCCCATCAAGTAGAGATGCTTCTGGTTTTTACATACTACATATGCCCTTTGATCATTCACTTCATGGTTCAGACACTCTCTCTAGGATCATAATTCACAAGGCCAGGATACCTACCCAAAACTGCAGTCTCGTATCCAGCTTTATTTCATTAGTTTCCTTCACACTTACATGGTACCTAACACATGCCAGACCTTGTTTTAAGTGTTTTAAATTGTGTCATTTACAAGTCTATAATGAGGTATTATTATCATTATTTTATTTTAAAATAAAAGCTAAGTAATTTGCCCAATTGGCAAAACAGAACTTACTAGCTACCCATTTTCTTGTAAATATCCTTTGTTATATAAAACTCAATACACCTCAGAATTGAATTCAGTGCCCCCCACAACAGTGCTTCTCCTCGGGTTTCATGGCATCAATACCTTCATCATCATTCCCATCAAGCCTCTCTTACTCATTTACTATATGCAAGTTATCACTATGCTGATCCTTGTATTCCTTTTTCTTTCACTATCTATGTCTTAGATCAGTGTATGGAAAATGTGTCTAGTGATTGAAATTTGCCAGAGTTTTCTTAGTGGTAAAGATCTCAAGGCCACCCAGCTGTGGTTTGAAGTCAGTGACTTTAGTTAGTGTGAACCCAAAAATAAGTACTTTTTTTTCCTTCTATGCTTGAGTAAATCAGATACTATTATTTAGGAAGAAGTTAGATCCATATGGATGAAATGATAATAGTATCTGGGATGATTTACTTGAAATGATCTAGTGAGCATGGATATGAGTAACAGTGAAGGAGGGTAATTTTATTTGGGGTTCACCAGACATCCACCATACTTCTGTACTTGCTCAGAATTTTTCCCAAGTTCAAAACCAGAAGACTACATGTAAATAATATTATTAAAATATTGTATAGTCATTCTTCAGAAGACACTTATGAAGAATTTTAATCAAGTAGTATGCTACAAAAATCAGAAGTCAAGCTTTTTTGACAAAATAAAAAGATCATCACATCAATGCCAGACAAGGCAATGGAACAGAAGGGAAAGAGCCTTAAGAACAAGCACAAGAATCAGAGATCTACTCATTCATACACTCAGGAGTCCTATAAAGATACTAAGCTGAAAGCTATAATATATATGCAAAGGACTTTATACAGACCTATATAGGCCCTGTGCTTGCTGCTTCAGTCCCTGTGAGTTCATATGAGCCTTGCTTAGTTGATTCAAAAGGTCTTGTTCCCTAGTGTCCTCTATCTTCTCTGGATCTTACACTCTTTCTGCCTCCTATTCTAAGGGGTTCCCTATTCTAAGGGGAGGGATTTGATGGAGACATCCCATTTAGAGATGTGTTTTTCAAGGACTCTCTCTCTCTCTCTCTCTCTCTCTCTCTCTCTCTCTCTCTCTCTCTCTCTCTCTCTCTCTCCTCATAATGTCTGACTGTGGGTCTCTGCATCTGTTCCCAGAAGAAAGCAAGAAATAATAACTGAATAAGGCACTGATCTATGAGTGTATCAGAATATCATTAAGAGTTGTTTTATTGATACTTTTTATTTTAAGAACAATAGTGTTTGGTTTTACCTTATGTCTCTGGGCTGTCTAGTCTCTTTGTTCTTGGTCATCTAAGCAGTGTCAGGTATGGGTTCCATCTCATGGAGTAGGCCTTAAGTCAAGTCAGACATTGGTTGGCTACTCCCACAAGTTCTTTGCCAATACTGCCCCAGCATATCATGCCGGGAGGACAGATCAAAGGTTTTGTGGCTGGGTTTGGTGTTTATGTTTCTCCCTTAGTAGCCTGAAGAGTATCTTCCTGTACTAAAGACACTAGAATGTAAGGGTGAAGGCTCCATGTAGGTACAAGCTGTACTTCTCCATGTTCAATGAGTTGTGTGTATGTGGTTCTCAGCAATGGGACCCCACTATCAGTTTGTGGAGAGCAACCCATTGTCTTAGCAAAAGCCTGGGTTGCTTGAGGAGTTCCATGGGACCCCCCCTCCTTGGTCAACAACTCAATTGAATGCAACCCAGTCCTACTATTTGATGACAAAGATGGCTAGTTGGGACTCTGTATCCCACCTTATTAGGAGACCTCATAAGGATCACCTTCATATATTTTAGGAAGTTTCCACTACACTAGGTTTCCATATCATCCCTCAAATGCCCCTCAATTCCAGCTATCTCTCTCCACATGCCCTCCCTCAACCCTATTTCTTCTCCCCTTCGCCACCTGACCCTCCTGTCCCAGTTCCCACCCACCCCCAGTCCACCCATAAAATCTATTTTTCCCCCTCCCAGGGATATCCATGTGCCCCCCCCAGTCCCTTCCTCTATACTTGGCCTCTCTGTGTCTGTGGATTATAGGTTTGTTATCATTTATTTAATGGCTAATATCCACACATAAGTGAATACATACTATATTTATCTTTCTGGTTCTAAGGTACCTCACTTGGGTTGATTGAAAAATAAACATTTTAAGCAAGCCCTTTAAACTGTATTTCTATTCAGATAGTAAGAAATACAGTCCTTTATCAGTTGGTGTTTGTTGGTTGTATGCAACAGATATTATCTAACTAGGTTAAATGAGAAAGTATTGAGTTAACTAAAAAGACTTGGCTAGAACAAACTATTTTTAAAATCCCAGAAACCCCAAAATGATAAGAAATTTGATATCTGTGAGGACCCAAGGAACAGTAATTGATGAAAAGTTTCATCAGAGGCCACAGCTAGGATGAATTTGCCCAGCCTATGTCACTAGGTTCAAATCTCAGACTCCAGAGAGAGAATCTGTTTGATTAGTTAACTTAAATCGTATTCTTGCCCTTTGTACTGGCATTGTACTGGGAGGACAGGATATCTTTGTTGACACTCTCCATAGAATAGCACTGAGGAAGAGGAACTTTTCCAAAAGGAAATGGGATGCTGGTGCCAGAAGAAATGGGAGTTGATGTTAGGTAGGCAAAGCCAGCAGATGGTCACTATTGACAAGTCCCCATCTTCTCTCCTATAGAGAAACTTGGGCCCTGTCTTATCTCCTTTTTCCGCCCTACAGTGAGCTCTTCCTAAAGCAGATATCCTGATCCAAACATAGTATGACCACTTCCATTTGCAAATAAAGATCAAACTTCACCTGCAATGTGATAATCCCTGCACACCTCTTCAGCGTTCCCTTTTGCTCCTCCCCTTTTCCACCATCTCAATCATTTCCTTTTATGCTTTGGTCATGAAATGATAGTCACCCCAGTATCCATGTGGTCCAGGATTCTATACAGACACCAAAATCCATGGATGGTTCAAATCTTTTCTGTGTGGTATGGTAGCACAGTGTTTACATATAACATGTACACATCCTCCTACATACTTTAAATAATCTCTAGATACTTATAACACCTAATCTACTGTAGACTGTGTGAACAGTCATGATGCTGCATTTTAGGCGAAAAGTATTTAGAGTGTAGATAACTTTTTCTCAAATATTTTCAATTTGTAGTTCATTGAAGTCACGATATGAAGCTTTTGGATACAGAGTCCCCATTGTATTTGTGGTTCTTCAAATATACTGTAGTGTTATATGCATTTTCATTCATGTGGTTTTGTCCTCTAGTGATTCATTCCTGAGGGCTCACCATAAGCTAAGTACTGGAGGTACAACTGGAATCAAAATGGACTAGTTTACTGTAGTCATCGAGCTTGCCGTTGGGGGGTAGAGAACAAGAGAGATGTTAAAAAAATAATCATAGGGAGAAAGTTGTTTTATGTACTTTGAAAAAATGTAAATTCTATGATAAAGCATTAATAAGATTGGGGTCATTTAGATCTTCACTCTGAAAAATATTTGAGCTGAAGAAATTGACTGAGCTAGGGAGAGAAAGGATGATTCTGGTAGAAGTACCACAGACTGGAAAGTGATGTTTTTAAAGATCAAAAAAGGCCAGCATAACTAAAGAAGGGAGCAGAAGAACAGTATGTGAAGAGTTTGCCTGACAGGAATACGTAAAGTACAATCAAAATGTTTTCTTTGGAAGAAAACCATTTAAATGTGGACAAGTTGAGTTTTAAGCACAGAAAGAAATGCCAGTACAATTCTGGTTACTCCCACTTCTGCCCTCTTCTGTCTCCCTCCCACCCTGCGAGCTCCTTCTCTTAACTGCAACTCCCTTCCTCACATCCTTATCTTTTTGTTTTGTTTTGTGACCTACTGGATTTAAGCAGGCCACCTTCATATTCTTCATATTCTTGGATGGATTCACCTGTGGCACACACGGCAGACAATAACTGGTTCTCCTCCAGAATCCATCAGCAGCCGATTGTTCATCAGGGAAGGACAGAGCCAAGGTTGATGAGAGACAGGCCCAGTCCTATGCAAGCTCTGCCAGGCATGTGCACCATGTACCCATGGTGTATCAGTGGCACAGCTGTTATGGGGACAAACAACCAGTCTCTGACTGGATTTGAGGCCTGCTCCACAGGAGGAAGTTCATGCTTGCTGCTGAAATCCAGTCAAAAAACCATGGCTGAGGTCTTAGGCCCTAGGGAGAAACTTAATGTTGATGTGAAACAGGTTTTTAAAATGGGATTTTGTAGCAATAAGGGAATAGACTTAATGAACATGCCAAGATATGATAAGATAGAGTAACTAGAGGAATTGTGCATAAGACAAAGTAAGGGGATCCTGAACAAGTGTGATGCTTCATTCTCAGTGTTGGAAGTGTGGTGATAATAACAGTTTTTGTGGTGGTAATTTAATTATACTGAAATGTGATTTTGATTGTATGTTAATAAATAAAGTTGCCCGGGGGTCAGAGCTATTAGAGCCATAGCAAGAGTGTGGCGGTGGTGGCACAGGCCTTTAATCCTAGCATTCCAGAGATAGAAATCCCTCTGGATCTCTGTGAGTTCGGGGCCACATTGGAAATAGCCAAGCATGGTGGTGACACACTCCTTTAATCCCAGAAAGCCAGCCTTTAATCCCAGGGAGTGGTGGTAGAAAGCAAAAAGATATATAAGGCATGAGGACCAGAACTAGAAGCATTTGGCTGGTTAAGCTTTCAGGCTTTGGAGCAACACAGTTCAGCTGAGAGCTATTGGGATGAGGACACAGAAGCTTCCAGTCTGAGGAAACAGGACCAGCTGAGGAACTGGTGAGGTGAGATAGCTGTGGCTTGTTCTGTCTCTTTAAATAGACGAACAGACGGGAAATAGAGGCTCTCATTCGGGAGGCTGGGACACCGCAGGCGGAAGGGTGAGATTTTGGCTCTGAGCTCTGACCTCTCGGCTTTCTCTTTCGCATTGTTTCTGTGTTTCTTATTTGGTGGGACGGTTGGTTACATCTATAAGTTTTCACTATCATAGTGTCAGGAAGCATTTTACTAAATAGATTAAAAACATCTAACTTAATCTATATTCTCCTCATTTAGCAGATGAAAAACTGAGGCATCGGGTTTTAAACAACTTTCCCAGGATCTCAAAGCTAGTAAGCAGCAGGAAGATAGAATTTAATTCCAAGTGCCTTGATTCCCAACATTCTACTCTTACCCAGTATATTATAGTGATATATATTTAGAGGTTGCTAGAATGGAAGTTTAAGATAGCAGATGGCCTGAAATTATGTAGAAAAATAGTATTTGAGGGCACCCGGTACGCATACACAAAAGAAGGAAGCTGTACAGGACAGGGATAATTTATGACTCAATCATGGGATAAACTCAACAAGGCTCCAGTTGAGATTATTCACAATTCTGACTCTGGATTGTTACCTGTCACAATGAAAAAAATATGAGTATCTGTGTGGACAGATGTGTTATTTTTCTTGAGCCTTTTAATATGGTTTTCATACATGTGTTGATGTATTTAGATATATAATTAAGGAGGGAAAAATGGACCTAAAGTGTCAAGTACTCAGCAAACTCAAACAGGATCCCTACCATGGTTTGTCCAGCAGTATCCAAAGGCACTGTCTCACTTCCCATCACATGAAGGTTGAAAAAGTACACACCTATATCTGATTTTCTGAAACTGACAAGGATAAAACAGTAAGTAACTGTCAACTTACTGTTAGCAATATGCTTTTTCTGTCTAGTACCATTCATTACATTATCAAAAAACAACTTGTATAAGGACTATCAGAACTCAGTAATACATCTTTTCTCTCTGAAGAAGTAGTGTTTGTCCTCCTATTAAATATGTAACTCTCATCATATTAAGTATTTGTGTGCATTTTGGCCCCACAAGGTCATCAACTTTGGAAGCAGAGACTGTGGGTGAGTTGTTCATGTCTATATTTCTAAGACCCAGGATAATAACTAGATGCCCTTAAGTAGGTAAGTCTCCAAGATGAATGATTGGAGAAGACAAAGACATTTTACTTTCCGTTTTGGAAATTGTATAGTTTAAATGGTTATGAATTTAAATGAACAGTTGGACATACACCAATCAATTTTAATACTGCCACATTAATCTTTTTAAAATAATTTATAGAAACAAATTCAACTTTCAATGAATGTAATGCTTTTATGTGGTTCAGAATTTCACTTAAATGGTATGTATCAGAGAAGCATAGTTCAGTTTTTGTTTAATTAACTAATTTATTTTAATTTTATTTTTTATTATATTACTTATTTATAGCTCAGCTTAATTTTTACAATTAAACCCTGCCATACTATAAGGATATCTTAATGTTAAAGCCTTCTTAATTATAATTGGAAAGCAATAAGCTATTTTCTAACTACTAGTATTCTAACAGTTACTTCACACTAACTCGTTCTATTTTTTTTAGTCATATGAAGAGAATTAATGAATAATTTTTAATGAGCCATCTGAGTCCTAAATAACAATTAAATCCTAAACCAAAACCAAAACACAGCTATTTCTTTTCCTCATACTTTACTTGATTCTTTTTAATTTGATACAGTTTATATAATAGTATTATAGTCTTAAGTTCACACAACCTTAAATTAAATTATCCCAATATTTCCTTTTTACATCTAGAATCCAATTATATCATGGTGGATACATTTGAGATGGCTATGCAATTCCAGCTTGCTGTTTCCTAACTGGATTATAAGCCTTAATGTGCTATGGATTAGTTGCTGTTGTTTACTTAATTTTCTTACTGTTTAACTTTCCCGCTACCTTACAAACTATATTTTCAGAGAGCAAGCATTATCTATTTAAATTATTTATATTCTTTTGAAGGAGTTTATGTTTTATATATTTTGATTATTGTTCCATGATCTTTTGGATTCTGTTCTCTATTCATGTAGTCTTATATTTTTAATGATTATTTTGCTCTGTTCATATGCTCTTGATTTTCCCAAAAATGTGTTTAATACACACTTGTAAATGGTTTTAGAGAATGGTCAGGCCAACCATAATTACATTTGGCCTGTTACATCTTTACGGTCCAGTGAAGGGCAAGTCCATAAGCCCTTTACCATATGGGCCAATGTATGTCACACCATTTACAGATGACAGAACTTGCTCATGACCTTGTTCAAAATTCACACAAATGTATATTTTTACCCACACTAGGGGAAAACATATGTACGAATAAATCCAAACCCAACCCAACTGCTAAAAAGTAGTTCAGTGCATGTGCTTTGCCACTTAAGATTTTTTTCAAGCAAAAATGTATTCACTAACACTGAAAGAGAGGGAGAGGACGGAAAGGGATATGTTTGCCTCCTACACAGTCAGTCAGCTGGTGAGGTGAAAATGAGAGGTATCATTTTAGGTGAACCATTGGGGTCATCTCCAGAAGTCTAGCCGAAAGTATATAGAATCCTGGAATTAGGGACCCCTTAGACATCAGTCTTTCCAGATGTCCTATGTACAAATAGAAGTCAAGCCCTAAGAAGATTACAATCATTTTCTTGGGTTATATAATGAATTGACCGGAAGTGGGTCTAGAATGGCAAATTCTAGTGTAAAAGTTCCACAGGGTAGGGACTTCCATCTGTTATGTTCACAACCAAAGTGCTAATACATAGACTCGTGGCTGTTTCCTGAGTCAAAGAAGGAATGAATTGCCATTTTTTTCCTTTCTCTATTACAAAGTTCATTCATTGCAAAACTGTGATAGGTACTAAGGCCGAGTGTGACGTTTGATGTTAAACAGACAAACTCCTTGTCCTCTACTAGGTTACAGCTGTGAATCTCAAGCCTTTGGTTTCAGGGACTCACTCAAACTCTTACAGGAGTCTGGCCAGATGGCCCAACTGGTAAGGATGCTTACTTCCAGTCCAAAAAACCTGAGGTCAGTCGCCCAAACCACATGGAAGAATGAGAGAAAACAACTGTGTGTGTGTGTGTGTGTGCGCACACACACACACACACACACACACACACACAGATAAATAAATAGTTAAAAAATTCAAACTCTTACTGAAATGCAATTATAATAATTATTAAGGAACCCAAATATGCCAAAATCTATCTTATATTGTCACAATATACCTATAGAAATTAAAGCCAAGAAATATTTAAAATATTTAATTATTGATTAATTCAAAAACAGCAAAAAATATGCTAACATAAGAAACACATTTTATGAAAAATTGATGTATTTCCCAAAACAAAAAATAGCAGGAAAAGAGGTATTGTTTGACATTTTTACAAATCTCTTAAGTGTCTGGCTTATCTGATGATTGTAAGATGAATTGCTTAACAGTCTTACTAATAAAAAAAAACCCAGAGCCAGATATTGGGGTGAAAACTGAGAGACCAGAGAGCAAGACAGCCACGTCTTACCTCTAGGAAATCCTCAGCCAAAGAGAGAGCTACTTCTGTATACTCATGCTTATACACCTTTCTGTGCCCTGCCATCTCACTTCCTCTCTCCACCCAGCTTCATCATTTCCTCTTTCTGCCCAGCTCTATCACTTCCTGTCTGTCTGTACAGACCTCCAGACCTCTATGGTTAACTAGCACTGGGATTAAAGGCATGTGCCATCATGCCTGGCTCTGTTCCCAGTGTGACCTTGAACTCTCAGAGATCCAGATGAATCTCTGCCTCCCAAATGGTAGGATTAAAGGCCTGTGCTACCACTGCCTGACCTCTATGTTTAATATAGTGGCTGGCTTCTTCCTCTGATCCCCAGATAAGCTTTATTGGGGTGCACAAATAAAATATCACCACGGATGATATCTGATTCTTATCCATAGCTTCATTCATTTTGCTACAATGCATTGTTTTGGTTGAACTACATTAAGACAAGCTATGCTTACACACATGTAGGTGAAAAATGGAAGAGTATTGAGTAGCCCTCCCAAATAATTCAACTATTCTTGTCTGACACTAGTGAGTCTTCAGGGGTTAATTGAAATATAGAATCCAAAACCCCCATTAGTGAATTTTAATACACTATTTAAATAAAATCCCAATATTAGTGTATACTGTCATTTAAATAGAGATTAGCATTAATCATTGGGCAATTTGGAAAAATATTAGCTCATTGAGTTATACAATAGTCTAAGTTGAATAGTCTCATTATAAAAATTTTTAAAAATCAAATCATGAATGTGATGACCATTTCTTTTTATTTTATTTTATTTTACAATACTATTCAGTTCTACATAACAGCCACAGATTCCCTTGTTCTCTCCCTTCCTGTCCCCCTTCCCTTCCCCCCAGCCTACGCCCCCTTCCCACCTCCTCCAGATCAAGGTCTCCCCCAAGGACTGGGATCAGCGATGTCCATTTCTTAAAAGTCATTAATTACTGAGATATTTTCAGTCTAATGGATAAATTCTCCAAACTTCTGATTTTCACTTGAAAACTCAAATTTTTATTATCAACGAATAGTGTCAGTTGTTTTCCTTAAAATGAGAGTCTAGAGTTGAAGGAAAGGTTGTCAAATGTTCATCTGAGTCATCATAGTTGTCTCCTTGTAGCTTGTTCAGGGAAAAAAAAAAAATGAAGTTACATGAAGAGAGCAGCTGGTCAGCTACAACTCAAGAGTCACGGTAGTTTTTCTTCAGATAACTGCTGTATTTCAGAGCCACAGGCTCTCATGTGCTCGTCCCATTTTGTTAGATATGACGAAAAGGGGATGTTTGTGAGAGTCAGAATTAAGAAACCAGAATTTTGTTCACTGTTTCAGGAAGAACATTCTGAGCTATTCATTGTGGTCTATGCTATAAGCCCCTTACTGCCCAGAACAAGTTGTTGGGTTTTTTTTTTTAATGTTATTTAATTAAATGTGACTAATGCCCAATCCTTACAGTTCCTATGTCAATCCATAGTGCTACTTGCTCACTGCCATTCATTTTCAAACTCTAAGTTAGCTGAAGTTTCTGCAAAGTAAAGCCAGATTGCTGTAAGCAAAGAGATGTGTCAGGGACTCCAAGGATGGTCTCCTTCCCATGCAGTTCCCTAGGCAGAGAAGCAGATCTGGTTTTACTAGTCTGCAGAAAGGTCCTTCTGCTGGGATTTCTAAAAAGGCCTTCCAGGTGATTTTACCCTATGCAGTCAGAGTTGAAATCCACTGAGCCACACCAACTGACGGAACCAAATCCTAGAGTATGTACTACCTCAGGAATACAACTGTCAACGCTGAGTCTAAAACCCGGACTTCCTACTTCTCCACCCAGGGCCCTTGTAACATCTATTCTAGAAGGGAGGAGGTTGAATGGTGCACCAAACACACCTAGAAAAGGCATGTCTTGTGAGTCAAACCAGTATGGAGGCTAAAAAAGAAAATGATGGACCGACTGCAGGAACCAAAAAAGCAGAGGTGTGAGAGAACGAAGAAAAGATATAGAACAGGAGGAAAGAGTAAAGCGAGTGGAAATGAGGCTCGGAGAACCAGGAAGACAGAGAATGCGGAGGTGGAAAGACAGGCCTGTGGGAAAGCAGTTGAAGTAGAGTACCACCCACACTCTTCTAAGAATATGTAAGTGAAAATGTAAAAATAGGATCACACAAGCAGCTTCCCTACCATGCCTTTTAAGGAAGGGTAAGAGTCATGCCTTGCAGTACCAGACTGTTAAATATTGTGGGGTTGATTTGTTGATAAAGCAGTTTGACAAGAGAGCCAAAAACAGATTTCACTCTCTGTCATTCTTCGGAGCTTAGTGTTCAGCTGGGGCTGATTCTTTAATAGGGCCGCTCACTGGAGAGCCATAGTCTGGTCCTCTGCTTGGTGCTGCCATGGAGAAGTAGCCTATGTTGATGGCACAATTCTGACAAGATGTTGCAGAAAGCTCAGCAACACCCATAAACCCATTGCCTGTGGCCCTACTTCACTGCGCCCCAAAATGTTTATGTCTCCATTTGCTTTCACCCATCGAGAGCTTGCCCAAACTGTTACCATTACGCTAAACAAAGTACTTCTCCAGAGATTAATGTGTGCATTTTATCAGGAAACACTGATGTAAAATCAAGTTACCTTAATTAAATAGCATCTAGGTCAGTTGTTTTCAAGCTTGGCTACACAGTTAGAATCATCTGGGGATCTTCTAACAAGAGAAGACAAAAAAAAAAAAAAAAAAAAAAAAAAAAAAAAAAAAAAAACTAATTCCCAGGCAGCATTCTAAACCAATTAAATCAGAACTTTGTGAGGGATAGGATCCATTTATCAGTATTTTATAAACTCCACAGATGGTTCCAGTGTACAGCCAAGGTTTGAGAGCCACTAACAGGCTTCCTCAGTGAACTGTGCCGGGGAGTGGTACACAGCTCACCAGGATAAATCATCTGCCTTGTTTGCTCCCAGCTGCCCCAATAAACTAACATAAAGTATTCCTAAATTCATTCCCATAATAATTCCAGGCCCCACAGGAGGATTGAGACAGCCAGTAGAGGAAGATGAATCTAACACCTCCCTTGAGTTGCTGTTTTTTCTTGGTTTTGTGCCTAACTCCCTGCCGCTCTTCCTCTCTCTCTGTGGCTCTTCTACCCAGCCTGGAAAGGTCCGTCATCCCCTACATTCTTTCCTAGCCTGCTTCTCCTCCTACTCTACCTGTACCCAACTACCCACAAATCTCTAGGTGCCATTTAGTCGGTGGTCACTGGCAAGTACATCCGCCTTTCTCATTCCTCTCTGGCCTTGCTTGCTACTAGACATATCTGACTGAGTGTTCCTGTCTAATTGAAATGCGAGCTCAACATTTCTACCTCCCCCTCCACTCCTTTCCATTCCCTTGTATTTAGTTTGAACCCCCTCTAGTGTTCATATCTAAATAACCACCAGAGGTTGTTGGATCTCTGTTTATCCCTTTATCACTTGTCCAAGTCATATTTTCTTCTGCCTGACCTCTCTCCCACCTATTTTCTATACTGCAACCAAATTGAATTGCCAAAGCACAGTACTTTGTAGTGTCTACTTCAACTCTTTCATTCATTGCCTCTGGATAGATTCCTTAAAAATAACCTTCAGGAATCTGCAAGATTTAGCCTTTTCCCACATTTTACCTCCATATCTTGTTGACCTTCTTGCACTAAATTTGCTAGCCAAACTCAGTTGATGCTAGTCACCTGGATGTGGAGTTTTGTCTCTCCCCTGGATAGACTGTTCTGTTTCTTCTACAATCCTTGTGCTTACTGCAGTCTCCACAGAGTCAGGAAGCCCTGGTGTCTTATGCAGTCATGCCTGAGAAACTGAGTACATTTTCAGACACAGAGCCTTGAGCATCCTCTTCCATGTTGACGAATGGATTCCTTAGCTCTAAGGAATTCCTTTACTCTGTGAGACCCACCATGTTTCTCTTGCCCACTTGATCTCACTTTTTTTTTTTCTGGAGCTGAGGACCGAACCCAGGGCCTTGTGCTTACTAGGCAAGCGCTCTACCACTGAGCTAAATCCCCAACCTTTTGATCTCACCTTTGTTTTTCTTCATGCTGGACTTCTTCGGTGCTTCACTTTCTGATGTTTCGCCATCAGGTCCAACCCTGTTCTTTCTCCCATCTCTCCTTCCCAGATGCATATCACTTAATATGCCTTAACAGTTAAGCAGGAAGGCCGTCAGTATTCCATGTTCACATCAGAAGTGCTTTCTCCCTCCCTCATTGCCTCAATTATCTCCATCCAACCTGCTGCTTTAGTGATTTTCTTTGGGTTCTCCACCAACCCAAAATAAAATAGCTTAATTATTTTGCCTGAGGTAAGTTTTCCAATGATAAACTCAGTCTCCTCAGTTCTGTCTTAGGTCTGATTATCACTGAGCATTTGCCTCTGTAACTAGTAGGACTTCTGTTATCCATTTCCACTGAAGTCCAAATCCAGAAAGAGTAATTATTAAGTACAAATGCCATTTCAGGAGAAAATATGAAATCTAAGTATTGACTCTTTACAGAGTAGTTCTGAACACAAACAGAGCCTGTCTCCATCAAGGTGGAGGTTGGAAGAGAACATATGTGGTGATATAGTTGCAATCTAAGAAATAAAGCTTGTCTGAAGATCAGAGGACAGAGTCAGCCACAGTGTTAGCCACAGAGGTCAGGCAGTGGTGGCACACACCTTTAATCCTAGCACTCGGGAGGCAGAGGCAGAGATCCGTCTGGATCTCTATAAATTCAAGGCCACACTGGCCTACAGGAGATTAATCCAGTCTAAAAAGGAAACAGAGCCATGCAGTGGTGACACACACTTTTAATTCTAGCACTTGGGATTACACACCTTTAATCCCAGCACTAGGAAGGTTGAAACAGGAAGTGATATGGCTGGGCAGAGAAAGGAATATAAGGCGGGAGGAAACAGGAGTTCACCCCAACCCCTCTTCCCAGCTCTTTAAGGCTGAGGAGTTGGTGAGGTAAGAAGTGGTGGTTATGGTTTGCTCTGCTTCTCTGATCTTTCAGCCTTCACCCTGATACCTGGCTCCAGGTTTTTATTGTAAGACCATTTAGGATTCCCGCCACAAACACAGTGTCTAACTTTGAAGATAGTCTTATCAGCATGGCATAAGACAGAGGACAGCTGATGTGCTCCATCCAGGCCACATATGACTTTCTTTGGCTTCCAATGGGTATGAAGAGTTTGGAGGAGGATATGGCAGACACAGAGTACAGTGCCTCTTAGCTCCTCACCTGGAAAGGCTCACTGAAGACTGTCCTAGTTAGGGCTACCATTGTTGTGATGGCACACCATGATCAAAAGCAACTTGGGGAGGAAATGGTTTACACTTCCACAGCACTGCACGCCATTGAAAGAAGTCAGGACAGGAACTAGCGCAGGGCTGGAACCTGGAGACAAGAGCTGATGCAGAGGCCATGGAGGAGTGCTGCTACTGGCCTGCTCCTCATGGCTTGCTCAGATGACTCTAGCTTGTATCAAGTTGACATAAAACTTCCCAGTACGGAGATACAGGCTGGAGTTGTTCCTAATGAGTACATGAGGGGAGACAGCATTGTTTTATCAAGTTACAGCCTAGCAAAGGCAGGGAAAGTGTTCCAGGTTTTCTTGGGCTACAGTGGATACCACAGAAGGTAACTGAAGTTCTGTTGTTGTGAAAGGACCGCACCCCGACAGAAGAAGCTGTGAAAGTGGACAGCATAGAAGCACAGAGGGATTTTAAGTGGTCAACCACAAAGAATATTGCCTGCGTAAGAGAACAGTACAGGACACTGGGGTATAGTTCAGTGGTAGAGTGCGTACCTAGAAGGTCCTCTTCAACAGTGCGCGCGCGCGTGCGCGCGCTTGCGCACACACACATACACACACACATTTATAAATTCACCCTGCTTAGTCTGTCAGCCATTGCTTAGGTCTATATGGCTTCAGGGCTGACCACTTTGTGCTGGATAACCAGTTAGGGGGCTCACCTCTGGGAGAGGCAAGTCTTCCTCTCCCAGCACTCATTAGTTGCCTGCCATTCTTTGTCTAGGGGAGGGGCCTCTTGAGAGCTTTCCCTTCGCCATTAGTATGTCTGTTGGTATCGTCATTGTTTAGGTAGCCATATTGTTGACCCTTAGGAGATGATATGCTAGATTTTTATCAGCTACCCTGGAACCTGTCTACCTGAACAAAAGAAGTTTATTTTTAAAATGAAATTCACTTCAAAAGACTCTGCAGAAAGAAGTGGGGCGGGGGTGAAGGTGTACCTCAGTAGTCACATGCTTGCCCAGTGTGTATGAAGTCCCAGCACTGGACAAAAAGGAGGAACAGAAAAGGAAGAGGAGTACAGCTTTAGTGGTGATCTGGATTTTTTTTTTTAACCCCAAAGTTATCTAGAACTGAGATTAATGAATAGGGTAGATAATTAAACTGAAAATGTTACTTTGGTTAAAAAACTAAAGCAGAAAGCCCTGGATTATGGCCAAGCATGGTACCACATACCTGTAAGCTCAGCTCTTGGAGAGCTGAAGACTGAGCTACTTACATAGCAAGACACGTCTCAAAAGGAAACAAAAAAAAAATCTAGGTTATGACTGTGAAGTGGATTTCTTCCATGACTTTTACTGGCTCAAAAGGCAATTCCAATTTAAATATCCAAGCGATCATGAGTCATGGTAATGTCATTTCAAACAGCAAGTGGGAATGAGCTTTTAAGAAGAAAGCTGCCCTCAGCTTCTGGGTAGGCTGATAGAGGCAGTATCTGTCTCATCTCTGGAGCAAGTGCTGCCTACATGTGCCTTGGTGTCATGGCTCTTGCCAGCTCTTCCAGTGGTGGTGCCCTTGTACTTAAAATCTGAGGCCTAGCCTCATTTCTGTTGCTTTGAGAGCTATAAATTTGTTTGTCCTAAAGGCTAAGTCATCTTCCAGCCGCCTTTTCTTCAGACAAACAGCAAGCACAGTTCTTGGATACCAACAGTCTGGTTAATTGCTCTCTGAGGACAAGAGAGACTGTTTCACATCATTAGAAAAAAATGAAAATGGTCATTTTGAAATTCAAAATGACTATTAATGACCAGCAAAATCAGTATGGTCTCCATCTGCATTTTAAGTCCCCATGAAAGGGTCCTCACATCGGCTGTTATTGTTCTGTACAGTTTTCAAATTTCCAGACCCTACCCGAGTCTGCAGGACAGCTTCCTAACTGCCTCCACTCCTGGATGCACAGTATTCACTGAGCTCTCCCAGGCCTCATGCTTGCCTTAGAAAGCTGCCTTCTTTTGCTGACCCACTGCTGGAGTAATCTAAAGATTCCTCCCCATCTTGAATACCAATTAGAGCCACCCCTGGAAAAACAGACCCTAATTTCATCAAAGAGTTAACTGGTGTTTGGAATCATACAGGTCTATTCAATATAAGAAACATATGTTTAAAATTGACATTTGGACCAATTTTTGCATCCATTAGATCCCAGATTTAGAAGAATTGCATGTGATTAACATTACGAAATATAAACACTGTGTTCCAGTGACTCAAAAGAAAGCCAGGAAATTTTGTATTAAGGCATTATTATATCTTTAGAATGTCCCATTGTGACTCCCATAAATACCTCCAAAAACCTATCTTCTATAAAACTCTACATTTTACCGTTTGAGACTCAAACTATAGCAAGGCTACTTGACATCACAGCTGCTCTGTTTGCAGTCCTAGGCCATGAGGTGAAACCTTCATTGCCCAAGCTGACCTTGAATGTGTCCAGCTTTGTAGCAGCCGGTGTCCGGCAATAGTTAGTAAAGTATGCCAGTTAAGACCCCCAGAATTTGGAAGATTCCTTAGAAGCCATGAAATACTTACACCTAAGATTTTTAAGATTCCAGAAAGAGACAAGCCTAGTGCTCTGTGTCAGCAGGCATCAGGATACATGTAAGTAAGCCCAGAGCAGCTGCCAGAATGGGAAGAGACCCAGACTAAACACATGTACATGTGAGCAACACTAAATGAACTCAGTAGGTTTTGTAATAATTAAATCAGAAGAGACCATGGATTTGAGTGTGGGAGAAACTGGTAGAGTTGAAACAGGAAAGGGATGGGTGGAAATGATGTAAATACAGTATTCAAGTATAATTCTAAAAATAAAATTTTTAATTTAAAGAATGCTGTGAAAAGGGAGAGAAAGAGAAATCCCTCCAAATCAGTGAGGTCAAAGCGATGTAGATCACAACAGACAGAAAGGGGGGGGCGGAGAGGAGAGAGAGCTGTCAGCCACTAGGTGTTCCGAGATCATTTTCTTACTCCTGTTCCATAGAAAATGAAAGAGGCCCCAAGATTCTAAGTATTATTATGCTAATAATGCTGTACCCAAAATGTATTATGTAGTCCTCTCAGTACCCCCTTGATAGACACTCGTAGGTCCTCTTATCTGTTAGAGTGGCGAAGAACAACCAGAATGCCCACGCCCAAGAACACAACGCAGAGGCGAATTCAGACCTAAGCTGACTAGAGCCTGCATGAGCTCACCATTCAGTACACACTGGAGCTGGGGAGCCTTTAGAACTCTGTGCTGTCTGTTTGCTTTGTAAATCATCTCCTAGATTCAGTGTGCCTGCTCCTCAGTTTTGAAGCCTTGTGCCACATAAATAATTGGGGGCTTATTGAAGAAATGCTAGAGAATCCCAACATGCAAGACAGAGTTTTCTTCCCCAAATATCTAGAGCGATGGTCAACTAAAAAAGAAAGACTCTGCCTTGTTGAACTGGTAAACACTGCTCAGGAGCTGTCTTTTAATAGCATCCTCCTGGGCTGGAGAGATGGGTCAGCAAGTAAAAGCACTTCAGCTTGACCACCAGAGTTCAAGACCCAGACCCACACAGTAGAAGGAGAAAACAGACTCCCAAAAGCTGTTTTCTGACCTACACACACACACACACACACACACACACACACACACACACACACACACACACACACACACTAAAAGATAATTAAGTAAAAGTACCCTCTGAAATCAGAAAAAAAATAATTTTTAAAGACATGGAAAAATAAAAATAAAGGTTTTCTAGGGCTAAGACACCTAAAAATATAACTACTTAGTTTAAATGTCAGTAGGAAAAAACTGCCAGCAGCTATCAGGGCTTCCATGTGTTAATATAATTCTTATAGCCGTGAGTTTAGGTAGTAGTGTGATCTTTATGTTAGTGTCTATTGCTGTGATAAAGCACCATGACCAAGAGCAATGCAGAGAGGAAAGGGCGTATTTCATCTTTCAACTCTCAGGCCACACTCCCCCACTGAGGGAAGAAAGGGCAGGAACTTGAAGTAGGAAGCTGGAGGCTGGAAGTATAGCATAAGTCATGGAGGAGTGCTGCTTACTGGCTTGTTCCTCATGGCTTGCTCAGTCTGCTTCTTATACAATCTGGCACCGCCTGTCAGAGGGGCGGGCACCACGCACAGTGGCCTGAACCCTGATATATCAAGCTTTAATCAAGAAAATGCCAAATAGACTTGCCTATAGGCCAATCTGATAGGGGCATTTTCTCAATTGAGTCTCTCTCCCCAAATGATTCTTTGTCAAGATGACATAAAACTAGCCAGCACAATCCTCATTTATGGATGATGAAAACTGAGGCATGAATTTAAGTAGTTTGTTAGCAGTCATACAATTGGGTATCAGATTGTACAGTGGATATTTTCCCCAGACTTTCTGTATTGCATTTTATCTTAGATACCCAAAGAACTGCTCCATTTCCTATATGACATGAACTATTAAAAAGAAAACAAAACCCACCTAGCTAGTAATGCTGACATGTAGGTACTTTTAGGAAGGCAAGATATTACCTATATTACACTATATTAGGAAAAGTGAACATTTCCCCCCAGAAATATAATTTTGGGGTTTTTAACCACGAGTTAATCATCCATGTGCACTAAGGTTATCTGAGTGCCAAGCTCAGAGTAAAATAAATCATAGCGACAACCACAAACTTAGGAGTTGGCAAATACCCCTAGCAAGAAGGAAGGAATCAATTTGATGCTCTTGATGCTGGCACTAAGTGAAAGTTTCGAAGCATGCTACCCCTAAACCACCTCTCCCCCAGTTCCTTTAGCACACAGGACACTGGACTAAGGGAAGAAGCCCATGTTTTCCTTTCCCAAAAGCAGAGTCCTTGTTCTCTCCATTCTCCAGGGGCAGTGAACTACGTCCTCTATTTGAAGTTGCCCCAAAGTTCCTCAATCTGTCTACGATTCTAAGAATTTGTATGGAGCATTTAATTACTTTAGGGATTCTATTGTAGGCACTTAGATATTTATCTTATCCACTCGGTATAAACTGATGGGAACAAGGAACTGAGTTTTCCACACTTATTGTCCCTAACCTCCACAGTGTGACAGCTGGCACTATTCAGCTAATACTTAGAGAACAGAAAGTCAGGATAGGCTCAGCACAGAGCTGGAATGAGTGACTAATATCACGGCCCTTGTCCCCTGGGCCCTGACCCTCTCCTTCAGTAGCTCACTTCACTATGTGTCCCTTGCTTTACTACCCAGGAGGCCACCATGGGAGGGGGCATGGCTCCTGTGAGTAGATGGGAATGCAGGGATACATCCTGTCCCATGTCTCCTAGAGGTTAGCTATGGAATGCTGTGTCTACACTGCAGGCTTGGGGCTGTCTGAAGCAGAGGAACAACATTCCACACAGTTACTCGTTACTGCTCTAAAGCCGAGCTTATGGGCAGCAAACTCAAAGGCTTTTGAACTGAACGATAACAAAGGGATGGATGCTCTCCTTTATGGCCCCATGAACCTTGCTAGTCACAGCATCCCTCCTCTGCAGAGAAAGGAGGGAAAAGATTACTGTACTGGAGCATCATTCTCAAGGTCAGCCACAGACCACCAGCCTCACTAGAGCTTAATAGAAGTGCAAGCTCTCAGGCCCCCAGCTTTACTGAATCAGAATCCACGGAGATGGAGCCCAGAAATCTGGGTTTTAACAAGCCCTCCAGGTGATCCTTATGCACAAGAGAGTCTGAGAACCACTAGAGATTTAAAGACCTCCATGTGAGTGTGGAACACACAAGGATACTGAAGTCAATCTGGCTGGGCTTAGAACCTTGGAGAAAGAAAGGGCACCAACCCCATTCTACCCTCTGTCCCACATATGTACACTCCTCCATTATAGTTGTCTATAAACACAAATGCAGTAACAATACAGAAACCAAAAGGAGCCAGTGGGCACCAATTTGTGCTGCAGGTTTTTCCAATCAGACAAGTCCCTGGTGGTTGGTGAGGATCCAGGAAATCTATGCCAGAGGCATCAGGGATGACTCCAATCATCTAAGCACTCTATACCAGAACATTCCATAACTATTTATGTACAACATAAACCTTTTTAAATGTCATGTTCTCCAGTTTTCTTTTTTTACTTAATATATCTTAGGCAGCTTGCTATAGATCCATAAATCCACCACTTAGTATTCTAAGGCTATGTCATGATTTATATAACCTTTTGCATATAACCTTATTATCAAAATATTATGTATTTTACTTGTTTGTGTTATTTATGTTATAATGCTACAATAGATATTTTTAATTAATCCATTCATTTGTTCAAATATGCATAAATATTTATTTATCTATTTTACATGTGACATATCCTGGAAAGAACTATGTATACAAATGTGAATAGTGGCCCTTGTCCTGTGGAACTTACAATATATTAGCAGAAGTAAACAGTGAAAGAGAAGGAAATATAGTGCTATACATCATGGTAAGTGCTTGGAGGAAGAATGTTTGTGAGAATGCAGCAGAGAATCTTTAGCTGGACAGCAGAACCAGAGAAGGAGGTTTGGAATAGTGGGCCAGAAGGCTGTAGAGGCATTCCAGGCATGTGGGAAAACATTTGCAGACCCCTAAATGGGAAAGCACTTGGTATTTCCAGGGAACTGAATAGAAGCCAGTGTGGCTGGAAGGTGACAGATGAGGGAAAGCAGCATGATTGACCTTGGAGATATCGGCAGAGACCAACCATACAGGATCTTGTAAGGAATTCGGGGTTTATCTGAAATGCTATGGGGAGCCATTGGAAACGCTTTAATCACAAGAGTAATGTTATCATATATATCAAAGATTACTCAGCTACTCTGTGTACAGTGGGTGGGAACAGAACAAGAATAGATGTGGAAGCAGGCAGGAAACCATTTCAGTAGTCCAGTCAGGGTGGTTATGGATGGCTTGGGAGAGGCCAACAGCTGTAGACACAGTCAGTTTCAAGATGTATTTAGGAAGGAGAAACTAACGTGCAAAATGGGAATGGAGGTGGGGATTGAACAAAGGCCTGTATAACTAATGAGCAGTAAAGCCGTGTGCTGCCAAAAGGAAGACTGGGGAGAAAAATAAGTTTGTACAGGGAAAGCGAACCAGGGGTTCACTTAGAACATGTCAAGTATGAAATACTTTTAAATCATCCACGTGGAATATCAAGCATGCCCAAGTCTAGAGCTCAAAAGAGACCTCTTCACTAAACATCTGATGTGTCCATATGACTGAATCTCAGTTAAAATGAGCAGAGTGCTGATTCGAGGGAGAAATGCATGAGGTGACGGGCACAGCAAAAGCAGCGCTTCTGAGCTGCAGAGGAAGAAGGAGGTCTGCTGGGGGATGGTCCGTATGGCAAATGTGTTGCTCTGGTTGGTCAATAAATAAAACACTTTTTATCATAAAATAAAAATAAATTTTTAAGTAATGGCATCGCTAAACAGAATGGTACCAGGGATCTAGTGAGAGTTTCTTAGCTGCATCACTGTACAGTGGGAAAGTGGAAAAAAGACGAGCCACGTACAAAAAGAGGCAGCCAAGCACATGGGGGTGACCTCCTTTTGTAATAGCCTGATTCTGAGCACTAATCCAATCATAGAGAAAGCACTAATCCACACAAAGCTAGAGCCCTTGTAACCTAATTACCTACCACTCACCCCCATCTATTAACCACCACCACACCGAGGACAAAGCCTTTATTACATGAGCCTTGGGAGAACAAAGTGTATTCAAATCATAGCAGAGTGTGTACATTTTTTTTGTGTGTGTTGGTAGATATCACTATCTATTTCACCATTTTAATCTGTTAGTCTGTTTCAACACAAAAAATCAAAACATAACCTATAATGCTATTATTAAAACTAGTAATTCAAGTTTCAAAGCAGAAAAGTTTAATACAATTTTAAAGAGAGATACAGAAATTTTTTTATAATTTATTTTGTGTAAGGCAGTTGCTGCATGTGTGTTGAGTAAGGGGTGTGTGTGTGTGTGTGTGTGTGTGTGTGTGTGTGTGTGTGTGTGAAAACTGACTGCAATCTACCTTGCTCAAAATGAACATGAAAACATTGTGAATGAGCCTAGGGTGTATCACATGTGGTTTGTGGTTATCACCACTGGTTTTTCACAATGCCTTCCCACTGTGAAAGTCTCTGTTAGAAAAATAGAGTGGTTTGGCCAGAAATGACTGGGATTCGCTATGAGTGGGGTGGAGCTGTCAGATTTATATGGCTTTTCCTCTTAAAAATATATGGCCTTCCCTTTTCATCTGCAGTAACTGTAAAGCTCATTTGGGGCCACGGCTGCCCGGTCATTTGGCTCCTTGTGCTCTAATGAATGTTTGCACATCTCTCAGGAGGGCTACGCTTCCGGCTTATACATCAGATAGGAAACTTAGACTGGTTTGATCCTGAGATTCATTCTGGGTGTCCATGTCTCTGTATTCCTTTCCTTTCCTTTCACTTAACAGTCAAAGGTTAGTATAACTAATTGGGTGTCTGTTCTGCACTGACCCCCACGGTTTGATCTACACACACTGGCCTTCACTGACGGCTCTGCATGTGGCCTGGGGAAGGAGGGTTGACCAAGTGCAAGGCATCCTCCTGCTCCTCCACTGTTTTTCTGAAACTCCAGCTCTGCCTCCAGAAATGCCCTCTAAAACCTGAACCAACTGCTTTTTTTGATAAAAATGACATCAACTCAGAGAATGTAAGCATCTTGAATTATATAGCTCAGTTTTCAAAACTTGACTGTGTTTGAATCTAAGCCAGTCAAATGAGCTGAAAACTGGCTGGCGGAAGGAAGCCCAGGAGGATGGTGAGTGGCTGAGACTGAGCTGAGGAAGCCTGCTGGGGGGCCTTCTGGAGGAAAACCCACTTATTTTTGTCTCTTTCGTCATCATGGGTGATCTAACACAGATGCCAAAGTCTCCCTAATGTGAATGCAGATAATGTGAAATTTAGAGCCATTCTCCAAAGCACAGGAGATGGAGATGGAAAGTACAGAAGAAAAACATAAGTGTTTTCAAAGCCACTGCTTCTATATTAGAAGGTTCAGAGATCACATGATCACTCACAATTCCCACCTGGCCCTCCTCTAAGATTCTCAGGGAAGCAACGTGGGAGCTTAAGAAAATAGCTATCTTTGCTCTGTATTCGTCGGCTCCCTGGCTGATACCCTCCTTAGGATGAACATAGCATTCAGAGGTCAGGTTTTAAATGTGAAGGGCATTACACTGCCCTTGCAGCACTAGTTTCTTATCAAGTACTTAGCAAGTGCCAGCCACCTCCCACTGTCCTGTGTTCTGAATGTTGCTCTGCACGAAAGAAGACATGGCTTACTGCACTCAAGGAACTCAGTCCATCTGGGACAGAGACAAGTAGAAAGTAAGTAGCTGTTAGCATATCTTCTGGTATCTCTCTTGTTTATAGTTCATGTTTAGGCAGCCATGTTGGTAAGATTTCATGGTGTAGCTTATGCCATTTCTAGGAGACACAATCTCACAGCAAATTTCCTGTGCTACTGACTCTCAGGGTCTTTACACCTCCTCATATGTAGTGATCACTGAGCCTTTGATGCAGGAGTTAAGTTCACAGATAGACATGCTAGTGTGGGAGGGGGAACGCTCACAGGCCTAAACCCTAAAGAGAGAACTCTTACAGGCAACTAAGGAACACGGAGGACAGGAGAAATAGGAGCACGCCAGTTGACTATCCAGTACCAAGTGGTCAGTTCTGAAAGCATACATACAAGTGATGTTATAAGAATTGGGCAGATGTATGGGATGGGAGATTCTGGGGAAGTGGCTATTTTAGGTAAATCAGTAATATTGTTCTCTGTGCAGACCCCTGAAGGATAAAAATAAGATACCCAGGGGAGGAGCCAAGGAAGACAGTAGTGTGTGCAGGGGCCTTAGAGGGAAGAAGATCTGGAGAAATCATGGAAGAGAGAGCAAAGTGAAATGTTGTGAGTCAATAGAGGGAGCAGAGATAAGATGGAGCACTAAGCAACAATAAGGAACAATGAGAAGCCAGTGAAGGGATTTGCCTGGGACTTGTGATCAGATGCAAGTGTCAGAAGATGACTCCAATCCCCTGTGGGCTCAGAGTGTAAATGGTCAAGGATGAAGGCAGCAGCCTAGCGGGGATGATGGCAACATTGGCTCTACTAGGAGGACGACAGCAAGGAAGACGAAGCAGGAAGACCGAAAGGATGGACGTGAGAGAAGTGAGCGGGGAGGAGCAGATGACAGGGTCTTTTCTCCGTTCTACCCTTCCATGTGACCTCCAGGACAATGTTATACGGAATCCCATGAACATCCTACAAATGCCAGCGTGGGTTTAGTTCCCCAGGGCTGGATGGGCTGGTTTAAAATCTTTTCAAGAGATTTGAATTTTTATTAGCACTCTTGGATCCAGAATATTGTGTCTCAGAAATTTATACCAGCTTCATTCTCCCCAACCCCAGTGGGTCCTGATCCTAATCTAGTCATGAACACACAAAGCCAGTCCTTCCTCATCACTTATTTTATGATTAAGATGTTCTTTCCAGGCCTCTACCCTGCATTTATTCCCATTTGGAATTCTTACCCCATGCTTCTTCTCGTTGGTGTCATCTGTAAACTTAATGATGACCATGCCTGTCTTTTAGCCTCAGGTCCTTAGAAACACTGCTCTCTCTATTTATTTTTAAAGTTGTGAGCAGATGGCCATGCTGCATGAGCTCAGGCACTGAAATCCGAACCAAACAACTGGGAATGAAATATGTTCTCTAGGACTAGTGCTAAACTCTACGTTACAGGACTTCAGCGTGGGAGTTGGTGTTGTGGTCCAAACAAAACCTACATCAAAGTTGTGCTGATACATCTAATAGTATGATTACCATAATGCTACGAGAGAAATAACATTTGTCCAAATGACTTCCCCACATGTCCATTTCACAGCCACACCAAAGTTATAGTTTTCCTTATAATTATGCAAATACCCACTTACAGTGGGAAGAAAAGAAAAAGATTCTGTCTGTGTGGCCCAGTCTTCCCCTCATTCACCTGACAGCCCAAACAGCTTCAATTACTCTGTCCTACCTATAACCATAAAAACATCATTGAAAACTAGAAACAGAAAGTGTAGCTTTGGGGACTGTGGGCTTCTTGGCTGCAGAATTCTGGCAATTGTCATATCCCTATGCTATGGAATAGCCAGGATTTGTGTACTCATGGGACATACACCCTAGACAATCTGTTCTTAGATGGCTTGCAGGAGCTGAACTACAGCCTTGGCACCATCCCTTGAGCGTCCCAGCAAAGCTTCACTCTGAAATACTATTCTTGGTTGATGCTAAAAGCTGCCAAACATTACCATCTTCCTGCCGCCAAATTTCTGAAATCTTTGCTGAAAGTAGAATACTGGAGTCTCTCTTTCTATTGGTATCCACCTTCAGAATCACATGTCCCTGGCCCATCCTGCTGTCTTGTGTCACTTCCTGTTCCTCTGAATTCAGAGACCACACACTTAGCTCAAGGTCACAACAGCAGCCTGTGGGATTGCTTTGCTTTCTCCTTAATTACAATAGGATTTGTTTTTGTAATCAGAATAAAACTTTCATCAAAGGTATTCTGAGATAGGCCACCCAACTCCCCACCAGGCTTCCCCCGGCATCTCCTGAGTCATCAAACCTATGCACCCTCACTCTCATCTGAGAAGCTGCTTTATATAGTGCATGGTAGTTAATGGCACAGAGACTCACGACTGTTTAAAAGTGCAGAGAATACATGACTGGGAACGCTTAGCCCTAAATAGACATATCTCTCTTACACCCCATTCCCATGAAGGCTTGACACACTGGAAAAGGAGCAGAAAGATTGTAAGAGTCACTGTAAAAATAATGCCATCTGGGTATGTGAAGGCCATCTCACTCATGAACTCACAGCAGCTGTATTTGCTAGCACAAGACCTGTACAAGATCAAGTGAGTCAACACTCCATGGGGAGAGGGAAGGGGCTCGGGAGGCCCCACATCTAGCTGAGGAGTTACTGACAGCTCATGGCCACTGAGGAAGGGAGTCAGTTTTCTTTAGTGGTGTGTCCCAGGGTCAGTTGCCTGTGCTTCGGTAAATGGTGCCCTACCCCCTCCACATAGAACCAATGGGTTCTGAAGAAGGAAGTGAAGAGGCAGGAGAGGAAGAAACAAGACAGTGGAGGGAGCGGTGATAAGGATCCTGGAGGAATTGGATGAAGGAGCAGGGAGTTAAGTTCTAAATATATTGGTGTTTGAAAATATCAAAAACTAAATTAAAAATTTTAATTGTTCTGATACGTCTAATAATACAGGTGTTATTGTACTATGAGAGACAATGCTCACCTATCTAACTCAATTTTTACCAGAGAAAATCCTCCTATTTCTGCTAACTACCAGTTACCATGTCCTCTCTAATTAAAGGCCTTTCCAGTGAGGATGGTGATGTAAGCCTATAATCCCTACACTTAGGAGATTGAGATAGGAGGATCTCCAATTCCCAGGTTAGCTTGGGATACATAGCTAGACCGTCTCTCACAATAACAACAATAATAGTATAAGAGTAAAAGCTTTCCTGTCATTGTAAAACAATAACCCACTTCATATTTCTCCTAATCCTGCCTTTTCAGTAGGTAACTCATAGGTCTGTCTTCCAGATTTTGGAGTCTGTTCCATCTGATAGTAGATGATGCCTATGGAATGTGTAACAGGAGGGGAATATCACCGTGGCATAGAGTTTTAAAGAGCAAAGATTGATTGGTTATGAAAATGTAGAGCCTCTGCTTCAAAACAGTAACCCAAGTGTGAAAGCTTTGTTCTTTCTTTCAGTTCTCTAGGTTTGTTACGATATTTTTATTTTCTATTTAATATTGTTCTAAGAAAAATTGAAACTTAGTTAGCATTAATTTACCATTCTTCTTTGTGATATGTATGGGTTTTGCTAATATAGGAGCTTTACAGAATTACCAACACTATCCAAGCTGCATCCTATACACATGTGTACTGTGGTGATATTTTATTTGTGTCTAACAAATAAAGCTTGCCTGGGGATCAGAGGAAAAAGCCAGCCACTATATTAAACATAGAGGCCAGGCAGTGATAGCACATGCCTTTAATTCTAGCATTCGGGAGGCAGAGATTCATTCAGATCTCTGTGAGTTCAAGACCACACTGGGAACAGAGCCAGGTGTGGTGGCACACGCCTTTAATCTCAGCACTAGTTAACCATAGAGGTCTGGAGGTCTGTACAGACAGACAGGAAGTGATAGAGCTGGGTGGAAAGAGGAGGTAAGATGGTAGGGCACTGAAAAGTATGTAGGCGTGGGTATACAGGAAGTAGCTCTCTTGGGCTGAGGACTTCCTAGAGGTAAGAACTTGTGGCTGGCTTGTTCTATCCCTCTGATCTTTCACCTTTCACCCCAATATCTGGCTCCAGGTTTTTTATTAATAAGACCGTTTAGCAATTCGTGTTACCTTGTGCCAATACCTTGAACCAACAGAGTGCCAAGTCTAAAAGCACTGAAGCAGAAAGGAACAGTGTGTTGCCCTTGCCTTCTCTTTTCCTCTTTTCAGGAAAGGTGGTTAGCTGATACTGAAAAATCACATGAGTAAGAAAAATGGTGATAGGACTTTTAGTCATTTGTGTCTCTTAGAATTGCCTTCTCTGTTCTGAAAAAATTGTGATATGAATAGAAAGTGTCCCCTCTGGGGCTGTTAGCCCCTCCATGCCCTCTCGCACACCTTACACTTGAGTTCCATTCAACTCCTGTGAGTTATGGCTCCATGATCATGAACTTGGGCAGCAAGGGACTTCAGACATACCATGCACGTCTCCTCTGCTTAGAGGCACATCCATTGCACCATTGTATGGCATTTACACAACAGTTCAATTATAAAGTTACTGGATCTCACAGTGGCAGCAACACAGTGTAAGCTAAGTCCTTTGAGCACAGGTTTCTTTTGAACGTAGGGCCCTGTGCGCTTGTGTGGGTCACATGCCATGAAGGCATCCCTGCAACTAAAGGGTCATAGGGTTTGATAGTGCCAGGGATCAAAAGTGGCAGATGAACATGTTAACTCACAGAGGCTGTGACAGCATATATAAGACCTGCACAAGCTCAAACCGGACAGAATCTCAGCATGGAGAAGGGAGGTGGGCGTGATGTCCCAACCCTACTGTTGGCATTTGGTTGCTGCTGGCAGGGGGAATGCCAGTTGTCTTCAATGCAGTGATAACTTGATATCAACTATATTCCAGGGTAGGCCCCAAGCTCAGGAGTGCTTAACCAACACAAACTGGACTCCATGTTATGAGAGAAAGGAGGAGGTGTGTGAAATGGGGGTGGGATAGGGAAGTTGGTTAGGATCAGGAGGAGTTGGGGGAAGTGGATGAATATGATCAAAATACATTGTATAAAATTATCAAAAAATAAAAACAATGGTTTTTAAAGATAATTGGGAGAAAGACAGCAAGAGAAGCAGAAACCATTCATTGGCCCTGTCAACGTCTAACCTACTAGGTTTCTAGTCCAACTTCTGTCAAAACCATCTGAGTTTTTAATTTAAATCTTTGACTGGGGAAAGGAAAAAGATGTAAGCAGGCTCTGCCAGTTTCTAATTATACTTGTCAAGGAAACTTCTGGGAGGAAATGAGGAAGCAGGTAGTAAGCCTGCACTGTGGAGACTTCAATCCCTAACATACGGGGAGTTTCTAAACATGGAACTTCTTTCCACTTACACTTTTAAAACAACTACTGGCTCCTAAAGCTTCAGACTGGTGTGGAAAGTGAAACTAGTATGCAGTGTCCCACCCACCTGACTGGGAGGGCTGGGGCTTCGTACAGTTCAGCCTTGTGTCACTGTGCTTTCAGAAATGTCAGCATTATCAAGCCAGGCAGTGCTCTCCAGTAATGCCTTCATTCCAGATTCAATAAGCTATTTTCCAGCCTGAAGATTTCTAAAATTGGACTTTTCCTTTGAACTTTGAAATTTTTACACAGTTTAAAGAATTTGCATTCTATTTCATATTAGCTTCCCATGACAAGTTTGATGTTCCTTTCAACTTCTCCATCAACTGATATTTCTTTATGCAAACCCTGTAAAACTATAATGACTCTCCTTAGTGTTTAGTGATGGATTTTTAATGTTTGGGTGATTGTACAAGAAAATGTCTAAGGTAGTTACTGGAATAACACCTTGGATCCTCCTTTGCATTTACGAGGATAAGAACTTATTTTGGCAAAGGCCTGCTCTAAATGCTCCCATCACTAGCCCACAATCTGTTCCTGAACAGTAAAGACAAGGTGATGGCTGGGAGTTTAACAAGTCTTCAAGTGGTCACGTGCTGTGCCCATCCACAAGTGCCACTTGTCGGCCCTGGGTCAGTATAGGAAGCGTTGAGTCACAGCCCAGAAAAACCTTGGGCTAGAGTTGACCACTTTAATGAATTTTGTTTCTAGTACATTTTCTGTTGGAAACAAACTAGCTTGGCAGGGTGTGTTTGCTATTTAATGACAGAACCTCTTCTTTACTGGGTATCCACAAGAGTAGTCCTCATACAGAAGCCTCTAAACATGCTGGGATAAGATCCAAGCCATCTACCTTTTATCTCCACTGCCTCTGTCTCCTCTCAGGATCCCCGCTGGAGACAGGCTTCATTCCCAACGCCTGTTTCCCTCACCCTACAGCTACCTCACATACCTCATATACTGCCTTCCTCATAAATAGCAAAGGAAACAGCCTCCATCACAGGACTTAAGAAGAAACAAAGACATTGTCTGTCTCTACATTGATTCTCTTTTTATTATTTGTATGTCTACATTCATGCTCCGGCTTTGGCATACCCTAAAGATTGCAAAACTATTATTTTAATCACATAAAGCCTGATATAAATGAAAATATTCTAAGAGTCATTGGATATACAGCTGTGCATGCCTGTGCATGTGTGTGTGTGTGTGTGTGTGTGTGTGTGTGTGTGTGTGTGTGTTCTCACCCATGCAGGCACTGTGGAGGCCATAGGTTAAAAATGGGATGTCTTCCTCAATCACTTTTCCACCTTATTTTTTGAGAAAGTCTCTCACTGAACTGAAGATTGCCATTTTGGCTAGAATGGCTAGCCAGCAAGCCCCTGGGATTTGCTTGCCTTCACCCCCAGCACTAGGGTTACAAGTACACACTACCATGCCTGACTTCTTTACATGGTCCTGGGGATATAGACCACATTTAAAAAGCAAATGGGATGTAATTTTGGACATTTCCTGCCAATCCAGGTTGAAATCCCCAGGTAGCGAGCACTAGGGTCTGTAGATCATGCACTAGTCCTCTGAGGAGCGAGGGGCGAGATGGAGGAACTAGTTACCTGTAGCCAGCACCTCTTCTCTTCAGGAACTATCCTAAACTTAGAAGTGCCTCAGAAACAGAAAGCCTCTCTCTGATGTTCAAAAATCCAAAAGGAAGACAGCCTGGTCTCCCTCATCCGGCTCTGGCATGCTCGTTCTGCAGGACAGACTCAAGTCAGTCTTTGGGCCATGCTTTCCCACCCATCACACACTGTAGCCATTTCAGGTTCAGCCATGCATGCCAGATTGAATTAAATGCTTTTTTAAGTCTCCAAAGCAGGAAAACATCTTTCCCTGGATGGCAGTTTTTTTTCACGTATTTGTTAATGAGTGTCTGCACAATAAAGATGTGGTCTGTAGCTTGTTTTCCAATTTGGCTCCTATGGATGTTGCCGCTGCTCGGAGATAGTTTAATTCTTTCACTGAGGCAGCTGCAAATGAGTTTGTGAACAACAACAGAGTGTCCCTAGGTTTTCCTGGAGCCATCTGGGTGGAGGCCATCTTCACTGTGTGTTCTGGAGCCCTGAGCTTGTCAGAGCACTTGGCTGTCAAGAAGGCACTTCCTCTGGGGCCAGTTAGCCCTGCCTGGTAGAGCCAGGGCAAGTCTGCATGGACTTCCCAGTCTCCGTTCTGCTCCTTATACCAGGGAGGTCCTGCACACCACCACCCTGGACATGAGTCAGCTGACTCCTCTCCTACCATGCTTCCAGAGTTTTCCCTACTGGCTCAGCTTCTGTAGCTTGCCCAGAAGACAGTGATTAAAAGCCCGTTCTCTAAGCACCTTAACATTAAATTTTCTACCTTAACTAAGTACTTTTGGTGCCGAAAAGTGTGGGTGTTAAATGTAGGCAAAGGCCTTGCGGGGGAAGAGAAGAGCCACCCAGCCAAAAGGGCCTATATTTCACCTGCCACCTGAAGGATGAACCAATTAAGGAAGTAAGAATTGAATTTCAGGGCTCAAAAGCTCTGCTTAGAAACCTACTGAATCTGGACCAACTGAAATCTGAGCTCTCCACAGTCTGAGAGTGTTAGTTATCACTATGGGTCCTATACGTGACAAGTGTGAAGATGATGATGATGATTAAGACGACCACAGCATGTAGCCAGGAAGTCAGCTGATGCATTTCCATCACATATAGACAAGGCATGGCTCTGCCCTGTCCTGACCCTAAGGCCTTTGGTTTCGCTTTTCATCTGTAAGTACCACTGTTCCCTTTGAATCTTGGTCTTTTTGCCTACTCTCTCTGTCTTGAATCTTGGTCTTTCTGCCTGCTCTCTCTGTCATTTTCCTGTGTATCCCCCCACGGGTATGTCATCTTCTTCATGTTCTCCCTTCACTGCTTGACTGTTGACATTCTCTTCTCTACCTTAAACTCTGTTGGCTCCATCATTGAGTCTTTCAATAATATATTAAAATAGGATATACATGGTCACAGGCATTTACAGAAAATCACTATCAATGGGCACATCATTGAATAGTTTAAGTGCACCCCACTCGCCAGGCACTAGGCTGCTCCCTTTCATATACTGTCCTGTTAATCTTCAGTCAGCCTCACGAGGTAGGCTGGTGTCTTGTCTTATTTCCAGATCAGAACTCTGAGGCTCCAAGGGAAAGTGCCTAAAAAGGGACAGTCTTCCCTACAAAGTGCTAGAGCTGACCTGGAATGCAAGTCTAACTTCAGTCACTGTCACCCATAGTGGAGCTTGCAAACGTGTTTAGAGGAGAGCTTCTCAGAGAAACGAAACCTCAGCAGCCACTGAGGACACTCCCTGACAGAGCTGTGCCTGCCCCTCACGTCCCACTGCCTTCCTGGTTGCTTCTGATCGAGGCTGGTGCAAAGGTCTGAGTCACTTTCCAGAGCCTCCCTGGCTATCTTAGCATTGCTTGCCTACCTGCCTTGTGCTCCGAGGAGAGCTAAATGAATGCCGAGGCACTGGACTCTGGAGGGAAGTGTCCCCTTATGCCTCCATCACAGTAATCAGACACTGAGGGAAGAAAACATAAGCAGGAAAGAGCTCTTTCCTGCCAGAAGTGAGTCAGGCATTTTCCCAGGCCTCATCAACTGCCTACCACAGTCAAGCGAGGAAAGTTTTCGGTGTTTGGACCGTGAAGCCTAAGTGTAACTGAGTGGCTTACAATGAAGACAAGGAAGAGAACTGGAATTTGTATGCAGGGTTCTGACTCCAGAACTAAAGATTTTCTGCCACTATGGAGAATGAATGCACCAGCCAGAAATCCAGACTGCTCCAGGAAGCAGCCCTATTGTAAAGGCTGTAATCTAAGCATCCCACACCTGCAAACTTTGGTTGGCTTAGGTAAATGAAAGGAAATATTCTTAAATAAGCAATAACAAAAGATTAGACATCTTTATATATCATTTTCATGAAATGTTAGGAGACACTTTCTCCCCTCCACCATCCAAGCTAAAGCAGGTCTGCACAGGCTTCTGAGAGTACACATTCATGGGATATTCTAGGATGTTTGGAAAGGGGACACACAGTGTTTCCCATTCACCACTCTGTAGGTCGGTGACTTTCCAAGTGAGGAGGTGAGAGTGTGATTCTGTTCCACTGGAGACATTTGGCAGTTGCTGGGGACATTTTGGGTATTACAACTAAGGAAGAGTTATGCCAATACCTAGTTGGTATGGGCCAATGCACAGCACAGCCTTGCGCAATAAGCATCACCGGGCCCATGTTGTCAGTAGTGATAATGACCAAAAAGGCATATCTTAGCACAGCTCCCTGTGATTCCAGAGAAAGGATTACTCCTGATGTAAGATGCTGGGTCCCTTGGGTTGAGTTGGGTTGGGTTGGGCAGGGCTTTGGGATAGGATCTCTCAGTATGTAGCTGAAGATGCTTGGCCTCAAACTTGAGATCCTCCTGCCTCAATCTCATGTGCTGCTTATAGTCATGTTCCACCATGATGGGCTTGCTCCCTGCATTCTCTGTAAATATGTTTAGAACCAGGAATCTCTCAGGAAATCAAGGAGACTCTGAAACTTGGCAGTCCTAGCAAAAATAGAGATTCCTTATTACTTGCCCTCCTTCCTGCTGAGTTCTACATTTAGAGTTGAAACTTTTGGCTGCCTGCTGCTTTGATCTTCACTAGATAATTAATCTTCAAATTTGTCCCAAATGGCTCTCTGCATCTTGGCCCCTTCATCACACAGTGATGGTTTAGACAATGACCTTCACACCTGGGGATCTGGCTCAGCAGCAGGATAAAGAGCGGCAAAGACAAGTCTGTGCCCCTGGAGGCAGTCCAGGCAAGAGGAATGCCTTCACCTCTTGCTTTCCTAAGTACCTAATTCAGCCAGTGAAGTATACCCTTCGGTTTTACTGATTCTCTCAGAAACCTTCAGAGGAGGGAAAAGGACGAGGCTGATTTGCAGCTGGAAGCAACAGTCTCTTTGAAAGTGAACGAAGTTTCACAGTGAAGTCACTAATTAGTGAGCTAAGATGTTTCCCCTTGGGCTGTGTGCTTACTTCATTGATCAGGCTGTCACTTTTAATTCTGAAAATAATTTTTATTTATAATTTGGGAATCTGTAATAAGGAACTTTACCTACATAATTTCATTCATTCATTCAACATTTATAAGACATGCTGTGCGTTTAAGCACTGCATTTCCAGCAAGGACTACAACTTTATCATTTAGATAAACTACTTTATGTCTCCAGGCCTTGTTGTCTTCATCTATTAAAAAGATCAAATAGTAGTGATTGTTTCCAGAACTCACTGAAAGAATTTATGCAAAGATTGAGTATATCTTGAGCACTCGAGAAACATTCATTGGCCCACTCCATGGAAAGAACTACAGCCTTCTACTGGGTGGAAAACAAAAGAAATCCTAACCTCAGTTTAGGCATTGAAGGAGACTTCCCTAGCATTTCTAGAAGACAGTCTCATAGCAGACTTCCTGGTCCTGTGACTCATATAATCTTTTTCCCCTTTTCCATGATGTTCCCTGAGCCTTAGATACAGGAGTTGTATTGACAATGTATCTATTGGAGCTGGACTCCTGGTCCATGGATCTCTGCATTGTGTCCAGTTGTGGTTTCCATGTAATGCTCTCCATTTTCTGTAAAGAGAAGCTTCTTTGATGAGGGATGAGAGCTACATTATCTGTGGATATAAGGATAATATTTAGAATAAAGTTGGGAATTCTGGTCAAGAAAGTGGTGGTAGTAGGTTCTCTTCCAAGAATCATGACCTCACTAGCCCAGGTAGCCGGCTAAGTTTCTAGTGCCAAACGTGATTTCCCTCCTGTTGAGTTTGCCTCCAGTCCAATTAGACAGCTGGTGGTACCACCAAGATAGGAGTACTGCTGTCGCACCTTTGGGAATATCTTACTATACTAGTCGGTGGTATGGCTTATACTTTTCACAGCTGGATAAGACTACTGCTTGTTTCCCTCTCTGGGCAGCTTGCATAGTACTTTCTGGTATTAGGGAAGCTAGACCACAGGAAGGAGGCTTCCAGGGTCTATCGATCATCTGAGTCCTGTGTCCTGCATATGGGATGCCCTCAGCAATAGGGACTTACCTTTGACCTCTGAGTGGCAGCCAAGGGAAACAGCG
Organism: Peromyscus leucopus; assembly: GCF_004664715.2. Taxonomy (NCBI): domain Eukaryota; kingdom Metazoa; phylum Chordata; class Mammalia; order Rodentia; family Cricetidae; genus Peromyscus; species Peromyscus leucopus. Next base: position 49,582,334 of record NC_051063.1, on the reverse strand, counting down.
ATAGCTTATATTGTTTTGGGGAGTCATTTGGACTACACTGACCAACAACTCAAATGGAGGTTTCTCATGGCTGATACTAGGGTTCTTGTCAGGTAGTCTGTGGCTCTTATGGGGAATATTGTCAGCCCAAATAGCATAACTCTGTTTAAGGGGTGTGTGTGTGTGTGTGTGTGTGTGTGTGTGTGTGTGTGTGTGTAGACTGAATATAATTTTAGGTAAATATAAAATAATGTAGTCCTTTGAGGCTTTATCAAACAACCTTGTGGTATTTGTCCCTCCTCTCTCCTTCTGTTATGACTTCCTCCAATTAAAGCCCCTCCTCACTTTCCCATTCCCCCTCCCCCCCTTCATATCACATATATCCTGCTATCCCCCTCTCAAGTCCCTACCCTGCCACCATGGTCCTTTTATAGTTTCCTGGCTTCTGAAGTTACTCTATGTTTTATACTCACACCTGAAGATATGGAGCTAGGAACTACAGATGAGAGAGAATGTGCTGTGTTTGTCTTTCTGGGTCTGAGTTACCTCACTCAACATGATCTTTTCTGAGAAATTCATGAGTTTATTTTCTTTACAAGTGAATAGTATTCCATAGTGTGCATATACCACATTTTCATTGTGAATTCATCCATTGTAGGACATGTAGGTTGTTTCATTTTCCTACTATTGTGACTAGAATGGCAGTGAGCAAAGCTAAGCAAGTATGCCCAAAGTAGGAAGTTGAGGACTTTGGCATATGCCAAGAAGTGGTGTAGTGGATTTATTTTCAGTTTTTTGAGGATTTTCCATACTGATTCTCAAGTGGTTATGCCAGTTTGCACTCCTACCAACAGTAAGTGAGGATTCCTCTTTTCCCACATCGTCAACAGCATCTTTTATCAGTTCTTTTGTTGATATTAGCCGTCCTGACTGAGGGGAAATAAAATCACAAATAGTTTTAATTTGCATTTTTCCTAATTATCAGAGTTGATGAACACTTGTTTGAGGTATTTTTTTTAGCCATTTTTATTTCTTCTATTGAAAATGCTCTGTTCAGACCCCTAGCCCACTTTTGAATTGGGTATTTGTTTCCTTGACTCTTTGTTTGTTGAGTTCTTTGTATACCTGGATATTAATCCCTATCAGATATATTCTTTAAAAAAGTTCTCTCCAGTCCTATCATAGGAGAGGACTGCCATGTTCATTTAGATGTGTAGCCTGCAAGTGTGGCCACAGAGACAGTGCCCCTTATATGATCATCCTGCCCTCTTTCTACAAACTCTAATGAACATGATTTGAAATCCTTTAATATTCTTCTAAAATATTTTAGGAACTACAAAGCATCCATAGCTGAATCTGTCATGATGTATCTATTAGTGCTCTTAGTGAACAGTTGTTTCCAGGTTTTACTCCTATTGACTTTTCAGCCAGTTAAGATTTCGTGATTATAATGAGGAAAGGATAGGAAATCTTTTTAATATTTATATTACTTTTAATTGTGTGGAGGGGAGCAGGGGCATCAGATCTCCTGGAATTACAAGTGTTTGTGAACTACTATGTAGATTCTGGGAACTGAACTCAAGAACAGAATGTACTGTAGACTAGTGGCTCACTGAGGAGGGGAGACACTAAGTAAAGAAGACAAGCGAAAGTGCTCATGGAGTCCAGACGACAGTACTAGTGAATGGTATTGCTGCAGAGAGTAAATCTCCTCCAGACATAAAATGGTTTGGTCACACCATTCAATTTTCAGATTCCATGAAGGAAGATGTCCAACTGGCTCAATATTGTCACTCATCTCAGGGACATCTGATTAGCTGTAACCAGGCGGAGCAGAATTGATATTTGCATATCAGCAAGGGTAGCTGCGATCATCTCACAGATAAATCTTTGCACGTATCTATTATCATTTCTTTGGAATAAATTATGAAATGTAGATTAGATCAAATGTAGATATTAACTGAGGAGTTTGAGAATTCGTTCTTGTAAACAGAAGGGAAATGTTTTATTGGCATCTTAGACCTTAGTCTAATCTGCCTATCCAGGTTCTTGAAACAACAATAGTTCAGAGACATTTTGCCATAACTAATTCACCAAACACATGTGTTTGGGGCAATTTTACAATAAAATTGTTATTTCTGTCTTTGGCTTTTTGGATTCAGACCAGACAGTATCACCTGTCTTATAAAAACCACAACTTTGAAAATGAAAGGCAAGGTAGAAAGGGTTGAGTTTGTACTAAAGCAATCAGTTTTCCTTCTCTAGCCCAGTCAGTAGCTCTGAGTGGTAACACTGGGTAGGAGAGAATTTCTTTTCCTCCAGAAAAGAGAGAACATTCAAAGCACACTTCTATCACATGACATTTTCTGGATCTGACTTATATCTCCCTCTCTGGAGAAACTGGAATAATAAGGTCCTTTCCCCCAGCGCATTGGCTCTAGCATCGGGCCACAGCCAGTGATAGATCAATGGTAGTATTCCATTTCTTCTTGGCTTTCCAAGGATAGCTGTCTAAATGAAGAGTAGCATCTGTGTCCATTCAGAGTTAGCTAAGTTTTTGTGACTTTGGATCACATAAGAGTCTCCATGAAGAGAAAGAAAAAAAAAAACTAATTTTGTTAGCCATGTCAGTCCATGTGTATCTATTTGCCAGAAGCAAAAAGCAGTGAGACCAAACAAGCAGTGGTACCTGAGGCAAGGTCTGTCTGCTCTCAGAACACCCCAACTCCTGACCCTGGAAAGGCATTGCTTCATTCCCATTCAACCTAGAAATCCTCCCATCAGCTTTAGGGAAATCTTAATTTGATAGTTCGTTCAATTAAAGATCATTTATTGAATACCAGTGTCTAGGCCCCTTGAAATATAAAGATAAGTGCTTCAAGGAGCTTTGATCCAACGATCCTTAACCTTCCCAACACACACATGCACACAAGTGTGTCAGGTATTTTTTTAGGACAACATAAAACATAACAATGTACATCAAGAATATTTTCATGAAGCTAAAAATAATCTTTCTAGAATAAAGATAGGAACAAGCAATGTTTATTAAATATTTTCATACATTGGATACTATGATGGATGCTTCTAGATACATTATCTCACTTAATTAATGCCTATGAGGACAAGTTTAGAAGCAATAAATAAGTTTCAGGACTTGAGTAATATTTATATATTTAACTTTAAGCAAATTATTTCTCTGCTTTTGTTTCCCTAAGCAAAATTCCTGAATTCCTCGGACATAAAAACAATGTTTCTTCTTCTGAATTTCCAAAGGAATACAAATGTTCCCTTCTCACCTGGTATTTTCTCTAGTTAGCCTCATTTTATGGAGAGATGTCTATATGTGTTTTTGCCTTTAAGTCTCTCGAGGATGGGAAGATGTCTTGTTCTCTTTTCAACTCCTAGGGTGGATGGATAAAATGCTTGTGCACCACTGATATCCACTCGTAAAATGCTAGGCTTGGTAGATAGCATGCTTGTGCACTGGTGATACACACTTAGAAGGTGCTCATAGCACCGAAGAATCCATTAATGTGCCCACAGCTTTCACTGGGTTTGTCAGAGCCTAGCTCCACATTCCAACTCCCTTCCTCCTCCTTTGTCTCTGATAGATCAGTAGTCTCAGGGGCAGACAATTAAACAAGCTGGTTGGTCCACAAGCCCAATCCCTGTTCATATCTCCACAAGCAATGTCCTCTTGTCACCTTTTTGTCTATTGGCACACACAGTTCAAAGTCGTGATCCACCAGGCCCCTAGGTCTACAGCCAGACCTCAAGTTTCAGCTCATACGGATCCAGACAAAATGTTAGAGATGATCTGGGCAGATTACTAGGGTCCTGTTTATTCATCACATGGTCTAGAAAGTGCTGACTTTTAAGGACCCTTAAGGATGGGGCATGTGCTCTGTGGATTTTTGCCTCATGAAGAGGAGGGCAGAGCCTGTCCCTCTAAAGTAAGGGTCCCTTTGTCTGGTTCTAAATTTTTATAGCTACTAAGCTTGAGAAATAGTGAATGCATAAATATAAACCCTGCAAAAACATGCAGTGGATTCATCTGCATAAAAAAAACTGTCAAAAAGAAACCAAAACTAAACCATAGCGGCATATATCTTTAGTCATTACCACTTTCTTGTTGACCTTGTTTCTTATGGATATGTCGTTACCTCTTTGTCCCTGGTAAAATTTGGCATCCCCAAGCTTTGTTGGGTCATGGGTGGGTTAGAAAGAGATGGCATTAAGCATAGAAGGGAAACACTGCTATTGTTGCCGAGCAACCAGTTTCCATCCCATCTTCCAGAGTATAAGATCTGAACATTTCAAAGCCATGAGTCCTCCTCTGTACCTATTGTATGTGCCCAGCCAGTCATCCAGTCCTATCATTATTATTTATGTCCTAAATATTTCTCCTCTCTAATACAACCTCCTTAACCAAACTGTGATCACCACTCTTGTAAATTAACTTCTTAGTGGTTTTTTTTCACAACTATGAAAGCCAAATTGATAAATATAAACTAAATAATGTCACTATCTCAGCTTCACTCCATAAGAACTTCCCATTTATTTTAAGGTGACTTCTAAAACCCTTAGGATCTTTGAACTGGCTCTGCCATCCTCATTTGGGTCCACCCTTTCCTTGGTGTGCAAGGCCAGTTGAGGCTGGATCGGTCTGTATTCAGGCTCTAAACACACTGAATCCCTTCCTGTCCTTAAAGATGCTCTCTCACACTCAAAACACCTTCTGTTCTTGCCCCCTCACTTCCTCAAACCTTAACTGCCACTCTGTGGGTGATTTCACTACTGCTACAGGTTATATCAGACCCTTTGCTACAGGACCTCATTGACTTCTATTCTCTTCTTGCATTTCCATCAAAACTATGGCCACTAATTAATTGCCCAACTCATTGGATTAAGGACTTTCATAATAGACTCTAAGCTTCAACCAAAACCCAAGGTACTGATCCAGAGCCTTAAATACAGTGAGTATTCCACAGTTAAATTTCAGCACCTCCCATAAGCACTGGATGGTAGGAATTGGTTTGGTAGTTTCAGACCTCAAGGACCATGCAGCTCAGCAGTTAATCTAGTAAATTCTACAATCTTCTGTCAGTTTCTCTTTTCCTATTTGTTTTGGTTCAACTCACTCCATACACTTCCTTGTCTGCCTTTCAGACAACAATTGACTTTTTGACAAATACTGAATGAAAAGGGAAGATTTAAAGCCCCTGTCATTTTACTGTCACCTGCTATTAGTTTTCCCTCTCCAACTAATAAATGGACACTATTTCTCTTCAACTTCTCATGCCTGATACATTTAAAGAATGTCTGTGTCTTTCTTTGTCCCTTGGAAGCTGTAATGCATTCCTTCCTTTGGAAATTGCTCACTGTTGACATAAAAGGTCATAGAATTTTCTTTTCCCATTAGTGACTCTTACTGTCTGAAAATTTCTGCAGTGTTCTTTCATCCAATGTCTTTGTAGTTATTGTTGTTATAAATATATGGATTACTGTTTATTCTCTTTGAGATATAGATATATTCTACTTTTTCATGTTATTCCCTTAAAAATTATCTAGAGTCATTACTTGTATGCATTTATTGTGGTGTAGAAATAGGATATATTCATCTTTTAAAAAGAGAGAAGGGAGGTGAGCGGGGATGAAACGAGGGGGGGGAGACACATTTGGTTCTGTGAAAAAGTGGTTTTCACAAGGGAACGATACGGGCAGAGAGGTGAAAAGGAAGGGGAGGGGGGAGAGAGAGTGGGTGTTTCCTTTTTTACGAGGCAGGCTAGATGGGGAAAAAGGAAAATCAAGAATGAAAGAAAGGACAGTCTGAAAATGGCCCATGATGAAAGTGCCTACCCTCAGCTGACATGCCTGTTACAGTCCTCCATTCTCCCAAGAGAGGAGATGATAGACTAAGAGACAATCGCTGTAACTCATCCCAGGGCAGCAAAACAATCCAGAGATGGCCGCCTCTAGGCCAGTCCGTGATATTATCTGATAACAAACCAGTCATGAGATTTTATTTGTTGTGTTTTGTATATTATTTACCACATACAAACATTATACCTACATGCTACTTTTAGGAGAAAACAACACCAACAGTAATTAGGAGTCCACCTTCCAACCAGAACTGAAACAGCAGTAGTCCATCAGCCTGAGTCACACTCCACCCTCCTGTCCCCTGGTTCTTCCCATCCTACCCAAGAGAACCACTCTGGGTCTCAGCCCATTGCATGAGTACACATGTAGTAATGCCATCTTATCACACATGTATACATATCTTTAAACTGTGAGCTTGTGATTAACTGATACTTTTAAAAGTAAAACGCAAATAATAGCCTTCAATGTGTGAGAAATCCATAGCTATTACCTAGGTCACACACTTTCCCAGGACACATTGCCCTTGAATTGGGCTGGGAAGGAAAACGAAGGCTTTTGCAGTGATGAGCTCTTTTGGAAGTAAAGAGATCCTTCACAAATAGAACATCAAATGGATAGACAAGGAGAAAGGAATCTAGAGGCACTTTGAAAGTGCCTTCTCTACAAATGGAAAATCAATGAATCTGCCAACAGAGCAAGTTTGAGGCTTAACACTGAATTCTCTTTATTGCTATGCTTACTACCAAATCATTACTAGTACATTCTGAAAAATATTTTCTGATTTCATGCTCTGAGCTTAAAAAGTTTCCATGTTTTTCCCAATGAATATTTTTATTATAAAAGATAGAAATACTCTAATCAAAAAAAATTATGTAATTGTGAATAACTTCATCTTCAGAGCAGAGAGAAATATGTATGTATATAGATAGATAGATAGATAGATAGATAGATAGATAGACAGATAGATATAGAGAGAGCCCCTGCCCAGTTGTTTATTAGTCCTTGTCATATTTATGTATTAAAAAAATTTAATATCATAAAATATAAATCTCTTCTTTTGAGCTATAAATTTATTATAATTCCAAAGCCTCAGCAGGTTTTGTTTAAGTATTGGGTATCTAATCCTAAAGTCTCTGTCTGAGCAAAGTCCCACTATGAACAAAGCTAGTCCTGAAGAACAGGATAGGAAGACTCTCTCTACCAGGTCCCAAGCTAGAATATAGAACAGTGGTCATTAAGACAATATAGGAGGAGTGCAGGACAGAAAATGGAGCAGAATAGGGAGCCCAGAGAAGCAGGCCCAGGAATATATAGAACTTTAATATGGGACACAAGGGGCGTTAAAAATGATGAATAGATAGACTAAAGTCGGACTTGGTGTCATATGCCTGTAATCACAGCACTTAGGGAGCATTGAAGAAGATACATAAGATGACCCTATCTCAATAGTAAGCAAAAAGAATGAAGAGCCTAATGAAAAATTATGCTGACATAATTGACTTTTCTTATTAAAAAATGGAAATAGATGCTTACCCAGTATCATACCCCAGACAAATTCTAGGTTGATTAAAAACTTACTCCTAAAAGAAAAAATTAAAAGTTTCAAATGAACCTATATAGTATCTTTATATAAATTAAATATCACCTGGAAAGGGTTACATATTTTGTGCCCACTAGACTGGCAAACGTTTTTTAAGAGAATCTGAAAATACCTGGCCCTAGTAAGCATACAGCTATTGCTAAAAAGAATATTAGTTGCAACAACAGATGCCACTTTAGAAAATAGGCATGGCATTGTAGAAGTGAATATCAATAGACCTGTGTAAGGCACAGTGATCTCACTATCAGATAGGCACTCTAGAACTCCTCAGACTTCAGTGGTTATCAGAATTTCTAGAGTGCCACAATTTTGGAGCCTAGCTCTGACGAGACTAATGTATCAGAAGTCAGAGAAATCTCTAAGTTTGTGCTTTGACGTTCACACATAGAAGACTGATACTCCCACCACAGTTGGAGTAATGCTCTCAAATGTTCCTTTTACCTGTGTGTTAGGTAGAACCACATTGCATATAGTAGAAAATTCTGGACACAACTTAATATTCATCAGCAAAATCATCAGTGTTCACACAATGAACTAATATGCAACATTGACGATGAATATGCTGTTAGTGCACTTAACAATCTTAAGACAAAAAGTTAAGTGAGAAAAGAAAAGTACATACAGCATGATACCAATTTTGTAAGCTAACATCAACTCTGACATGTATGTGAACTTATTATATGATGTAGATGAACTAAGGAGTAAGATACTCATTATATGATTCTATAATAACTATTATATTCTTAAAAATCAAGTTGGTGCCATATATCAAATGATTTTCAATAAAGAAAAATATTGTTATATTTTCTATAGAATCCTTGAAATTCTCCATTTCAAACCAGTCATAAAAATTATAAGAACAATCTACAGATTTGACAAGAATGCTAGTACCCTGTACAATTAAACTCATAGGCATGTCCAGCCTTTTGACATTGCAACACAACATTGTCATCTACAGAGTTCACACAAAACAGTCTCATAGTGTGTTACACAAACCTACAGTTTTGATTCCGACCATGTTCATAGCTACCCTGGGATGCATGTGACCTGTGGACCACAGATTGAACACATCAGAAAATTTTCTTGCTAATACAAAAGGATGAGCTACCAGGGAATCTGAGAATATGGCATCATGGGTAACAAGAACATGTTTCCCTGCCTAAGTAGCAAGTATACCAGCAGAATCTGACTGAGGTGAACGATCTTGGCACTCTGAACACTTACAGATTCAAGCAGAAGTCTTGAGTGCTAAAGCTCAGCTAATTTTGTTCAATTTCAGCTCTCAGTTCAGTAGTGACTAACATCTCTCCCCCCTCCGCCCTATAGTAGGCTGCTGTACACATGTACTGGAACTGCTTACAAATCAGCTTACAAGAGCTAAAATGAACTAGGAAGGTCCTGTCATGAGAATATCAGCGAACTATGACCTGATGGGCTGGTTACTCCTGATCACAGGTGTGGAGGCCCACAAAGGTTTTCTAGTGAGATCTGAACTTGCTTTACCCAGTAGAGCTGCATTAGAGGAGTGCTTGACCACTTGCGTGGTTTCCAGGTGATTGGAAGGGTTTGCACTTGGCTGTGCTAGGGGGAGGTCTTTTGCTCCCCCCACCCCCGCATTCCTATTAATAGCCCTTTGGAAGAGACAGAAGAGGCCAGTGGATAAGGATCCAGGCCCTCCCGAGCTATCCTGTGTTTCTACCTGTCTCTCTCCCATCTATATATCTATCTAAATATTTCTCACTTCTCCCTCCTCAAGAGTACCCTGGGGTAAAAGTGGGAGCACACACCACACACAGGAACAAAGAATCAAGCCCCTATTGTCCCATTGTTGCAGGCCTCTCCCTCCCAGCTGAGATGACTACTGGCGATTTAAAGGCCAGGACCTTTTAATTTATGTCCTTCATCTTCTTTTCCCATTTTTGGGAGCCACATAGTAAATACATAAACATTTAAAAGTAACAAGATACAACACATGACCAGGGAAAGGCTGAGTGTGGAGTGGTGGGGGAGGCGGGGGGGGGGGTGCTAACAAAAACCACAAGTTTACATACATATACAATGGTCCTTGGCACAGACACAGCCTCAAACAACCTAAACAACAAAAACTAGCAAAGTGTAATGAGAAGGAGAAAATGTAATTTCTAGAAGTTGCCACATTGTTAGATTCAAATGCTAAGTTTGAAACAAAAATCACAAGGCGTAAAAGAAGCAGTGAAGTATGATGTATCTAAAAAACAGAAACTGTCCCTGAAGATGACCTGATGGCAGATCTACTAAAAGTTCTGTCTTAAAGCACCTGGAAGATGATCTTGAGAAAGTGAAGAACCAGATAGGTGAACAAAATAGAAGGATCAATGAATAGCAAGACTAAAAGAAGAGCAGGAAGAAATTCTGGAGCTAACAAGCACAATAACTGAAATGATACATTAGGTGAGGAGATTCAAAGGCAGATCTGAGTAAGCAAATGAAACCAGGCAGCCTAAAGATCTGATGTTGGAAATAACCAATGGAGAGGAACATAAAGAAAATCAGATTGAAGATTAATAGAAACCAAATACTACTCATTGTGAGAGTTCCAGAAGAAGGAGAGAGAGAAATGAGCTAAGAAAATATTCAATAAAATAATGACTACAAACTGCCTAAATTTGATGAAAGACATGAATACAAAACTTCAAGAACATATATTAAGTCAAAAAAATGAACTTATATGCTAATCAAACTTTTGAAAGCCAAATAAGAATATTGAAAGCAATAGAGGGAAACAAGGTATTATGTAGTAGACATTGCTCAGCACGATTACCAGCAGACTTCTCATCAGAACCTTTGAGGTCCAGAAGTTAGTGGGAGAATGTATTCAGAGCATGAAAAGAAAAGGGAATCCCCTCAATGAAGAACCCCATATTCATGAAAACTTTCTTTCAAAAGTGAAAGAAAATTATGACATTTCCAGGTAATGAAAAGCTGAGGGCATTTTTGTCAATAAGTCTACCCCATAAGACATGCTCAAGGAGTCAAACAGCTTGGACTGAAAGCAGACCAGACAAGAAATGGAAGTCGTAGGGATGAATTCATGCTAGCAGAGATAAAAATTATTGTAACAACAATTTGTAACTCTGCTTTTTGTTTTTATATGATTTAAGAGACTAAGATATTTTAATACTGATTAAAATATGCATTTTTGTAATTTGGATTGTTAACCTAAATTTTGTTACATAATTGAAGATACTTGTGTGTTTTTATAAAAAAAAAAAAAACTCATTGGTATGTCTTAGGCATATGGCATATAAAAAATGTAATTTTGTGACATTTGCTACTGAGATGAGGTCTGATAAGTAAAAAAATAGAATTTTTACATGTTGTTAAAGTTAAGCTAGTATAAGTACAAATTAGTGTTTCATTAGGATGTTAAATGTAATCCCAGTGGTATTATAAAAGTCAGTAAGAAAGGAATTTAATTTTCTTTTGCTATGAAAGAAAAATTAGCCAAACACAAAGGAAACTAGTAATGTAAGAAATTAGGGGCAAAAAGCTATAAGATAGATAGAAAACAAACAGCAAAATGACAGAAGTATGTCCACTCCTATCAATAATTGCTTTGTATATAAGTAAATTAAACTCTGAAGTTAAAAAAATAAGTTGACAAAAAGGATTTTATAAAATAAGCATGCAGTCCAATTGTATGCTGTCTATAAGAGAATCACTTTAGATATAAAGGTACGAACAGATTGAAAGGCTGTAAAAAGATAAATCTATTCAAGTATAACCAAGCATAGTAGAGGTGGCGATACTAATAACAGATAAAATTGACCTTGCATTATAAAAAGCTTACAAGGTACAAAGGAAATACAATTTTTCATACATCAAGATTTAACTATTATAAACATCCACACACTTGACAACATACCATAGAAGTATGAGGAGAAACAGACAAGTCAACAGTTACAGCAGAAGACTTGGTGATGGAGAGGGCTTCCAAAGAGAAGGCCCAAAACCACAGTAAATAACCAGGTCAAATAGAATTCTACCCAACAGCAGCAGACACATTATTCTCATTACACCTGGGACATTTTTCAAGATAGACCACATGTGAGTCCACAAATTAAATCAAAGATGATATATTCATAGGATGGAACATTATTAAACCTTAGAACAAATAGAAATTCCAATATGCACAACATGGATGAGCCTTGTGAGGATTATGCTAAATAAAATAAGCCAGTCATCCAAAGAAAAATACTTAGATGCGATGCACAAAAAGCACAGCAGTGGTCACAGGAGACTGAGGGGAAGGGTAAAGTTTGATGGGTCCAGCTTTCGGTTTAATGGCATGGAAAGCATTGTAGAGACAGATAGTGGCATTGGTCATATAACATTATGAATGTATTTAACTGCTGAGTTGTGTATTTCTAACTGGTTGAGATGCACGTTTTTATGTGGGTGCCACAATAAGAAAATGAGCTTCATCATCTTTTATCATCCATCATAAACTCCTCTGAGCCTCAGCCAGTGTCTTCAAAGTCTTAGAGATGGTGTGACCTTTAACTCCCCCACAACACAAAAGACTGCTCCACATCAGTAAGTCTTGGTGTGAGTTTAAACTTAAATTAATTTATCATTTAATAATGATAAAGAGTACTTAGGCTGATCTTTCTGAAGTGTGTTTGTCTTTACATAAATTTTGAGATTAAACTTAATATTATTCCTAAATGTTAATTGTTTTGCTACAGATATGCCTAACCTTGTTGGAAATTGCCATGACACAAAGACCATAGACATGCCTAAATGCAAAATTGAGAGCAAACCTATTTAGCTTTTTCAGATTTTCTAAATAAAAAGCCAAGTGTTTGTGATAAAACATTGGAATGAAATGATCTTTAAAAGGGAACAAATTGGGTTGGAATCAGAGAAATGGGTGTGTTGTGCTCTGGCCTTTCTTTTCTTCTAAATGCTCCAAGAATGTAAGAGTCATAAGTTAAATTGTAGTCACTCTCCACACTAACAAAAGGCTCACTTCCAGATTCTATGTCCACAGAATGTTTGCTTGTAAGCTTCCTTATACAGTGTGACTTCATATGTCTCAGAGTGAGTAAAGTATGTTGGAGGAAAACATACCCCTATTTTCTTTTGGGGGCTACCAGTTTTGTGAGCTCACATGTACCTTTGAGCTTTCTGAGCCCATCTCAGATCTATAAAATAAAACATCTCCAGCAAGAGAGAGTATATCATACCAAGCTATTAGTAGCCAACTTAAAGTTTATTAAACTTTTATTATTTTTAAACATATTATAAGTCAGATAGGAAACAATGGAATTCCTATTGGAACATGATAGACATGAATAAAACACATAAAAATTACAATCAAGTAAGAGCAAATTTAAGCAATGACATCTTCTATCCCATCTAGTTAAAAGTTGTCAAATATTTGCATTTTAAGTACTAGGAGACTTTATTTAATAGCCATCCTAAGTCCATTTAAAATAATTCAGTTAAACAGTTGGACAGCGCTTAAAGCCTGATGTCAGAGCAGATGTGGGACTATGCTGTTGACAAAGTTTCTTTGAGAAGTGTGTTCTGATTTATAAAATTCACCAGACATTTTTAGGCCACTGATGTTATAGATAATCACACAGTTTAAACACACACACACACACACACACACACACACACACACACACACACACACACGAAACTTCTGTCTGGAAAGATGAACACAGTGAAGACACACTTGATGTCTTTAACACTAGAGAGTACGCCCTGAATTCCAGGATTTATAGTGGTGCTTTACATGGGTGAGTTATAAATACTGAGTTCACAAAGCAATAGTCCATGTTAGGAGTTTATATAATACAAATGTCAGTTTTATATTGTATCAAGTACAAATACAACTTGTATTTGGTTGTATTGTTGTAAAACAGCAAATACAATCAAAATTAAGATGGTGGTAGGCAGACTTTTGTACCCTCAGACACATGTGTTGGCTATAGAATGGGTATTTATTAATTGGTTATACATTCTTTTCAGTTTACGAGCATTCTTTTTATTGTAGAATATTGAAAATGACCAGGAATTAGAGTTGTGTGCAAACTTTATTCTGTTTTTCTTTCTGGCTCCGGAATGGAGACCTCAGCCTGGGCTCCTGCTGGAGAACCTTCATCTCCCTCCCTCTTCATCCTCAGTGACAATCTTTGGAGAATGATATTTTAGGTTCTCATATGGATGACAATTCTAAGGATTACAAGTTTCCCATTCATTCTGTAGCTTCACAGAAACCACAAACCAGCATGAGAGCGCAGCCAAAGTGGAGTTGGAGATGTGAGTCCCCCACCCCAACTGCTTCTTTCATTTGTGAGAAGCTTGGTTCATTATTCGTACACAGCTCTGAGTCTACTCCACTTCACCCTCGCCACTTAGGGAGCGAAAAGGTTGTGTGGCACGTGCTGTCTTCATTATCAGGGTAGCCAGCTCCCCATGAGGGTAACCATACTGTCCTCCTGGCAGGAAGTAGTTTCCGCCCTGTGTTTTGTCCTGTTTACTCAGCATACCTAGCTATGAGTCGTCTCCCTGACTCACCGCCTCTCCATTCTCCACAGGACTACTGGCTCTCTCTCCTTTACAAGCGTCTGATTGGCCCCAAAGTCCTGGCAGTGCATGTAGCTGGGCTCCAGCGGAAGCCACGACCAGGAAGAGTCATCCGAGACAAACTAAGGATCTATGCTCACTGCACAAACCACCACAAGTAAGTCTTCCCAAACCAACAGGGGAAGAGGACGGCCACCCAGGGGGCTGCAGCCCCTCTTAGCGTGCCATGCCCCTGGAGCCGTTCAGAGTTCACCTGTGTTCATGGATCGCGATTGAAAACTGTCTTTGTGGTCACCATTCTCTGCAGGTTGCAACGGACGCCTGATAGCTTTTTTGGTCAAATAAGCCTTTCTTCTCATACAGGATTTACTCAGCAAGGGTTTGGAAAATGCATCTATTTGTTCATTCTCTTACTCATGCAACAAATTTTTATTGGGCACTCTATCTGTGCCAGTTGATGCAATGCCCACAAACATTTGGTATGTGTCTAAGCCTGAGCCAGGACAAGAGGCTGAGTGTGATCCTCTGACCCACCACAGAGCTTAAGAAAATACATGGCCGTGTCTGCCATATAAGAGACCTGGCCCAGACTAGTTCCCACTAGGTCTCGGGAACTAAACGAGTACCCAATGGGAAACATGCTAACTTCCAGGACATTTCCCACAGTTCAGAAATCTCAGCTACTTTAAGTGTTAAAGCGCTGTGATATGGAGACCTCCTTTTGAGGGAAAGAGACTCTGCAAGCGTAATAACCCACTGGTGCTATGAGCTGAGCCTTCTCTTTTTGGCACTGGGTATCATCCGAGTTTTCTTTAAAACAGGTAAGTTAATTATTAGCAAAGTTTGGCAGGGTTTTGTTTTGTTTTAATTTAAAACCTGAAGAACATAAGGGGATATTTTCAAACTGTATCTAAAGCAAAGACTATCTGGTCAACTATGTCTTCCATCACTTCCTGTTTAAGGCAGAGGAGGTTACCCTGGAAAAGAGAATTCTTTCTCTTACTCCAGAGCAAACCTGGGGGGAGGGACTGCCTCCTGCCTCCTGTCAGACCTTCCATCCGGGGCCTATCAGGGCTGATCAAGGGGAGGGAAGCATAGAGAGCTGCCCTGGTCAGATTACACCAGATGCTCCTTCTCTGTCCTTGACTAGACAGAAGCCAAGCCTGTTAGTTCCTCGTGATAAAATGCTTTCAAAGACTCACTCTGAGCAGAGGTGGGCGCCAGGGGCCAGTTGTCTTGCCTGTAGATACAAGTGCCTATTGTAGGGGAGGGGAGGCTGTCTTGGGTGCAGGCCAGAAGCTTTCAACATCCCTTTTGCCCAGCAGGAAGCTCAGTCCCATACCTGACGGTGACTGACTGCTTTATGGCCTTGCCTGGAATTATCTGATCCTCACACAAGGCAACATTGTATTCCTTGTCTATGACAGGCCCGGAGGCAACCACCCAAAAGGTGGACCCCCAGCCTCAAGAGAGAAAAATTGCTCTTGGCACCTTCTGTCCCTATTGGAAAACACACCAGTCTTTTGTAATAGTAGTCTGTATCCAGGAATAAAACAATAATACCTATGTGGGCTGAAAAGGATTTGTATGTCCTTACTGAGGGCTCCCACTGGTATTCTTGGATATTCTCATGAAAAGGCCTCACTTATATCCTGAGGGTACCATGAACTTGAGGCCAATGATCATATTTATATTCTTCATATCTAATACAGTGACGGACATGAAGAAGGTCTTGTAAGTATTTGATGAATAAATGAATGAATGGGAGAAGACAGAAACTGAGAACCATGTGTTCCTGATGGTTTATAGTTCTTGCCCTGTATATCACATCAGCCAGAGGAGGGAGTGTAATAAAGTGGTTCAGAATTCCACCTTTCAGTATCATGAGGCCTCCAACAAGTTAGTGAAAATAATCTGGATTTGAACCCCTCTCCACCTCAACTGCCCCCAACTTTCTATGAGAAGTCAATCAGAACCACTTAAAAGGAAGGGGTTCCACCAGTCTTCTATCAAAATAACCTCTCCTGCTCTTCATTAAAGGAAAGAAGACTTTGATAAACCATGTTACGATAATGATAGGAACCAAATTAAGGTCTTTTTCATTCCTCCAAGCCCAAAGAATGGACATTCTGGGCCAGCTGCGGTTGCAAGTTTCCCCCTTGCAAAAAACTGTCAGGTGTCCAGATAGCAAGACACAAAGATAGGAGAAACCTCCTCTCTCCTCTCTGCGAAGCCATGTGTCCTGTCTGGGTCTCGCTTCCTCATCAGTTAGGAGCAGAACTACTGGCTGACGCAGTATTATTTGTGGCCAAAGAAGACAAAATTACAGAATCATCTCATAATGGACATATTGGCTTCGTACTACTCAACCTTGATGAGTCTGAAATAAATATCTTGGATCAAAACAGGAGCTGGGTGAGAAATATAAGCTTACTAGTGCTTGCACTTACATAATCTTAGTTCTGAAGGCTCTGTGGTGTCACCTGCATGCTTGTGATGCAGAGCTTTTCATTTGAAGAGGGCGCTTAGAGATCATTCAGCCTCATGTCCCTTTTGTATCTCCTGATAGTCATCTGTCACCTACTCACACACCTCCATGGCGCTCACACATTGTGGATCATATCTGACCTAGCAGAACCTGATGTCCTCACACTGATTTCAGAGAGCCTGGGTACTCACACCGACACTGGCCCCTGCCTCTGTCCTCTTCTGGAGTTAACCAGTTAGAGAGTGCCAGCAAGATTGCCTACACCAAGTGTTGACAGCCACGCTGTTGTATGGCCATTCTGCTGAGACTATGTGTGTTTCTAGGGTGGAGCTGAGGTCCTCAGCCACACTCTGAACCAACTGGAACCTGGTGGATGTTGAAGCAAAATTGAGCCTTTTGGGGTTCAAATTCGTTTATTATTGGCAAAACATGACTTCCTGTTTTTCAGAAGAAGTTTTTTTTTTTAAAGGCTCATAAAAAAGGTTCCTGAGGCTTCTTGGACATCAAATGACTCTTACAAAACAATATTTTGATGAGTTAAGTGTAAATGAATCAGAAACATGTGGATTAAATTTCCCTTAAAATACACAGGGGCTTTGAAATTAAGGGGAAAAATGTTTGGCAAAACAGGGCCTGACTTTTACCAAACCCCAAACCTTTGAATTAGATTTGGAGACAGTGGACTGACTGAATTTTCAAGCACATTAACTTTCGCTGGGAATGATCAATGACTAAAGGGCATCATCCTCCCTTCCTTTTCCCAGACGCCTGCTTCACTGGAGATGTTTCTAGAACATGACTGTTTTCTATCTGGAACTCAAGACACACCTCCCATCTGACATCTTCCACCTCTTATATCCAGGATCTTCCCATTCCAACATCCCTCCTCTGACTCACTTCCTCCTCCTCCCATGGCAACAAAGAGAAGATGTCAGGCAGGAAAAGAACAGCCAGAAAAGATGAACTCCAGATACATGGGTTGGCTGCTGGTGAAAATGTCTCACCACAAGTGAGGCACAGAGCAGGATAGATATTCTACTGAAACAGCTTCTTTCCAGAAAGGGTCATCCACTTAGATAACCAAAAGCCATCAGACATTTAAAAATGGCAAGCTGATCAAGTCTCCAGACACCTTTCTCTAACAGAATTCATACTCCTTCAGGATTGGTTTCTTGTGAGCAGAGAATATGCAGGAGTCTGATTTCTCACCATAGTATTCTAGGTTGATGTGGGAGTCCCTACCCAAGAATGTGTCTCTGAAGTCAAAAGACCTCTGCTTCATGCCCTTGCCCATCGACTAAATAGGGTGATGTATTGTTAGGGCAGTCTTCATTACCAGTTCCTACCTAAGGAGGTTCGTGAGTTCTATGAGAACCTGTTCAATCGGGTCCCTGGGCTGGGCTGGTTTATCTCTCCCAGGAGAACTATGTACATAGAAATCAAACCCTCGCCAAGCAGCTTGGAAAGACAGCTTTCCCTACAGCAATGCTGTGATTTCAGGTCTCCCTCCAAGGCACCAGTTCCTCACATCCCACCCTTCATCCTGTAGTCTCCAAGGGCACATTCTACCCCAGCCTGCCAAGGAGAAACTCATAAATGTGAGCACGTGCTTTTCTCCTCCTCCATGGCTGGCCTTTAAAACTATTGTTTATAGTATCTTGCAAAAAGGTTTACTGTGGTCTGGCTAAACCACTACCTACCCATGCCTATTTTGCTCACACTCTGAAGCCCAGAGCCCTGAAGTTAATGATGTCTTCATCCGTTTTGTACCTAGCTAAGCTAAGCTGAAATCCCACCTGCAGAAACGAGCTGATCTTCTTCTTCAGTGGTGGTCACTGGCCACACGAGCTGCCAGCATCCTTCTTCAGAGCTCTATTCACACAAGTCTGCTCAAATCAATTGACATTCTCTTCTGAATCATTTGACTGCAGAAGTTCATTTACATGGTGCAGGGGATTAGAATGGAATGAAGAAAGACGGACTGCATAGGGGAGCCATTTAATGATTTATCAGAACATAATGGCAGACCTCCAAAAAGTCTTGAACACAACAGTGTACCTTCTTAAAGATATAAGGGGGGCGGGAAATATCTGATACACAGCCAGGGAGTCCTTCTGATAACCTTAGTGTTTTGTTCTAAGTTCCCAAACCCAGCTCATCAGCCCAAAAGCTTGGCAAGCTTTTAATACAGATTCCCAGGCCTCGAGTCTAAATGAATAGAACCCCGAAATCTGTGCTTTAAAGCCCCCACATTATCCTACTGACCTGCTCTTGGCTGCTCAACTCTCAATTGGCCTCTTTAGGAGCAAAAACAAGTGACCCAGGGATAGAGGGGTTTTGTGTCTGCAAGCAATGTTTTCCTCTGGGCAAAATTGTCTTAGAGTTTCTCTGAGCTCCTCTTTTGAAGGCTGAGCTGGGTCATTTTTTCTGTTTCCTCTCATTAACCCTTCCAGATGGGGCCCCAAGAGACCCCTTAGAAACAAGGTCTTTTTTCCTACTGACAGGAAAACCATTAGAGCTTTGCTGGTCCACACTGACAGGCTCGCCTTGTGTGTCAGCCTGTGTTCTCCCTGGGTTCTGCACACCCTGCCCTGTCTACAAGGATTCTAAAATGGTAGCTAGTTCTAGACATCTTATAACAGAAAAGTGGAAATGGCCACTGGGCAAATGAAAGAATATTGTGCTTCAATATGAACAAAAATACAACATCACACTCCCATTTTCTTTTCTCAGGTTGGCAAAGATGTTTTAAGAGTCATATCTACTATTCTTGAGGGTATGATGAAATGGTTGCTCTTAATATAGAGCTTGTAGAAGCAAATCTTTACAAACTGATAATAACATCGGTATTATCAAAATCTGTGCATTTATCAGAGTAAGTGCTGTTATGCCATGTCTTGAAAAGAATAGAGCAGCACCCAAGACCAGATGCCTGGGTGAGTAAGGCCATTTGCTATCAATGTTTGTTATCTGAGTTTGAAAGCCAGAACCAAAACCAATCTTTTTTAAGAACACTCAAATCTAAATGGCTTCCAGTAAGAAAAAAAAAATTTTTTTTTGAGACAGGGTTTCTCTGTGTAGTTTTGGTGCCTGTCCTGGATCTCGCTCTGTAGACCAGCCTGGCCTCTTGTTCACACTTCTTATCCACCATAGCTCAGCTGTTGCTCTGCTTTGGGTCTTCATTTCATCACTCAGGTCAATGGCCTTTGTAACCAACATTTTTAAACAGGGAATGATGGTGGTGTGGGTGTAGGTGTGTAATCCCAGCACTTAGGAGGCTGAAGCAAGATGATCGCAGTTCATTGATAGCCTGGGTTACACAGCAAGAGATTATGTTCCAAACTAAAAATAAAAACTAAACAAGAAGATACTGTCATTCTTCTCCTTGCATAGGGAACAAAACATGTCATCACATGAACAGTTCCTATGGCATCTACCCACAGGTCTTAACGTGGCCAATCACATCACACTGGACAAAACAGACATGTAATTACTTTGGGGTACGAGAGCACAAGGAGACCAACTCTTCCTTCTCACAGGGAGGGCACCACAGAAAATGGAGATCTGATGAGGAGTCGTCAATGCACACTTGCCTTGACTTAGTGATTCCAACTCCTAGGACTTTTACCACCAGAAATAATCATTATACATAAAAAGTTGTGTAAAATTAAGGCTTTGAGGTATCCAGGATACCTTCCCTTCACAGCTTCAGATATTGCCTGACTTCCTGGAATTTCTCCTCACAGTTATAGGTATGCAGGATTCCTTCCCTTCACAGCTGTAAGTGCCTAACAAGTCAGGATGCCTTTCCCTCCAGGGCTGTAACCCCTGCAGGTATAGCCTGGCTTTAGACAGTCAAGATTATCTGTCCCTCTGGAGCTGTAACACTTGCAGAGGATATTTCTTGCTTCTCATTCTGGGAAGAAAAACCCCTTCTGATACCTTTTCTGAATCTCATTCAGTGGGTCTCTACTCTGTCTTTTAGTGCTACTCTGACCAAGTTCTGCTGTCCAGTGCTGTCTCTTCCTTCCTTGCTGTGATCCTGTACTTACTGTAATCTGTTCTACCATCCATATCAGATGCCTTTTCAAATGCTTAAGTAATGACTTCAAATATTTACGTACTTAAATACAAAATATAATTGAGAATTCAGCAAGATTTCACAGAATCATTTAATTAAAAGGTATCTTAAAAATTTAAATTTATCGAGGAAACAGTTCAACTAAAGTAGAGAAACCTAAAATTTTTTATTACTCTTCCCATAAATCGGCTACATTTTACTCTGTATTTGTTAACTATCATATTAAACTTATTTCTAGTAATATCATGTAATGTATTGTTGAAGTTTTGAAAAACCGAAAAAACTATGTTGGGTAAGACCCATATGGGCAACAAGATCTGAAGAGTTTGTGGTTGATGTTGACACCACCTTCAGTGGTTACCTATCAGGGGAACTTCAAATAAAATATATAGTGTTTTCAAAAAAATTAAGGCTTTGGTGGCATAATTTGTAATAGCAAAAATAAAAACAACAGGAATCCACAAAAGTGGTGGACTGGCTGAGTAAATTACGTTGCATTTCTATGATTAGAAATTCAACGTTCCTGTATAAGTAAAGAAACTGTAATAACACAAGACCATGTGTAATATATATGCTAGCTGAAAGGGCTGTGTAAACAGTTTGATTCTAATTATATGAAAACTGAGTGGTATAGTCACATGTGTCAAAGTACTTAGTAAAATTAGTAAAAATACTGAATGTTGCCGAAGTGTTGTATGATTTCAAGACCACATAACTATGGGCATTTTCTTTTACTCTTTGTTTCTTTATGTTTTCCTGGACTTTTTTTCTTTTGGGGGAGTTATCATATTTTACTTTCATAATGTATATATACATATATGTTTTTAAAATAACTCCAGTAAATGTAAACAAAAACAATGGGTGAAGGGTGAGCACCTTCTTTTCAGGAAACAGCAACAACCAGGCATTCCCATCTTGAAGGTCTGTTGGAACTATCCATAAAATAATCTGGGGTGATCCTGTTTCATACAGCCTACAAGTTATTTAGAAGCAGCTCACTGACCATCTTGTCTCATCTTCCCCCTCTCTTCTCTCCCTCCCTCCCTCTCTCTCCCTTGAACTCAGCCACAACTATGTCCGAGGCTCTATTACGCTGTTCATCATCAACCTACATCGATCAAGGAAGAAAATCAAACTGGCTGGGACTCTCAGGGACAAGCTCGTGCACCAGTATCTGCTGCAGCCCTACGGGCAGGAAGGCCTAAAGTCCAAGTAAGTGCCAAGCTAGAAACAGCTTAGGACCATGTAAGCAGGATCTGAGTGAAGAAGGAGCTGGAGTCACCCTTTTTACTGAAGGCAACAGGTTGCTAATTATTCACTGAGGCTGAAAGAGATAGAGGAGGCTAAGTAGTCTGGAATAGGTGGATTTCAGATTCATTTGGGGAAAATCTCTGCTCTGGTCCCTATCTATCTCCATGTTTACTTTACATTCAACTGCGAAGCTAAACAGTAGACAAAATATTTCTCAACAAGGGTACTCTTGGTATTTGAGCAAGTCAGTTCTTCGTGATGCCATATGATCACATGACAAGCTAGTTAGCATCCTTGGCCCCTGCGTGCCCACTAAATGCCAATAGTGCCTTTGTCATGTGACCATCAAAAGCCTTATAGTTGAAATCTTTGTCTCTTTCAGCTGTAGCATTCTAGAATGTTATGGCTCCTCCTTTATCATTAGCTACAAACCTGTGGGACTTAAGAAGAAGAAGCACTAGGAGAAAGTCCCAAAGTTCAGAGATGGAGTCATTTTGGCCCTTGACTATATATATAGCTTTAAACACATCATTGCTGGATATGTTTTATCTATCTGGACAATAGGAGGGAAATTGTATTCCAGATTGCTGTACCCTTCAAACCACCTCCCTCAGTCTGTCCTGGAGAGTGTTTGGCAACACTAATACACCAACCTGGGCAATGCTGAACCACACTGAAAAGCGCCTGGTCAAGGGCACAACCACCCCAGCTCCCCGAGCAAGGCCCCTTAGAACGGGCATGGGATGCTGTGCAGATCAGGGGCGTTCCCATTGCATTTTTAATGTTTACCAAGTTTAACAAAGCTGTAAACTTGGAGCAGGTGGCTCGCACTCCCACAGCTGCCCACAAATATGTGTGCTATAATCGTTCAGTGCTTCATTGCAACCTTGGTGGCTTGCATTTGGCTTCCAACTGTATGTGCAGTGGGAACAAAACAGTCTGGGAAGTCATTTACCGAGTCCTTTTAGCCCACCCCAGATCTGGGCTTTCACATACTAGTTCTTTTTGTCCACTGTGTGTATACAGCTTTTACTTTTCTTTCTTCGAATCCTGCCTGAGTCAGCAGGACTCTTGAGAGTTTTATCATTCTATCTATAACCATGTGTTTCATGACTGGCAGGCTAAATTCTCATCCTTCATTCTCAGCACCACACCCAGGGCTGGTCTGAGATTTGCCACAAAACGGTTGTCTGACCTAGGTAAATCCTGAATCTGCTAGTCTCAGTCTCAAGTCCTGAACATAGAACACAAGTGTTGCTCTGTATTTGCTGACTCCCCATCCTGCTTCTGATTTCCTCAGGACCATGAGTGCAGGTAAGCCTCCTGCTAGTGTTCAGTAATGACCTGCAAAGCTATTTCTGGCAAATCAGCAGTGATCGATTGTGATAGCGTAGAGTCCCTGAAACCAAAGAGCTTGGGAGCTGAGCCTGGCCACTGTCAAGAAGACTCTATACACATAGTGTAATGCTTTATATCCAGTAGGCCAAGATGTCAGTCCTTATGCTGTATGAGACAAGTTATGTTATATAACCTCTGTGAGCCTCAGTTTCCTCTCAAGTGGAGCATAGCAAATGAGATATTCCATGTCAGATCCCCAGCACATCACAATCCTGAATAAGTACCCATTGTCTTCCATATCCCGAGCTCAAAACTCTAAGCTGTTGTAGAAGAGGAGAAATCACCGTTAGTTTTAAGAATGATAATTTTCACACTTATTTGCGTGTTTGAGGATTATGGTTTTTTAAAGAGGCATACTGAGAACAGCATAAAAGTCAAACTATGTGGCCAAGGGGATGATGCGAAGAAGACAGCATCTTTGAATGAGCCTGTTTCCCTAGCAACCAAGAACATAGTTCTCTGCCCTCTTTATATCCCAGCACTGTGCCTCTCCCTCCACAGCCTTGTCCCACATACACCTGTTCTTAGGGCACCTGAAGCAACTGGTTATGATAGACTTTGCCACCCTGTACTTCACCTTGTCAGCAGACTCATAAAGTGCTGTGTTACAGTTTTGTTAAGACTATGAGGGAAGGACAGGACAAAGTGAATTCCATCCCACAGGGATCCTGAGGAAGGACTTGGTAAACTGCTGAGATCAAACTAGGCCGGAAGGCTTGCATCTGATGCAGAGGCTGATGTTATCTGTGGGATTAAACCTCAGTTTCTTTATCTATCAGAAAAGAGAAGAATGAGAATCAAATGAGAGGACACGATTGAAATAAAGCCTTCTCCAAGTGTAAAGCACAACACACTCAGGTCTATAAATATAAATCCAGATACACATCTGTAAGACAGTTATGTGTTGTTTTATATATGTGGTTTAGATAGATTAGAATCCGAAGTTTAAAAAAAAAAAAAAAACAGATTCCAAATCTGACCCTGTCACTAGCTCACTGCTACATTTTGAACCTTAGAGTAGTAACATTTGAGTCCATTCCTCTCCTACAAAGTGCTAATAAATTATCACCTCTGCTCTCTTAGCCCCTGGTGGCTCTGACCCTGCACTATGCCGTCTTGGCCTGTGTGTTCCTGGGTAGGGTCTGTCAGACAACTGTTAAGTGGATTTTTTGGTACCACATCCAGTGCTCAGCTACTGCCAAAGAGCAAGAGGCCTCAGTGAGTCCCGCTGGGGGTCTCCAAGGAAGCAGGGTGGTGTCGGCAAAGCAAACTGCTCAGCAAGGATGAAAGGAAATGCTAGGAAGTGATTTCAGTCTTCAGTGTCTCTTTTCTTTCTTTTATAAGCCTCCGGGGCCAGGCTCTGTTCTGTATCTGCTAATTCCTTGCTACAGCCGAAAGCTGTGTTAACTCAGAAGAGAATGGAAAGTTCTCGGGGCAAGGGATATTCCTATCTAGAGCAGCCAGAAGAGGCCATAACACAAGCAAGCCCTGCTCAAACCAGCAGTTAGGTCTGCATTAGGAGGATGCCAGAAAATATTTTTGTTGAGAACATGGACATAATGCTCATTTTCATAGAATTGCCATCAAAGCTGGGAAGATTTGAAGTCTCTGGTAGGATGTCACTATGTGAATAGAAAATCAAGGTGTGTCAGCCATTATGTAGGAAGCACTCAGGGAGCTGCTGGTTAGATATCACTCTCAGCATCCAAGTTCACAGTCTGCCATCTCAATGGTGAATCCATTCCAAGACCCATACATGGCTTAATTCTTTATATAAAAAGTTATAGACATCATTGTAGAATGATTGTATCATCCTACAAAGCAGACCGAAGGCTAGTACTCTTTGCCCTACATTGTAGGCCTTTTAGAAACTGGTGTGTTCAAGGGAAGAGTATTCTGCATCTGGAAGACATACTCACCACAGAGTAGTTGACAGAAATGGGGAGAATTGGTTCAGAGAAGAGAGTAAGCTTAGGACTTCATTAGGTATTCATCCAGCTGCCAAGCAAAATTCAGCAAACATGGCCCAAAATACTGGTCTGGCCTGGTGGAGAACAAGATAGGCATCCTCAGGAGAGAACTGTTGGTGAGGAGGGTGGCATCCCAGACACACTCCAATTTTGTTTTGTTTTGTTTTTTTGGTTTGGTTGTTGTTGTTGTTGTTTTTCAAGACCAAGTTTCTCTGTACAACAACCCTGACTGTCCTGGAACTCTCTCTGTAGCCCAGGCTGGCCTCGAACTCACAGAGATCTGCCTGGCTCTGCCTCCCGAGTGCTGGGATTAAAGGTGTGCGCCACCACCGCCCAGCCACACCAGTGGTGCTGTCATTCTCCTTAGTTCCCTGTCCTCTACACTCCCAGAGCCTGTGGTTTCAGTGGTTACTGCCAAGTAAGTGCTTCAGACCACTGAAGGACCACACACAGAGGCTGCGCTCCGGGAGTGAATGATGGCAATAGCCGGCTGGCTTCTCTCAGAAGATCCCCAGCTGTGGGTCTTGTGTGGGCTTCATCTCAGCTTTATGGGGAATGGTCCCATTCACAACCCAGGACAGTGGTCCCGTTCTGAACATGTCAGAGGGAGGATTACCTACCTCTAAGGCAGTCCCACCATAGACAGAAAGCATCTTCCCATGGCCTCTCGTGACCATAGATGAAGAAATGTTCACCTCTAGGGAATCAGTCTGCCTGGACATAAATATCTCCAAGATCTCTCAACAAACAGAAGCAACATCTGGGCCAGAGAGGTCAACTAATGTCTGAAAGTGAGAGGTTTGCTTCTCCAGAGGAATCAGGAAGGTGTTAGGTCAGGTTCAAGGGTCTCTCTGTATGTCTAGTTCAATCCCGTTTAGAGGGGTGTAATACAAAAATCAGAAGAGAAGAGACATCTCTCATCAGAGTAGACATTCTCACACACGGATCCGAGGGAGGGAATCAGCATCTGCTAAGAATTCTGGGGCCAGGCGACATTTTGAGGTAATCTGGCTTTGTCCTCTGCCCTCATTCAGAGTCGCTACTAAGCCGCATAGACAATGTTTACTGGCCGCAATTTCAGTCTGTCTGAACACTTAATTCAATGCTAATACTGAGGCTTGCTCTCATAGCTGTGGTAGCCGTTACCTCATATAACCTTTGGAACAGCACCATGCCGGGTGTAGAATAATGCTTGCCTCCCTCCCACATTAGAGACAGAGTCTTAGAGTGTCACCTCATTTACCTAGGAGCTGTACAGCTAGTCAGTGACTTAGCAAGAAAGCACCTAACACACTGCGACTCTTTCCCCACAGCCTGTCTTCAGCACTGTGCTGCCTCAGAAGTCCAGCAGTGAGCTATCATAATTACAGGACAAACATACCACCAAGTAACTGAAATGTCAGGAGACTGTCTGGGTTCGTCCATCTTAAACTCTGCCTAGAATTAATATAGTTGAAGAGGTATTTCCATAGGGCTAATTCATTCCAGTCCCATTCAGTAATGCTAGTAATCACTTATTGCCTGACTACAGTTTGGTGTGCATGCCTCAGACCAGAATGCCCTTGACTTTCTTGTACAGGATAAACACCTGACCTTCAGGAGCTCTGTAATGTGGGATTTTCAGTGGTGAGACTGTCAGGAGAGGTCCTTGCCTTCAAAAACCTCATCTCTATTATTAGAAATAAGTCTCCCAAAAGAAGCCACGTGGGGCCAGTGTCACTCACTGTGGGGTGCCGTTTCTGCCTTGAGGGTCATAGGTTCCACATTGATGCTTAAACCTCCGCTCTGCATCAACTTCCCCAGCAGCTGATGTGACTAGAACTGGAGAATTGCAAGGCCCTAGTGAACCATAGAGCTTTTTGCCCATCCTCTAAAGAAATGAACATTTTCCTTTCTTCTTTATCCTCAAACTGCTTGGGTTGTTGTTGTTGTTTTTGTTTGTTTGTTTTCAGCTCCTAAGACATAACTTTTGCTTTGCTTTTCATCCCCATTAACTTCTATGTCAAAGGACAGCATTGGCCTCTAGCTGCATGCTGATGGAAAGGTATCATTTGATGAGAGCCGAACAAAATGGTTCTGAAGACTCAAGTTCACTCCTAGTGCTAAGACTTGTAAAACAGATCCGTGTCCCTGTTGCAACAGATTATATGATGCTGTTCCGTGGCTGACTTCTGAGCATGCCTGTTGTGGAGGTCTGAACTGAACTGGCCACTACTTTGACAACCCCTTATTATCAGTAAATAGGGAAGTGATGTGGTTTGGGTTCGGACACCAACAGACATGGTAAGAGGACTGTGGCCTCTGGGCCAGCACACTCCTGACTTGTAAATGTTTTCATTCGGTACTACCGACAGCAGCTGGTACTTGGACAGATTGAACCGGATAGACTTCCTGGGTTTCTGTGACCTTCACTGTCTAGAATCATTCAAATTAATTTCTTTAAAAAACAAACAAACAAAACAAAACAAAACCTTCTTTATAAAAGTTATGCAGTTATTAAAAGATAGCTGGCTAGAAGAAAACTGTCAAAAGATGCAATAAGAAGTTTCTCCTACGATGTGCCTACCTAAAAGTATTTCCGCTTCTGTTGAATGGTGCAGTGAGCTCCTGAGCTGGTCCACTCCAGGATTAGATGGCTCCAATTGCAGGAACGGCCCTCCTTATATGAGGCTAAAGGGATATCTCTTGTCATGTCTACCCTTGCTTTAAGAAATATGAGCAGAATAAATCTATACCCTCTTCTGTGTAGCAAGCTTTCGCATATCTCTGCTCTTATCTCTGCCCTGGTGATCCTTAGTTCCAGCTTGCTTACACTGGATCCCTGATCCCCTGGTGGTCACTGAATTGTAGGACCTTAGCTCATGGAATCAGCTTTTCAATTTGTTACTCATCCAGTCTTGGGTGAAGAGGTCTGAGAAAGAAGAGGAAGTATGTCGTCAGCACAGTCCACTGGTGTCTTCATATCTTTGTTAATTTCATATTGAAAGATGGTGTTCTTCAACAACGCTCTCCGCATATGTGCAAGGTGGAAGACGCTTGGTATCTGCTACTAATGTGTTGTTTTCATGAGCTCTCTGTGTCCCTTGCTTATTTTTCCATTGGGGGTATTAATTTTTTATTAAAAGCATGTAATTTTGCTCTAATACAAGTAAATTTTCCCCTCTAACATCTATCACATATATTCAACTATATTTTCTAGTATTTTATTTACTAATTTTCCACCTATTTCATTTTTAGGGTATTATTTTGACATGAAGTATTTGTTTTTCATCTTGCTCTTTATGGTTTCTTCCATTCCACTTATATTGCTTAAATGTGTGTGCATTTATATTCCTGAGATCAGATGAATATGTGCTGCTATCGCCTAATCTCTCTCTCTCTCTCTCTCTCTCTCTCTCTCTCTCTCTCTCTCTCTCTCACACACACACACACACACACACACACACACACACCTTTGCTCTCCTTGCTCTCATTCTCTGCACTGAGGATTGAACTCACGACTTTCTGCATGGTAAACGTATGCTGTACCACCAAGCTATACAACCAGAGCACTTATATTCATTTCTTTAGTCCATTTGTAAGTTAGAATTTGTTTATATACAGTAGCAAGGAGGGAACTCCAAGGTGTGATACTTAGACAGAAAGAGTGTAGGAGAACCTACTGGCCCAAGCAGACCTCAGGGTAGGTCTTTAAATATCAGGAGAAAATCAGAACTTCTTTTTTAAAAAGCAGAATTTAGAATGGAAACCTCCTTTACCTGGAGAAAAAGGCCCTGTTGGGGCAGATGGAGTCATTTGGAGTCCCTCAGGAGAAAAGGCAAGCTGGCTGGAAGCCCCACATAGCAAGAAAGCTACCTGGGGACATTTATGAGCTGGCTGTGAGTAAACAGGAAGATGGCACTTTAAACACTAGCAGCCAAGCCTGTGCTCCAAGTGGACATCATAGAAAGAAAGAATATAAATACAAATATGTGAACAAAAGCATTTGTTAAAAATGATCATACTCAGGGGTGGCCCACACCTTTAATCCCAGCATTCAGGAGGCAGAGCCAGGCAGATCTCTGTGAGTTCGAGGCCAGCCTGGTCTACAGAGCAAGATCCAGGAAGGGCTCAAAACTACACAGAGAAACTGTCTGGGGGGGCGGGGGGGGGGGGGAGGGGGGATCATACTCAGGATTTGAGAGAGTCAGATCCCAGACCCTTAAGGTACTCTGTGGCTCACAATGAGAAGGTAGCTGTAACTGTGTATATGGCGTGGTCTAAGCAAATCATCATATACACATCTAAATATGCAGTAAAAGTGCTGAGTGGGCTATTCTTCACCCCCCTCATGTTCTTCCTCTACCTGAACCAACTTGTCAGGAAGGAGATTTTAAGGACAGCCAGGACTTGGGAGGAACTGCAGGATGATAAAGACCACACCATGCAAAGGGACAGTGTGTTCAGAGCCTTCTTCCCAGAGTGTGAGGTCACCACTAAGGCTTCCTCGGCCTGAGTGCTCACTTCACCTT
This sequence comes from Peromyscus leucopus, assembly GCF_004664715.2. NCBI lineage: Eukaryota > Metazoa > Chordata > Mammalia > Rodentia > Cricetidae > Peromyscus > Peromyscus leucopus. The sequence goes on along the minus strand of NC_051063.1, from coordinate 49,552,594 downwards.
GTTCTAGGAGCAATTCATGTCACCAGTGTTCAGGCCTGGCTCAGGAGACCTTAAATGAAGCAGCTCTGTCATCGGAAGTAAATTCAGAGCGTGACAGTCAGGGGTTACTTAACTTCCTCTCACCCTGACTGCAAGCATCCCTACCCCTCCTGACATCAGCACTACTCGGCCCTGGATGCACTTTGAGTAAACTGTGGGCTTTCAAACCCCAGTGTCCACACATCTTCCCAGCACAGTTAACCCAAAATCTCTGGGCTGGGGCTCAGGCTGAAGTGATTCTTAAAGCTCCCTTGGTGATTCAAATCTATGACCAAAGTTGGGCACCACTGGCCTTCCATAAACCCTGGGACAGGGCCCCAGATGATTTACATCTCTGATTTCCCCATCCAGGCCCCAAGCCATTTTACCAAAGGTGTGAACGTGCCACGAGCCCCTGGGGAATTTTCAGTGCCTGAGTAAAAGGCTGAGAGCTGGTTTTCAAAGCTTTATTGTTTGTTTTGTTTTAAATCCCAGATTAGTAATGTGCAGATTATAGGATTATGAAATGATTTTCTATTTTACAGTGGCTTGACATCTTAAACCAAGATGTTTGCAGGTCCACAGTTCTCACTGTGTTTCCTGAGAGTTTTCCATTTGTTCTTAGCTCCAAAGTGTATTTTCTTCCAGCTCACTTCCAACAGCTGCAAGCTGTCTGTGTAGCTGTCCATCATGGCTCTGGTTTGTCCCCATCCTCACTTACTTGGGGACCCTCTGTTCAGGCAAGGATTTCTGTCCTTTCCCATAGGATGAATTCTTCATGACACAGCCAACATGGCTCTGAATAGTTGGCGCTAAAGTCAAGGGAAGGGAGCTAAGGGTGTAGGCAGTTCTTGTAGACCAAGAAGAGACTGCCTTTGTCTTCCCTGTGCTTTGGTGACAGACATCTATAACTTCAAGGATGTGACAAGTTCTCCCCCAGTTCATTCCCGATTCCTGAACTCATGCTTCTGGACGTCAGAAGGTGGCTTACTCCACGTAAGGAACCTGCAGCACAACACTGCGGGCCGGCTGCCGAACGGCAGCAGGCACTCGGAAGAGCACCCTTCCATTCTTCTTGCTACTAAAGAGGCTTAGAGTCACAGCACACGTTGACATCTGTGGATTCTGCAACAGAGGCTAGGTCACATGGAACATTGTATTCTTTTCCTTGGAGGGTCACACAGAGCACCTGGTATTCTAGGGAGCACTCTCAGAAGCCAATAAAACTGAGGTATTTATCTGCTTGCTTTAATAGATTTCAAGAAGTATCGCAGGAGCCGTGGCCATAAAGTAACTGGTCTGCTTTGAGTGTGGCTCATAGACTAACTCATCCTCACATTTGGAAAAACTCTGTATACCTGCACCCCGCTGTACGGGAATGCTCTTCCCCACACTGCCTCTCCCTGTTTCATACAGGGAGGGCTGGGGAGAGACGCCTCCCTCTCCAAAAAGGATGCATTAACTCTCAGACAATGGAACACTGAAAATAACACAGGAGGTTGGAAGCATGGGGGAAGGAGAGAGGAAATCTGGCCCGGGATCTGGAAAAGCCTGAAGTTTGGGGGCCACTGTGCTTAGCCAGGATAAACCATGCTTCTAGGAAACGCTTGTGGTGTGGGAGGCCGTTTGAGGCTGCAAGATAAGCTTACAGAGGTTTGGAAGTACACACATTCAGGGCTCATTTTGTCTTGGAGGTAGCAAATCTCCTCACATAGTACTAGCATACAGGATGCCTGTGGGGTGAGGACAAAGGCCACAGAGATACACTGGGACCAGACCACAGAAACTGTTGAAATCCAGGCTAAATTTGATTTTCCTTCTATTTGTGTTTTTCTTTATAATGTGTTTATTATGGTTTCTTTGGCCACATATTTGCATGCTGCAGTGATTTCTGGCTTAGTGGGCAAGGCCTAAGTCTGTTATAATTGACTTCATACATCACAAAGAACTATGGAGATATGAGTAATACCCCTTAACCACCTTGGTGATCGTGGCTCTGTTCTTTAACAGTGGGAATAAGACATAGTTAACTGTGGGGTGATGTCTCTGCAGTTTTTGTATCTGGTTTCTAGTGTGCCCTGCGCTTTGAGTGTGATATGCCTATGACATGGAGCTTTGAGATGGTTGCAGAATCAAATTTTCTTCTCAAACTGCCCCCAGATGAGTCCCTCATCTGTTGAAAGTTAGCAATATCAATATAAATCCAGGTTTCTTAGCTAGGCACTCATCTTGTCTGCCAAGAGTGGAACACCAATCAAATCATACCCCCCAGAACCTACTGTATGCAGAAAAAGCCCATCCATATCCCTCACAAGGAACCCTGTGCCTCATGAAACAGTCCTGGTGGGCAATGCGGGGTGGGGTGGGGGCATATCACAGGTCTTGAGACCCTCAGCGTGCCCTTCAGAGGGTAGAATGAAGGGTAAATGATTTCATCAGCTTCAAGCAGTGGGGCTTCTAGAGGGGTGAAGGGATCCAGAAGCTTTCTTCCCATCTTTCCTCTCTCTTGAGAGTAAACTGAATGGAACACAAGTCTTCCTGAACTGCTGTGGTAGGCGAAAAGGCAGACAGCTAAGTAAGTATTACTGAGGATGAAGAAAGGGAGTGTAGCAAACACAGCCTATGGAGGAAGCCTCTTCTATGGCGCCTGGAGGAAGAACGGGCTTTGTGGTAGGGTCTCCCTGATCCCAGATTAGTCAAAAGCTCAGGGAATTCTCAGGGACACATGAAAGGAACTTCCTTTTCTCTGCCTCTCCTGGAGCACACCGGGAGGGAAGTGAGCCTCGGGGTCCAAAGCCTGGCTGGGCCGCTCTAGACTCTAACCTGGCCCTGACCTGGAGAAGGGCGGGGCAGCTGTACACACCAGTTTCCCAGCCCAGCTCTAACAGGTGTGGCCCGGGGCGGCGGGGGACCCGAAGCCCCGGAGAGCCTGGCGCTGCGGCCAGCGGCTCCGCACCTGCGGCGGGATCCCCCTAGGCATACTGGCTGGGAAGCCTGCACCTCAGCGGGAACTGCAGCCCTGCTTGCGCCTTTCCTTAAGATTGGGCCCCACTCCAGGCGGGACCCGGGCCAAGGGGGCCACAGTGCAGTTTGGGTTGAGGTCTGATTGATACTGCGATTTGTTCCTTTGACACGCCAAGCACAAGGTACACCTCCCGGCCTTGGGGAGATGGAGTGAGGACAGCAGGGACCAGAGAACAAGTTTGGCTTCCTGGGAGCAGCCTTGCAGGCTGGCTCTCCCCTCTGTTGTGTAGGACAAGAGTGCCCCCTAGTGGCTCAAATGCAAGCACAAGGAATTAGTGTCTAGCCAGGAAAGGGCACCTGTGTATGAAGCGCCCATGCACATTAACCCACACATTATTTGTTCGGTCTCCTTTCCCTACTCCTTTCTTGCCCTCAGTCGCATTATTTACAATCCAGGAGCCTACAGGAAGTGGCCTAAAAACCTGTCCAGACCTGCACATTTAATGTCTGCGATCTAGACTGAATTCAATTTCTGGACTTGTAGTCTGTTGTCTTTCCCGTCTGGGTTGTAGTGCTTCTGACTGTAAAGTTACCTTTAACATTTATTTTATGGACCATTGTTTGTGTGCGTGGATAGATAATGAAGAGGGAGATAGTTACCGGCAAGGATAAGCAGCCACATTGCCATCCAAGTTGAGACCCCAGAAGTACCAGGAATTATGGGACACTTTTGAGGAGCGCTTGTACCTGATCTGAATAACAAAGATAATCAAGAAAAGGAGTTGGGGCTGGAGGGACGGTTCAGTGGCCACAAGCAGGGGCTGTTCTTGCAGAGGACCCAAGTTTTGATTCCCAGCAGCCATGCTGAACAGTTTCCAGCCTCCTGTAACCCCATCTCCAGGGAATTCAGCGCCCTCTTCTGGGCCCCATGAACACTTGCATTAATGTGCAAATACCACCTCCTCCATGCACACCTAAAAATCAATCTTTAAAGAAGAAAACACAGCGGCCGCTGGGGGAAAGTTCCAGGCAAAGGAAACAACAAAGACAACCCTGAGACTAGAAACATTTACCAGAGAAACTGCAGTATGGTGTGAAAGGTGAGGAACTAGAATGGATAGGTGTTAGAATCAGTGTCTAAGGAGCTAGAGGTGTTGATAAAGGGCCAGCTTATGGGAACTTCAAATGTTCTTCTAAGAGCCATCGAACATTTGGACAGGGGAACGTCATGCTCCGATTTCTGTTTGTTCAGGATCATTCTAAATCAGGCATTGAACTTTGCCTTAGGCTAGCTGTTAGGTATGGGCGGCCTGGCTGATAAATAGCCAAGACAAAGGAGACCTGGGGTTCATCTGATCTGCTGTCACTCATTCTCTGGAGAAACCTAAACTCAGAGAAGGCAAATAACTCATCCTAAGTGGCTGAGGCAGAGCTGGGATCTCTTTATCTCCCCTTGGAGGCCCCCCAAAAGTTCGGTCAAAATCAGACACCAGCTCTCAAGTCTGCTTCTGATCGAACAACCCCACAAAAGCCTGAGCGCGCGCGCACGCATACACACACACACACACACACACATACACACACACACACACACACACACACACACACACACACACACACACACACACACACACACACACACACACACACACACACGTAAAGAAAGAAAGAACACAAATTGCCTTCATTAAACTTTCTATTCTGGGACCTGAGGAAAGTTGGGCCCCGTTTAAACACCCATGACTCCTGAGGACCATAATAAGACATAAAGACCAGACATTGCAAACATGTGACAGGGGGAGTGACCGGGCCAAGAGGCCCCCATGGAGAGCCACCAGGGCAGAGGGCTTGACTCCAAACTGACACATCGAATCCCATTTCAATTAAGACGCAAAAATGAGAAAACAAGTGTAGAGATTGGAAAGTAACTCAATCTTTATAAAAACAAAAGGTGATAAAATGCAGTTGTCCCAATATTTGGGTAGTTTAGACACCCTCAGCAATTCTGGGAAGTAGGGAAATTAAGAGAAATAGTTCAGCCTTGGCTGGGTCACTTAGCGTTTGCTTGGAAAATCATGATCCAGTAAGGAAGCCCTCGGAGATGATGAAACACGATGATAAGAAAGGCGTTTAAAGAAAGAAATGTGATTTGGTGCGTGCCACCTGAAACTAGCTGGACAGCATGTAATAGAAAGAGGTGGCCAAGAGGCCAGAACCCAGCTTACCTGCCTGTGAGTGCTGTGACCCTGCCTAGGCCACTGGCCCTCTCTGACCTGTCTCAGTGGGGAAGCCACAGACATACCAAAGCTTTGCTGGCGCACAGGACCCTTTAGCAACTGTGCGTCCGTCCGAAGGCCAGGGAAGACTACAGTGAAGGGAATCTCTGCAAACACCGGGCCTGCCTTCTCCTGGCTGCGTGACTCAGATAAGTTTTAACCCTCTCAACTCTGGTTTACTCACATGGAGCCAGAGGCTGCTGAACGCCTGGACTGAACGGCCCAGGCAAAGCAAACCTGAGCACCCTGCCCCGTACACAGAAGTGGTCCCCCATCTGTGATCTTTTCTTCTGCCACTGATGTGATTGCAGACTATGCAAGTGGGTATAGCTGAGACACTGTTATAGTTAGCATGATATGATTTCACTGGGAGACAAATATTAAATGATGAACATCCGCAGAAAGAGGAGGACAGAAGTGATAAAGCACATTGTCCCTCTTTAAATGAAAGGATTTCAAGATAAGGACATTGAGGACTCAAGGTCTCGCACAGCCTTACTCACAGAATTAACTCATGCCAACCTAGCTAAGAGATGGCCATATAGATTTTTTTTTTTTTTTTTTTTTTTTTTTTTTTTGAGATGAAAAACTCTAGCAATGATCAATGGCCTCCTGTCAGGTGGGAATAAGGTGTCTGGGGAGTGACTGAGAATCAGCGGTAATTCAGATCTTATCTAACATCTCCACTGAGGGCAGAGTAATCGCTAGTTAATAGAATCTGTAGAGACACCCCACAAACCTCCAGGGAGCCCTCTAGAGCTGAGACACTAATGGAGGAAGCCTAGGAATTACGCAGAGTCTCCAAGACCTTTCACTTACTCCAAAAATGTTTATTCCCTGCCTCGTGGCTTTGTGCACTATGCTTTCACAGCCCAGTGAAGGACAAAGCAACAATTCCCTACACCCCAGAGAAGAGGGCAAACGCTAAGAAAGCCCAACCCAAGGCTTAGAGAAGGCTGTCCAGAGCAACTAACACCAAAGCAGACCTCAAGGATTCCTGCAGCTCAGCTGGGAGAGCAGAACTGGCTGCTGCCAGCTAAGGGAAGGCATCATCTCTCCAAAGAACCCACAAACAAAACTGCAGGCCACTTAATGTGCACAAGCCAGGGCGAAGGTGCCCAGCTTCTTCAAGGAGAGCGGCCCTTTGAAGTGCAAACAAACGCCTTACCTTCACACACCGGCCTTTGTCATAAGGTCTCTCTCCGGCTGGAGAGAGGACTGGCCAGTTAATAGTGTTTGCTGCTCTTCCAGAGGACCATGTTTGGTTCCTAGCACCCAAATCCGGCAGCCCACAGCCAGATGGAAGTCCAGCTCCACTGACCCTTGTAGCCTCTGTGAGCAGCCCTCACATACACAGCATAGATATAGATACGTAGTCGCATAAATAAAAAGTTTAAAGATTTAATTATCTTTTAAAATGGTAAAAATGTCTTTCCTCACAAAATAATAACTTTACAACAGTTTAAGTGAACCTGTGTCTTATTAATCCCAACCACATCCCTTGAATATTTTAATCCCACTGTGTATATCTGTTTAATATTTCCCTTTGAAGAAATTTATTCCATCTATGTACAAGGCATTTTTTAAATTCTAAGCCCATCTCTGCATATGCATGTATTGATGACCTCCTTCCATTAACTGCTCATCCACCACCACATGCTCCTGTGGGCCACAGCTGGACTGAAGCCTAGAGACCACAGGACTGGAGAAGTAGCTGGAGTCAGCATCAGAGAGGAGAGATGGACGGTGCCAGGCAGAGCAGTGACAACAGATCTTCTGTAAGCAGGTGGCACAGAGACAGGCTAGGAGGCAGGTTAGGGACGAGGGCAAAAGTCAGCAGACTAGCAAACATTAAAGACAGGATAGGTTTGACCCTGGCTGTAGGGGATGGGGAAGCAGTCTCAGGGGACCCCAGCTTTCTAGCTCCTGTGACTAGGTAAGTGACAGTGCTGTCAAAGGAGCTTTTTTTTTTTCTTCGAGACAGGGTTTCTCTGTGTAGCTTTGCGCCTTTCCTGGATCTTGCTCTGTAGACCAGGCTGGCCTCGAACTCACAAAGATCCGCCTGCCTCTGCCTCCCGAGTGCTGGGATTAAAGGCATGCATCACCACCGCCCGGCTTCACAGGAGCTTTTAAAAGCAGACACAGAGCTTGAATTGGGCCATGTGACTTTGAGGCTTCTGCAGGCTGCTAAGTAGACATACAAGTCCAGAAGAAGGGCCTGGGGCAGAGATAGAGCCTCGGGAAGTGAAGACCTGTGAACAGTAATCAAAGTCATGGGTGTGGGTAGTGCACCCTAAAAGGAGCACACGGCCAACGAAGAGTCCGGGAACAAAGCACAGGGCTCTGCGTCTGAGTGGCAGGGAATCGAGGGGTGGTTCCCATCCACGAGACACAGCGAAACAGCATCCGGATGGAAGGGAACCGTAGAGAGGGAGAGCGGTGGAGGCAGAGGAGAAGGGCTCTGCGGAGGGAGCTTGAGAAAGTCGGTTCCACACCGAAGCCAAGAATGGCCAGGAGCAGATGTACAGTCCACAGTGCCGTGAGGAGAGTAACAGCCAAGCGCCTCCTGCTGGCCTGACTCTGTGTGCCTCCAAGGCTCTTCCTGCTTGTTAGTTCCACTCCTTCACCCTACAGCTGGGGGACATTCTTACAGGAGCAGAGGCTGCAGGGCAGTGCAGGTAAAGGATTCGTCAGTTGGCTCCTGAGTTAGTGACCCTGCTCCTAAAAGTAGACGTTTCAGTCCAGGGTCCTGTCCATGCTCCCCGGTTCTCCCTACAACCCACGATGAGGAAACTCCGGAGCGGCTGATCCAGAACAGCTACTCGTTAGTACAGATGATTGAGCATTTGCTTACCAAACTTTGTTCTGCGCTTCCCAGAATCCAAAGGCATTGGTGCTCTAGCAGCATCTGAATCTAAAGTGTGTTACCTAATTCCTTGCACCTAATTCTACATATAAGGGAGAGCACTGAGGTTTGCAAGCAGAGAGGTGATGTACATTCGCACATGCTTTAGAAAGTTAATTTAAGTTATGGAACAGCTGGTTGTTGGATACTCACACCACCTGAAATAAGAAAATAGACTACAAAGATAGACTTCTTTTACATCTGGATCCTCCCCTGCTTTACCTGGCTTGCTGCTCCAATAAGAGTAAACTGTCTTCACAGTGAGGAAGTAAAGGCATCCTGACATCTGGAGTCAAAAGCTTCTTAATATATTTGATGAAGTCAGTACTGACCTCCGGGTCCATCGCCCACCCCCACACCATCCAGAGACAGTTCCTGCTTGCTCATGCACTCCTCAGTCATTCCAGCAAGAGAATGGGCTGTTCCTTCTGGTCTGATGGAGCTCCTCAACCCAAGTCTACCCATGTGGGACCAGGCCTGGAGCTCTCCTCTGCCCCACTCTTCATTGAAAGCAATTTACAGCGCATCTGTCTCTGGGAATCCACTGCTCTATCAGGCATGGGTCTGATTTTCTCTCTCTAAGCTTGTTGGTCATTTGTAACGCAGAAGGAACAGCAAACAGAGGTCTCTGTATCACTTGATAGTGTTTTGGTTTCCTTATAGCTCAAATGCCATCATGCAGAGCTGTCGCCGTGAAGGTTGAACAAGGACCAAAGACGGCTATCACTGTGCAATGCTGACTGATTGTCTGAAAGTGACTTGCAACCTTATTTCTAGATTCTGATTGGATTTTCCTACTGACCCATAAACCTGAACTTCTACCTAGGACGTGAGTGTCAGGAATGGATGGGAAGCTGTTGAGATTCTGTAACTTAAGTCAGTAATGGCTGCTATTTCCCTCCCGTTCAGCCTAGACGCACCATTTGTCTTTAAAAAGTTTGCTATTAGCCGGGCAGTGGTGGCGCACGCCTTTAATCCCAGCACTCGGGAGGCAGAGCCAGGCGGATCTCTGTGAGTTCGAGGCCAGCCTGGTCTCCAAAGCGAGTTCCAGGAAAGGCGCAAAGCTACACAGGGAAACCCTGTCTCGAAAAACCAAAAAAAAAAAAGTTTGCTATGGACGTGGTCCCCTTTCTATGAGCTGCAAATGCCCAGTTACACAGAAAGAAAGTTACACACAAGCAGGGGAGGTGAGCCATGGTCACAGATGCCCACATGATCACCTACTTTGTTGTGTTGCGACAGTGGAAACATCTATTAAGTATTAAATGTGAAACTCCCTCCTACACTTGAAACATTGCAACTGTTAGCTTGTCTTCGTCACTTCCAGAATAACTCTAAACAAGTTGCACGCCAATTTTCTTACCTGCCAAAGAAATTAATGAAAGATGCAAGTATGTGATAATGGGTCCTCTATTTCTCCTGCTCTAGGTCAGTGCAGCTCAACGGCCAGCCCTTAATGATGGTGGACGACGGGACCCTTCCAGAACTGAAGCCCCGTCCCCTGCGAGCTGGCCGGACATTGGTCATCCCTCCAGTTACCATGGGCTTTTATGTGGTCAAGAATGTCAATGCTTTGGCCTGCCGTTACCGATAAACAGCCCTCTGCTTGTGAGCTCCTGGTGGGCCTGCTGGACTGTCTTCTACTCTCCCACTCTTGTAGCGCCCTTATTCCTCAGCCTCTGCTCCCTCCCCACTGGAGTCAACCTAGACTTTCACTCCAAAGAGACTAAAAGTCATAGTGTGAGCTTAGCCTAGGTAGGTGGCACCCATCCCTAAGAAAAATGTAGACACCCTTTATTCCTATGCAGAGATAAAGGTGCGTGTCTGTTGATGCACACCTCACAAACGGGCTGGGAGCATGCTTTCAGAGCAGTGTTTGCAAGCAGCCTCCTGTAGTCCTGGTCACACAGCAATGTAACTGCAAACCCCAAGCCCTAGCCTACTGCTGCTGCTGCCCTCAGCAGAGGAGGATGAAGGAAAGAGCGAGGGAGGGCTGCAAATCCAATCCTCCTCTGACTCCCCCTTTGTCTGCTTCCTGCTGCTGCCTTGGGTTTCCTGACACCTCTCTTCCCATGGGGAGCAAATGGGTGAGTCAGCTCTGGCCTGCTGGGTGAGCTGTTTATATAATTTCCTGGCTGATGTATGAGTGTGTGCATCTGGGTTTCTGACAATGGCATCCATCACTGGCTATTCCTCTGGGAAGCGGGTGCTTCACAAGTAGAATTACAGTCATACTCCGAAGTCTGTAAGGTTCTATTCCTCTGTGACTCGAGATTCCCTCAGGCCTGGAGTAGGAGTCAGGTAACAATATTCATTGAGTGGAGAGCAATGTATTAGTCTCCACAAAAAGAAATCATCATTCTTCATGTTGCCAGGAGGGAGAGAAATGTAGTACAAAGAAAAAGCACATGGCAACATCCAGCACATACATGCGTACACACACACACACACACACACACAGACAGACACACCAATCTAATAAAGCAATTTAGACCTTGCCCTCAAACTGAAAGGATTGCAAAGACTCAAAACATTAAGTCCTTAGTTATTTGATTGACCAAAACCCTTAGAAGAAGACGGTGTGAATCACAGTCATTGTAAACATAGCCAAACCTTTCCACTTCTTCCCACATAGCTGAGTCTTAGTGGCATTTACTAGGGAGAAATCCCATCTGGTCACATCCCAGGTGGGTGTACTTAAGCATGGTACAAAGTTTTCAGTTGGCTCCATTGAAGAAGAATGGGGAATTGGTCTGATAGCAGAACTGAAAATGATAGGTGGAAGGCTTCTGAGTTGGGCAGGCAGGAGGACTGACTTAACGTCTATGGTCAGGACTTTAAATTAGCTATGGGGTTTGGGAGTCTTTGGAAACAAGCTGCAGCGGCAGAGACTCTGTGGACATGACTGACCTCAGGATAAATGCCAAGGAGGATGCCGCTCTTAAGAGGAAGGGGATCCTTGACACTCTCCTGGGTGCCCGTGAGTCAGTGACAGGGTTTTGATGTGAACAGACGGGCCTGAGGGAGAAGCTGAGGCCAGTCGTGAGGGAGGCAGCAGGGGCACACCTAAGATGTCTGAAGAATAAGGATGTGGTCCAGTTTGCAAAGTGAGAGGCAAGAGGAAGGTCGGACAAACAAGGTCCCTAGCGCTTTTCAGTGCAGAGAACTGGGAATTTCAGGGGGTTGGGGGCCTATCGTAGTCTGTACAAGGGAGACAGTGGGTTCCGATTGTGATGTGCTTATTTTTAGTACAGGAGGGGCATCTCACAGCAGTCATATCAGGGCAAGAACAGAAGACTCAGGACGGGCTGGACCCGTCAGTGGTCAGCTTGGAAGCATCTGGAGATGGGGGCCCATGAGACTGCTTACCCAGGCACCTTCTGTGGAAGCTCCAGACAGAGAGAAGTGTTGATATCGGAGGTAGGAAGGAAGGAAAAGAAGAGAGGTGTGGGAAAGGGAAAGAAAACAAACGGATGGGTTTTCCTCGAACACGTATCAAAATCCCTTCCAAGTACCTGTCTGGGGGCAACTGCAGGGCCCCTGATAACTGCAGGGTAGCCAGAGCCTCCGAGTTCCAGGCCTTGGGCTAGTTTGCTTTCATGTCTAGAACCCCCATGACAAAGCTTCTCTTGTCCCCCTGTGCCCCTGTGAGGCATGAGAGAGTCCTTACACAGCCCCAGCATCACCCAAGGGAATGAATTTGCTTGAGGAATAATCCAGAACCGGCCTACTTAGTCACCCAGCTCAGTGGCTTTTCATGTCACAGACTCGCCCCTCACCTGGTAGACTCTGCTTGCCCAAGATAGCCAAGACGGAGCCCAGTGCAAACATTTTCTGTAAATAGGTGCTGATTCTTCACTAAGCCTTGCAGAATGTAGGTCATTTTCGCTGCTTTTGTCTTTCTCTGTGAATTAAAAGCTGCACCCAAGAGGTTGAAGTTTTGTTTGTTTTTGAGCTAATAAGGGGGAAGAGGGAAGCCCTGGAATTTGTCTCCAGAGACTTGCTGTTCTGTCTTCACAGCTACCTCGTGGAAGGAGGAGTATTTGCGTCACTCACTGGGACATCACTCTCCACAGCAGTTTTAACTCGGGGCGTCTGTCTTGACGCCCTGGGGAGGGGTGGGGGGACAGTTACTAAAGCAGTGATGTTGCTCTTTACAGGGACCCTGCCTTTCACATTCACCCCCCAAAGACAGTCTCTAGTAAACACAGCATCACCACCCACAGCAGAAGTGCAGCAGGCTGAGGCAGCCGGAGAAGAAAATAACCCAATTCTCCACCAGCTTCTCTGGGTCAGTTTTCCTTCATCAAGCAAGACATGGCAGAGATCATGAGAGACTTAAGAGCCCTTCTTTTTAAACCACAGAATGGGCTTGGGGAAATGCGTATTGAAGGAGTAATCACGCATAATGAGAAGTCTGTGCCTTTTGTTGAGATGGTTTTCTGTTCCTCTTGCCTCTAGGAATGATTTTCTTTCTCATTTCTTATCACAAAGCCTCAGAATAAATTCTCATTGTTATTGGGAGAGAAAGACCCCATTTTTCTAATTCCCTGCAAAAAGCTGCCACTGTGGGATATTAGTATTATCTCTAGCTAGAGAAAGGCTTGAAAATATCAGACTCAAGCAACCGTGAGACTAAAGACTTGAGCCCCCCCCCCAACCCGGATTCCTCCTGCAGTCTTGCCTTTCTTGGACACTTAGCTCCAAGAAGGGTGGACTCGAAGCCCTGTACTCTCATGCAGGGGTCCTAGGGATGTTAACCACTGAGCGTCTGCATCCAGCATATTCTGGGTCAGACCAACACCTGTACTCAGGTGTCCTGTATGCACACCGAGATTCAGGCTACAGGCTGTGCCTTGCAAGCCATGGAGAGTGACTTCCTTTCTGAAAACAAAAGCCCAGCGCTTAACCTCTGGAGATGTAAAGGCAAAGCGGGCAGATTCCTATGAAGGTGAAAACACTGGAACACAGGAAGACTTTAATGTTTCGAGGTCCAAACAAAGCAAGCCAAAGTGATAGTGAGGGGTCTCTGTGATGGTGAAGAAGGAAGAGCCACTCTGTCCCCCAGAGAGATCCTGCCCAGCTAATCTGCTGTTCCGAGACAGAGTGAAAAGTTCAATTTTAAGATTCTTCGTGCCCTTTCCTTAGGCTCTATGTATTGGGAAGGTAGTATTCCAAACAGAAGCAATGCTGAGGCGAGTTATCCTAGTATGGGTCCAAACAACTGGAACTTGCAGAGTGAAGGAACTGCCCTTCCTTCTGGGATGCCTTCTTCTTCAGTAGTTAGACTCTGTTGTCCCCAGGAGGATAGAGGATGAACCTGCACACCCATCCAGATAAACAGAACAGGCTTTAGACCCAGGTCTGCTGAACTTCAAAACCTGCTCAGATGACACCTTGCCATTAACATGACAACAGCCACCCTGGCCTCAACTGGTGTTGCCCACCACCGGCTTTCTCAGCACCCTGTGCTCCTCCCACAGAGAACTCACTTGCCTGCCGGGACAGCAGATGACCTCAAGTTTGAAGCAGTCAAGGGGCAGCTCTGTTGTAGTGAGGAGGGTGTGAGTAGTCTCTGCAGTCCAGGCTCACCATAGCCCACAGCGGCCTCCCTGTGGCCCACAGTGGCCTCCCTGTGGCCCACAGTGGCCTCCTTGTGGCCCACAGTGGCCTCCTTGTGGCCCACAGTGGCTTCCCTGTGGCCCACAGTGGCCTCCCTGTGGCCCACAGTGGCCTCCCTGTGGCCCACAGTGGCCTCCCTGTGACCCACAGTGGCCTCCCTGTGGCCCACAGTGGCCTCCCTGCTCTGCTTCTCTGGGTTTCTCAGTAGGACAGTCTAAAGACTATTCCCACCACACTGACCCAGCCTTAGGTGAGGATGCTTGGCATTTCCGCATCCTGGGAGGTAAGTAGCAGAGCCAGCCAGCACTTCCACGGCCCTGTCTTCCCTCCCTCCATCCCTCAGGTTGGGAAGTCTGCATCTGCCCACAGTGGACAGTAAGTGGTGTAGCCACAGCCTAGCGGGGGAGGGGGTGGTACATGCAAACACTTGCAAATCGCACTCTGAAACGTAAGAATAAACCAACCACATTGGCACCACTTTGTTCTAAACACCAGAGAAGCTCCTGAGAGCTGGGAGCATTGGGGAGGAGCTGAGAAGTTTCCATTTGACTGGCTCATTAATTCCCCGCCCCCCCCCTCGTGGTTCTGTGAGCTAGCTGTGGAAAAGATGCCCTCTGACAACCCACGTCAGGAACATTACTCTTCTAATTATTATTCAGGAAAACATCCTAGGGTTCTTTTTCAAGCTGTAAATGTTACATAATAAATTATACTTTGGGAAGAAATAGAAAGAAACCTTAATTTTATACATCTGGAAGCTACCAAAATGAGCACAGGGGCCCCTCCCAGGGAAGGCGTGTCTCTGTGCAGGGATTCTAACGGGTGTTAATTTTCCCATCCAGAACACACATTACAGTGTGGTTTATGCAAACCTGGTGATTGCAGGGAGTTTGAGTCCATGAGGTAGTTTTTATTTTGAGGTAATGTTTTGTAAGAAATAAAATATGACTACTTTAACTTCCTGTTGTCAAGGTGTTTTGTCGGGGAGAGGGAGGTATCAGTTTTCCACACCACACCTGGAACCGGAGTCTGACTGCGTGAACACTACCACACACTGGAGTCTTGGATTTCATGGTGTTGTCCTCCTGCCCCCCAACAATCCTTGCCTCAGCCATTAGAAGTAGAAATTATATTTCATAATTCAAATTAGATGTCACCAATGTATCAGTTAAGGAAGATGTGATTAATTATAATAATATGGAAACTCCATAATCTTGATGGCTAGCATGGTCAAGGTTTAGTTCTTGTTCAAAGCTCACCTAAAGCTCAGTTGGTGGTGATGTGAAAGGGGGCGTGGCTGTGTTTCTTCCAGTCACTGGCATCTAGACTGACGTGGACCCACTGCCCTCCTAGGCCCTTTCCTTCAAGGCTCCTCTGGGTAACGATGAGTTGTTGACAAACCAGGAGAGGAAGCGGGTAGTGAGACTAGTCAGGGGACTGACCTGGAACTAGCAGTCAAATCCCTTCCACTCAGTTCCACTGACCCACCTAGGACTAGGGGCTAGGAAATAAAGTCCTTGCCTACACCACTTTCCGACATCTGCACAAAATGCTGAAGCGTTGCTGGGAGACTGGAGAAGGCATCGATGGCGTGAGCTCCCACCACTGGTTTGCTGTCAGGTGACTGTCTCTGCTTGTGTGGTGATATCAAAATCCACAGAAGCTGTTACACAGTCCACAGTGACTTAGATGAGCTTTCTTCTCCACCCCACCCCACCCATTCCTGGTGTCCTGACAATCCTAGTTCACAGCTCATTTTTATCAGAGAACAATCGGCATTGTGGCATGCCTACCCAGTAGTGAACATCAGTACTGGATGCTGTGCCCTCTACTGGACATATCTAAAACATAATTCTAAAACCCAAGCAATGTTGTGTGACTTTTTTCTGGAAAGATGTGAACAAGTTTGATTCAGCCAAGACAAGGCATCAACAACAGATTGAAGAAATGATTCCCTCAAAGTCCAGCTAGTGAGCCAACGAATTGACTAGGGTGACTTTGGGAGCATAGACTACTCAGGGGCAAGTGCATCCCAGAAAGTACAACCTGGCTAGATGACAAGCCATGAAGACAGCCTCCCTAGCAGGAACCGACCCCTGAGTCTCTCACCCTAGCTTTTATAACCTTGGGGAGGGACTGCAGGAATCCTATCATCTCCTGAGTTTCCTAAGGCTTTTAGGTTTTGTGAGTGTGAGCCTCTTAATCCCCCCTCCCACCAAAAGAGAGCATTTCAATTCAGAAGAAGGAGCTATGCAGCACACCTCAAGGTGGGCAAATGGGTCACTGGAGAACCAGAAGCCAGGTCCACACCCAGAGACCATGGCAGCTCTGCCCGACTGATTCAGACTCTGGTCCTCAGAGTCCTCGTCCATAAAATGATGACTTTGGGTTAGGTGCTCACACAAGCATGAAGGTTCTCCAGCCAGGAGTGGCCACATGCGAGAGGGGGGGGGAGTGGCGGGGGCGGGGGTGACAGGGCAGAGACAGGAAGTGCTCTGGAGTTTGCTGGCAGCCAGCCTGACCAAAAAGCAGCAAATTCCATGTTTAGGGAGAGATCTTATCTCAGGAGAAGAAGGCGCAAAGAACAGAGCAGGACAAACGGCGTTCTCTTCTGGCCTCTGCACGTGCACTCATGGGAACCCTCACACCACACACACACACACACACACACACACACACACACACACACACACCACACATCTACACACACAAATTGGAATGTATGATGATCAAACATTCTCCTGGTCCATAAAAATAGATTAGACTGAATCACATCAACACTGAAAACCCTGATGCTTCAAATGACACCATTAAGAGAGTGATGAGGCCAGGGGGGATATCTCAATTGGTAAAATGCTTGCTTTGCGAGCAGAGGAACCTGAGTTCAATCCCCAAACCAACATTAAAATCTAGATGAGGTGGCCTGTGTTTGTAATCCCAGTGCTGGATTCAGGAGAGTGGATTTCTGGGACTTGCTAGCCAGGCAGTCTGGCTTGATTGGTAAGCTCCACACAGTGAGAGACCCTGCCTCAAAGAGATGGATGGCATTCCTAAGGATGATGCTGAGCACCCACACACACACATGCACACTCGCATATTAAAAAAAAGTAAAAAGACAGACCACATAATAGGAATTTTAAATATATGAGTATATTTAAAACACATCTAAAACAAAGAATTATTTTATTACAATCCTTAGTAAAGACAATTTAAATGGATAAAAATAGAAAACACAGTAAACACCATTCCATAGTCATTGGTGAAACGAAAGTCACTATCACCAGGTTGTATAACATCTACTAGAATGGTTATACATTTTTAATGGGTAATAGTTATTCAAGTTTACAAACTGTTTGAAACAAGAGGAAAAACGTGTCGCCGAACTCGGCAGGATAGCGTTCGCGGGCACAGAGGGCAGGCCTCTAGAAGGGTGCCCGCCATGTGGCTGCACTGTGTAGAGGAGCTGGGCTGGGCAGGGTGGCTGGGGAAGGGGCAGGGGCGATGCTCTGTTGGCTTGGACCCTAGGCAGCTGGAGTGGCAGAGGCACTCATTCTCGGCTTCTGCCTTTCTGGTGCCGGTGTTAATGTTCCCTCTGAGGCATCTCAGCGGCATCTCCTTCCTGCTGGGCTGGATGCAAAGTTCCCCAACAGCACCAAGGTACCCAGTGAGGACTCTGGTAGGCATCCAGACCCTTCTGCAGACTACATTGGTTCTTTCACTCTCTCAATCTCTCCAAATACAAACAAAATCTAAATAGGTTGCCATCAGAGGTTCAAGACAAAAACCCTCAGTAGGATTGGGAACCCCTGTAAATCAAGGAGCCACAGCACACGCACATGTGAGGCAGCTGGGCTGTCCTGCTCAGGTA
Organism: Peromyscus leucopus; assembly: GCF_004664715.2. NCBI lineage: Eukaryota > Metazoa > Chordata > Mammalia > Rodentia > Cricetidae > Peromyscus > Peromyscus leucopus. Next base: position 49,534,941 of record NC_051063.1, on the reverse strand, counting down.
GGGAAAACACCCACAGAAGGGCAGCTTTCACCCACAACCAAATTCAGCAAGAAAACTAGAGGCTGGGAAGATCCCGGGAGAGGTGCAAGGAAACCTGGGTTCTGCTTCTATTTGGCTCCTCTTCAGCAAGTTTGTTCTCTCTGGGGCCTCAGTTGCACCTTCTGTAAGTGTCGGGGGGGGGGGGGGGGGGGGAGTCGCTTTAGCTAAGTCAAGCAGAAGGGTCTCTGAAATGTCACGGGCACACAGCAGGTGCCTCTAATGGCAGTGGGAGCCCTCCTTATGCCAGGGGGAACGTGGGACCACACCCCAGCACCCGCAGCTTGCCAGACCGGTGACCAGCAAGAGCAGTGCCCTGCGGGGCAGGGGCAATGTCAAGCCAGAGCAATGCCTGACGGAGGCGGGGCTCGAACCCACACAGAAGGCCCGGGTCATGTGGCTGGGTCACATGGTCCCACCCGGAAGCGAGCCGCGGGCTGGCTACACTCTGAACGCTGAGAGCCGCGGATCTGGTATGTGGGCATTGTGGGTGTCTTAGCGCCACCCTGGGTCGCCCCTCGGTGGACACCTCCGCCGCCCAGCCCTCCCAGCTTGGAGAGGCCCGGGGGTCCCCGGGAACGGCCTCAGTCTCACGCTCTTTCAGAGCGGGCGCCACAAGCCAGGCCTTAGTCCCCCGGGTCACCGTGAAATTCGGGAAGTAGGGGAGGGGACGTGAGGATTTGAGGGTGACCTTGCAAGAATGCTAAGTGAGCTGCCTTTGGGCGGAGCCCCGCCGTGACGCGGCGCTAAGTGCGCGGGGCGAGACTCCACCCCGGCTAGCTGTTCCTGCCGGGGTATCGGGGGCATCGGGGCATCGCAGGCTCTAGTCCCCACCCCTCGCCCCCACTTCTCACTGGGCTGTGGTAGACAGGACAGAGGCCACAGGGACAGTGTGCTGGGGATAGTGAGAGAGCTGTGGTCTGGGTGGTAAAAGCGGGTACAGGGGATTTTCTCAGGTTGGCCCTCCTCCAAGTTCCCTCTGTTGAGAGCAAGATATAAGGAGAACAAAAGTTTAAAACACGAGGTTAGCAACCTTTGAAGATAATCACCGAAGCAGTAAAACCTGATCCCCACCAAGAAGCATGCCAGTGTTTCCAGGAAGTTGCCATCAAGGCCAAGCCCGAGGGTGGTTCAGCCAGGCTCAGAGTTTCACTGCAAAAGATGCTGAACCCCCAGGATCGAACCTTCCTCTTTGACGTTACATTCTTCTTGCCTTTTATCAAAAGAGGGAGGATTCCGGAGTGAGTTTGTTTCTCCTGTTATTTCTTGTCCTTGAGTTGAGCCTACTCTGCTGAGGTTGCATCTGACTGTGTCTGGGTGACTCTCCCTGTAACCGGGTGGGAATACCTGGGAGGAAGATGCAGATCCCTATCTGTTCCTTGGTCTCCCAGTGCAGAGTTTGAGGCTCAGTGTTGAATGTGGCCTAGGAAAGCCCAAACTGGAAGCAAACCCTGATGCTTTTTTTGTTAGTTTGTGGCCCCTTCCCAGGATACCTTCTGTGTGGTAACCGGTCACTGCTCACAGCAAGCTCCCCAGGGCTGCTCAGGGTGGGTTTGCTGACCACACCACGTGTTTGAGTGGCACCGAGTATATAGAACAAGACCTCTCCTGCAGCAGAGGAGGTAGGAACTAGAGTGTTGCCGACACTCGCTCCACATAGAGGGCTCCCCAAGCTCATGGTCCCTAAAATGGGGGAGCCTGTGACTTTTCAGCCCCTCCCCAGCTTGTCCACTCTCAGGAACAGGCAGCGGTGGAGACCAGAGCTCCTGCAGGCTCTCATGCCCTCTCTGCCTTAAGCTTTTGCAGGACCAAGGATGCTGTGCTCTTCCCTGAACTGGTCAGAATCTAGCTCCTCGGAAGCCCTGCTGTATGCCTTGCTGAGGTAAATGATGTTCCTCTTCTGGGGTGGGGGTGGGGATGGAAAGGTGGGCCGCACCCACTTTAGGGCTGTGGAAAACAATGGAAATAGTGGACTGAACCACTGTGGGCCCTGTACACCTTCCCTTTCCACCCCGACCCTCACGTCGCTACTTGGTCAGGGTGTAACAAAACAACCTCAGAATGGCTCTCTCGGTGGCGGCTGGCATGCCCAGAGGGCTCAGTGAATGTCCAGCAGGCTGAGGGTCTTCTCATTCCTCAGGCTGAACCAACAGGTGTGACCTTTGCTCTTGCTTCTCCTGGAAGATGAAGTGCGTGTTGGTGGCCACTGAGGGCGCGGAGGTACTCTTCTACTGGACAGACGAGGAGTTTGAGGAGAACCTCAGGCTGAAGTTCAGACAGTCGGAGAATGAGGAAGAGGAGGTAAGTGCAGCGTGGGCTGTCTCAAGACAGCTCCGTGGGAGAGGAGCCACACAAAGCCACCCAAGGCACCCGGAGGGCCTCCTCCTGGCCAGCAGGAGGGCTTGGCAGGGCCTGTGCCTAGCCAGCAGGAGGGCTGGGCTACCCGGCCAACAGAGGCAGCCTTTTGATGTTCTGAGTACTGTAATTTCATACCTCACCAGAGCTGTCTAGGCCAATGGGAGGGAAAGGAGGTAAATTTTAGCCACACATCAGGGAAACCTGATATCGGGTCCTTAGCCCTAAAAGCTTGGCATTCACATAAGGCATTCATTTTTAACAGCTCTATTAAGGTATACTAGACTAACCATTGTCTTCCTGTTTAAAGTATACGATTTAATGTGTCTGTATCTGTGATTCAGTCACAATCACTGACCTGCCTGCCATCCCAAAAGTTACAAGCCCTCTTTTATTTCCTTTGCTCCCTAAGAACCAGTGAGCGCTGTGCTGATGAGTTTGTGTTTTGTAGACTTACCCAGAAGCATCGTACACAGTGTGTGTGGGTTCCACTTTGTGTTGTGTTTGGTTTCGGCTGGCTCTCCTCACTCAGCATGATTCTTTGTTGTGTCTTCATCCATCTTAGCACCTGTGGGTCCTCTCCTTTCTGTGCAGCATTCAGCCACATCACAGGCCACAATTCCTTCCTTCTTTCTCCTCTTGGTGGACATTGAGCTTGTTTCCAGGTTTTGATTACCATAAACACATTGACTGTGAGCATACATCTTTACATGGTTTGGACTCTGTGGATGTATTTGGTTTTTGGTTTTATGTGTATGGGTGTTTTGCCTGCATGTATATCTGTGCACCATGTGCATGCTTTTCCCACTGAGGCCAGAAGAGGGGATCAGATCACCTAGAATTGGAGTCACAGATGATTCTGAATTGTCATGTGGGTACTGGAAATAGAACCCAAATCCTCTGCCAGAACAGCTAATGCTCACAATGGCTGAGCCATCTCTCCGAGCCCTGTAGTCCTTAAGAAAACCCCTAGCTCTCCACAGAGGAAGTATCTACCATTTTACATCTCACCAGCTGTTTTCCAGGTCCTCGCTGATGCTTACTATTCATTCTTTTTTATTTTAGACAGTTTAATAGATGTCAGCTAGAAGTCCATATTTCGTTTTTCATCCTTTGGTGACTAATAACTCTGGGAGGCTTTTCATGTGCTACTTTGCCATATTGTTTCCCATATTTGATCTAATCAGAGTTTGCTTCGGGCTGTCTGCCAGCTCCCAAATAGCGACACAGAGACGTTATTAATTATGAAAGCTCGGCCTTAGCTTAGGCTTGTTTTTTAACTAGCTCATAACTTGAATTGGCCCATTTCTATTAATCTATGTTCTGTCACACACTGTCCATCCTGTTGCTTCTCTGTCTCCTGGCATCTCCCCTGAGCCTTGATTATCTCCTCCTTCCTCTCTCTGTGCCCAGAAGTCCCACCTATACCTCCTGCCTACCTATTGACCATTGAGCTCTTTATTAAACCAATCACACAATATATCTTCACACAGTGTACAAATATCCCACAACAGATCAGTTTTCTCAAGTTGTTCATACTGAATTTTCAGAATTTCTTACATAGTTTGAACATGTCTTTTATTAGATCTTTTGCAAATATTTCCTCTCAGACTATGGCTTGTTTGCGCATGCTCTTAATAGTGCCTTCAAAAAGGGCTGTCTTCTGGGGGTGACCTTTGTAATACTCTCACTAGAATCATCCTGAACTGGAGTTGTGCAGAGAAGAGGATGGATGAGGAAAGAGCTCTCTGCTAGGACCACCACATCTAGAAGACAGTTACAACTGTGTCCAGGAATCCATATGTGCATTTCTGGGAAGAGACTTCTTGTGTTTATTTTGCACAAAGTTCATTTCACAACATCTGAACTTTATGAATGTCCTAAAGGAGAGCATATGGTTTAAAGGATAGTTTGACAGATTGACAGAACAGACTCCTCTTGAACATACAGTTGTTAAGCCATGTCTGGACAGTGTGAGTTCATTCATTTGCTAGGCTGACTGTGGAGGGGCAGAGAGAGGCTCTCAGGGCCAGATCTGCAGCGCTGTGCTGTGTTGAGACTGACATCCTGAGAAGCCCTGTCATAGGTAACCTTCAGCTACTCCATAGGAATATGTTTATTGAGCAGGAACACGCCTTCCTCATATTTTAGTATATAGATCTGATGATAAACGCAGGAAGGCTGTACTCTGCTGTCTGTGGCTTTGTGTTTCCTCCTCGGCTGAGCATTGAGAGATGCAGCATTTTAATTGTAACTCTGCCAGTCCTTCTGTCTAGAAGCCTGCTGCCATGTTTGTCTTCAATGAAATTTTTGTTGCCAAGGAAGACAGGATTACAATTCTGTCTGACAGATTGAGATAGCATGGTGTACTCTTGGTTATCAAAATACTCATGTAGCGTGGGGTTTTTAGTTGGTGAATATTCACAGTGTTGGGGAAAGCATGGTACATACTGTATAATCTCAGTTCCCTAAATGCACATACACTTGCAGGATCTAGAAGGACACGTCAAGCTGAGCTGCTTGTGACTCAGTGACTTTGTTCTTGGCTTCTTGTGTTGTGTTTCCTGTTTGCACATACTGCAAAATAAATAAAAGCTTCTTTTAAAGGCTTGGGGCAAAAAAAGAGTCCCTTCAAAGGGCCACGTTTTTAGTTCTGACAGCACAGTCTTCCATTTTTGCAATTATGGATCATGCTTTTGGTGACATATGTCTAAGAAATCTTCGCCTAACTGAAGATCACGAAGAATTTTCCCCATATCTTCTTCTGGAATTTGTATAGTTTGGGGTTTGTTTTGGTTTGGGAGTTTTGTTGTTTTTATTGTTGCTTAACTTTTATTTATTTGTATGCATGCATGCAAATGTGTGCACATGCCACAGCCCATATGTGGTGGTCAGAGGACAACTTGGGAAAGTTCTTTCTACCATCTTGGCAATCAAATTCAGGTCGTCAGGCTTGGCAGCAAGCATCTTTATCTACCAAACCACCTCCAGCCCCTATTTCTGCCCAGACAAGATCTCACTAGGTAACTCAACAACCTCTATTGGATTTTATATTAGACCTAATGACCCTTTTTAGACTTGAATATAGTGTAAAGTATGGCTGAAAGCTTTTCTGCATATGGACATCCATTTTATTTAGTATCACTCAGAAATGGTTGCCAAATTCTCTTACATAATTATTTAGTATCACTCAGAAATGGCTGCCATATTATCTTATATAATTCCCATTCTATATTTCACAAGTTTGTATTGCGTTTTTCAGGGTTAATTTTGGATTAAATTATTTTTATTAGTGTTGCAATGATCAAGTCATTCTTGCATTTCCTGGCAGCACAATCTACCTGCTCCCCAGATCCAGGGGTGAGACTAACGCCTGGCTGAACTTACCCGCTTCGCTGGCCACATCATCCTCACCATCAGCCACTGATGCCATTGTCCTTGGTTAAGAGAAAACAAAATTTGGGAGATCATGGACATTCGGATGATTTTCTAAATTAAAAACCAGGCCCATCTCTTTAACACTTCCATTTTTAAAAATCAACATATCTAATCTTTAGCTTCTAATCTTTAAGAATTTATAAGAAATATTTCAGTTCTTTCTCCTAATTAAAACCTGGTACGAGAACAAAGTCCCACATTTTCAGTTCCTAAACAGCTAGTGTAAAGGAACACGTCCTCAAGTTCTGTCTGTGTGCATGCCATACTGAGTTTCTGTGGGATAGCGGGCGTTATTACAGGGAACCTGAGAGCGCAGGGTAGTTTTAAATAACTCATAATCCAGCCACCTGGCTCCATTAGCTCCTTGACATCCCTGCTTTGGGGCTTTATCTTTTATATAGTGGGGGGTCACACCACATTTACAGTTTTATTTCTTGATTTTTTTCACTTCATTATATGAAATCATTTTTGCATTTTGTTAAATGAACCCCAAAGCATAATTCTTAATGGTACCATTATATCCAAATAGATGAATAAAAGTATCATCATTAAACTATTTCTCTAAATATATAAAGATATTTATATACATATGTATAAACATATACACACATATACATACACACACACACATACATATATGTATATCTCCTAGATAGCTGTCACTGTGGGGAACATTCATTTGTGCTTGAGCTTTATCCCTTTATCCAACTATTTGATTCAATTATTTCTAGAAATAAAAATGAGTTAAAAGCCATTCAAAACCGTTTCCACACTCTATAATTTATCAAGTAATATATAAGAATATTCCTTTATACTCTGTATATTGAAATTTTTTGGTCTTCTTTCACCACAAAATATTCTCAGTAGAAAAAGTTACTACTGCCGGGCAGCGGTGGTGCACACCTTTAATCCCAGCACTCAGGAGGCAGAGCCAGGCAGAACTCTGTGAGTTCGAGGCCAGCCTGGTCTACAGAGCAAGATCCAGGACAGGCACCAAAACTACACAGAGAAACCCTGTCTCAAAAAAACCAAGAAAAGGAAGGAAGAAAGAAAGGAAGGAAGGAAGGAAGGAAGGAAGGAAGGAAGAAGGAAAGGAAGGAAGGAAGGAAGCTACTACCTGTAGATGAGTTACTGCACTCAGTCTGGATTTTTTTTTTTTAATGACTTTCAGTATAATTTGTGACAGTTAAAGAAAACAATAGAATTTGAATAAATTGCAAGCGTGTGTTCCTACCTGTGTTAGGGTGCAGTCGTTTACCAAACACTGTGAGCCTGAAGTTTGCTGGCCTCAAGTACGAGTACAGCAGCAAGTATGGCAATGTAGTTTCTGCTCTCGGGAACGTAGGATCCAGGAAGGCACCATGAACAGTGGACTGTAGGCTGAGTCATCCCCGTGAGTGCAGGCCGCTCTCTACCAGCAGTCAGAACTGACCAGGCTGTGGCCTGCCGTGACAGGGTGGGCAGCCCACCTGGCACACAGACCCGGCTCCTGAACGATGGGAAGGTTGACAGGAAAGTGCCTGGTCCTGCTCTGAGCCACTGCTACTCACCAGCCAGCGAGTAGCTTGGTTCTGTTTGCGAGGTGAGGGGTTCCTCAGCTCTTCGTGTATTTCAGCACTCTTCCTGCGAGGAGCTTTGGAGTCTTGTGGAATCAGCAAGGCCAGCATTTCCTCCCTTCTCTTCCCCCCAGCACCAAGGGTGGAATTGGAGTCTTTGTCAGGCTTTCACAGACTCTGGTATCGACTGTTCCCTTCTTCTGGAAGGGTGGAGAAGGAGTGGGAATGAGGAAGAAGAGTCTGTCCACGTGAACACGTGCTTGTTAGGGAACAACGGGGGAGGGGGGTCATTCATAATTTCTTTATCCAGAAGTAATATCTTGAATGGTGTTGGGTTTCTTCGTGCTTTTCAATACTTTGTCTTTTTCTATGCATTTTAAAATATAGAGCATTCACATCCTTTTAGCGTATACACTGTGTCAGAGGAATTTCCTGTGTCATTGAAACAATAATATTTTAAGTAGCTAGATGGATTTTTCATCACTTAGTTAAGAACCTCATAAACTTTCTAACTGTAACTTCTTTTCACCGCAGAAAGTTTTCCATGGTCCCTGACATATAGGTGTAAAATAGATGTGGAACCAGGCGCTTGCTGATAATACATCCTTAAAAAATTTTTTTTGAACAATTCATTTGTATACATTTAAATTCATTAACGAAAGAGGAAAGCCACATAAAACACTAATGGCATGGTGTACTTGTTTGCTTTTACAAAAGACTGAAACCTGGGGCTGGAGACATGGCCCGGTGTTGAGAGCATTTACTGCTGCCTTAGAGACCTGAGCTCAGGTCCAGCACCCTCAGTGGCGGCTCACATCCACTTGTACTTCCAGCTCTGGGGTGTCTGGTGCCCTCTTTAACCTCTGCAGGCACCTGCACGTGTACTGGCTCACGCACATGCGTGCATGCACGTGCGCGCACGCGCACGCACACACACACACACACACACACACACACACACACAATAACTTTTCCATACTGTTTGGTATTGTAGCACATGAACCATCTTCAATATTTCTGAGCTGATTGATATTGTGACTTTATAATTGTTGATTCTGAGAACAGCACTTCACCTAAACATTGGCACAAAATAATAGAAGTACTTCTATTATTCTGCCATTTCTAATTTTTTATAATTCTGCCTACACCCAAATCAAAATTTATCAAGTTATTTTTATGAAATTAAAGTCAATCACTCAAATATCTTTTTTTAAATCAAAAATTCTAACACAATATGGTTTGAGATACACTAATTTATTATATGCACAGGAATGGCAATAAGAAATATTAAGTCTTTGTTTTCCATGAGTAAATCATTATATTTCTATAAAAACAGAAGACTGGTGTAAAAAGTCTAAAATCCATAACATAGTCTCAAATCTGAAGTGGGGTGTTTAAAGGCCATGTTCATCGGTGCTTTGTGATACAGTGGTGTGAGAAGCAGAGCACACTGGTGTGTTAGGACCAGTGCTTCCTCTGATCCTTTATACTTTCTATTTCGTATTAGTTTTTCATGGTTGTACATTCAGAACCTTATTACCATTACCAAATATTTTGCAAACCCTTTATTTAGTTAGTCAAACCTGTGTCGTATTGTGACCTCCATTCTAAGAAACTGTGGTTTAGATGTGTTACTTATTTAACTATTTCTCTAGGATTGGACATTTCTCTGTTTTCCCAGTTGTTTGAAATTGCATGTTGCTGTTGTGAATGCTCTTGTGCACACATATTTGTTTTCTTGGGATAAAGTCCCTGAAGTCGTCCATGTCTACAGATGGCATAGACTTTGCTATGTCTAAGAGACTTCCTTGGGGTCCCTGAGTTCTCAGTTAAATGCTTCAAGCATTTGATGGGGGAAAATACGGCTCAAGTTCTTGCAGGTTTGTCCAGCCTCCTAACAGCGTATCTGCAGGAGTATCTGCAAAGGTCGTGCTTGAAAACCATTCAGTTGAGTTACAGAAGAAAAAAAGTCACCCAAACTCCCCTCATGTTTTAAGCAAATCTGTGGGTTTGTGTTGGGCTGCGCTCATAACCTCTCTTTGGGTGCACGTGGCCTGTGAATGCGGTCAGACACACCTACTTGAATGTTTCCTTCTGGGTTTGGACCCTGAGCCACGCAGTCACTGGGGTGAGCCCAGCCTCCTAGGCACCACACAAGGTCTGGAGCAGTCTCTCCTCCTGCCTTCCCCATCAGGGCTGTTGCGGCCCCTCAGGCAGGTCTAACCTGTGGGTCTCTTCCTGTAAGGCCTTGTTCCTTTGTCCCCAGTATCTGGCACACTTTCAGACTTGTCCAAGCTATGGATGTGTCCCTCTTTGTTTGTAGACATCATACCAGGGTCGAAAATGTCAGACACCCCTGTTCTCCCTCTCCTGCAGCTCCCTGCACTGGAGGACCAGCTCAGCACCCTGCTGGCCCCGATCATCATCTCCTCCATGACGATGCTGGAGAAGCTCTCAGACACATACACCAGCTTCTCCACAGAAAATGACAACCACCTCTGCGTCCTGCATCTGGTAAGGATACGACCCTGCAGCTCTCAGTGCACCCACAGTCCACTCCTGTCCGTCCTTGGGAGCCCCGATGCCACTTTCTTACCTTGGACTGTACAGCTCTTTAGAAGGCAGAAACTGCAGCTTAGTAGAGTCCCCTGGGCCTCACCCTCCCCTTAATTATCCTCTGAGACCCGGAAGGCAAAGGGAGCTCCCAGGGGACCAACTGACGCTACGTGACTGTCCACAGTTTGGAGAGTGCCTGTTCATCGCCATCAATGGAGATCACAGTGAGAGCGAGGGGGACCTCCGGAGGAAGCTGTGCGTGCTCAAGTACCTGTTCGAGGTGCACTTCGGGCTGGTGACTGTGGACGGCCAGCTCATCCGGAAGGAGTGAGTCATTGGCCTCATCAGTTCTTCTGCTGAGTCAGGCCATAGAAGCAGAGCTCAGAAGGGCCTTGGAGACCATCTGCTCTGATTTCATTTTGCAGATGGGGAAACGGGGCAGAGAATTTAGACCTCCCCAGCACCACCTCGCTGGTTAGTGGCAGCATCCAGCTCTCGCAGCCCAGGGCTTCCCAGCATCAGTACTCTGTCATTACAAGGGGTATTAGCATATCCCTTCTGACATCTCAGAGCAGCCATTTGAACTCGCTACAGAAAAATATGCAGTCCCCCCAACCTTGTGACATACTGGGCCTATACGAAGAGCCTCAGTGGCTGAGAATGGCGCCATACTTCACAGCATACATGAGCAAGAAAGGACCATGGAGAAGGGTGGGTTGAGATGTGGACCCAAAGGAGAAAGAATCAGGATTGTCTGACTCACTAACATGAATGGGAAGGTCACGTGGTTTGAGATGCTGTGTCCTGATTTTGAAGGGATGTGAGCACATGTTCATCGCTGAGGCATTGCTAGGTCTGCTGGCATTGTTTTCAGGGATATTTTAGCCCTCATGGCCGTGGTATCAGTGACACAGACTGTAGTTACAGCCATGGGTGCTTGGTAGTGCTGGCTAGTACCCCGAGTTTAACCCTGATTTTGGGCCAGGTTGTCTGTTTACCAAGCCCTGTGGAGATGAGAAGCCTAGGAAATGCAGGTGCCTTCTTGCCTGGCTCCCTGCCCAAGCTCACAGCCTCTCTGTGCACTGTTGGCCTGACCACTTAGGTATCTGATGCTGACCTGGGACAGGCAGGGTCCTTGGATCGGGTCTGGAGATGACCAGCTTTCCACTGACCCCTGCTCTCCCTGATTCTTCCCCAGGCTTCGTCCCCCTGACCTGGAACAGCGTGCCCGGGTGTGGAAGCACTTTCAGAGGCTGCTGGGGACCTACAGCCACCTGCGGGAACAGGAGCAGAGCTTTGCTGTGGAGGTGACTGGGGCCTTAACGGTGTCAGGCCTCAGGGTTGTTAGGTCACTGGGGGTGTCCAGCTGCAAGACCATGATGGGCAGGAGGACAGGTGAACCCCGAAATTCTCCCAATTGTCCTGTTTCTCTCTGCCCATGCAGTAGGCTAGGTACTCTTCCCATAGTGAGCAACTCGCTTCTGGGTGAGAGTTTGAGGGCAATATTTGGGGCTCACTATAAATCACAGAACCCTCTGAAAATGGCCTCTTTGACCTCCTTCATCCCAGGGAGGAACTACATTGACCTTAAACTAGAGTGGAAAGCAGTGAACAGAAACAGCAAGTGAGGCAGGTGGCTTTGGTCTGTCATCTACTCCACTCCCTTGAGGACAAACACAGGGTCCCTCTGTGGGTCTCACTCATGGCATTCGTTAGAGTGAGCAGGTGGGCTCATTAAGGGCAAGGTAGTCCTCATCCACACAGAGTCTTGTTCAGCGGAGTTTCAGCTCTAACAAGTGCCCAGTGATATTCTGCAATCTCATTCTTTGAAAACCACTAAATTAGAGGGTGTGTCTGTCTGTCTGTCTCTGCCTCTGCCTCTGTCTGTCTCTGTCTCTGTTTGTGTGTCTATGTGTGTATGTCTGTGCGTGTGTGTGTGTGTGTGTGTGTGTGTGTGTGTGTGTGTGTGTGTGTATGTGTAAAATGTGCTCACAGTTTAAGATAGTCAGATATACAAGAAAATAAGCCACCATAAGTGAGAGTCAAGACATCAGGCAATCAATTACCAACAGGTTTGGATACCAAGGAGTTGGAATTACTAGATTAAAAAAAAACAAAATAAACCTTTTAAAGGTGGGGCTAGAGAGATGGCTCAGAGGTTTAGAGCACTGGCTGCTCTTCCAGAGATCCTGAGTTCAATTCCCAGCAACAATGGTCACAACCACCTGTAATGAGATCTGGTGCCCTCTTCTGGCATGCAGACAGAGCACTATATACATAATAAATAAATAAATCTTTTTTAAAAATTAAAGATATGAAAAGTAACACCACAAATAGAAATAATAAAAGATTCAAAATGGCCAGCAGATTTAAAAAAGAACTCTAGCAGGCAGTGTAGACGTGAAAGCTGATTGGCGAAGCAATTCAGGCCATGAGCAGGTGAGACGTGGCTGAAGAGAGTTTATAAACTGGGAATGGATCTGAAAGCATTCATTCTCAGAGCCCTGCTCATTCGCTCTGCCAAGAAATGGACCTACTGTGTGCCGGAAGATGGGCCGGACTGTGGTGTCTAAAGATAATCCCTGCTCTTAAGAGGAAACCAGGTGTACATGCAGTCCAAATATGGCCTGGTGCCGTATTACCTTCTCCATCCAAATCTGTGGCAGTACAGAGGATGGGTGGCCAGCTCTCTCTTGGGCGCCAGGAAAGGCTGCTGCAGAAAGAGGCCTGGTGCAGTTAAGATGAAATCCCAACCCTCCGCCCCCAAGCCCGCAGGACCCTGGAGGCTCTGTCCATCTTGACGCGCCTTCCTAACAGGCTTCTGTCACTATACAGCGGTGACATAGGCCATCTGTCAGTCCCTGGAACTCTTGTGTCTAGCTCTGCATAATGTGCTTGTAGCTTTTGAGCATCTGAGATGCAGCTGGTCCAGACTCAGCTCTGCTGGGTATGTAATGTAACCAAGCTTTGATAGCAATACAATGGATCTGTCATTATATGTCATTATACGTTATCATTTATATTATGCCAGTAATACTTTGTGGAAATCTTTTCACTTTTTTACATTGGTTTATTTTGTGTGTGAGGATGGATGGGTGGGTGTGGGCGGGTGCACGGGTGCCATCTAATGCCAGTGAAGGTCAGAGCAGCTAGTAGGAGTCAGTTCTGCCCTCCCACCGTGAGGCTCCCAGAGGCCACACGCGGGTTGTCAGGCTTGGCGAGGACATTTATCTACTGAGCCATCTTGCCGGCCCTGAGGAATGGTTTAACTGTTCATAGGTTTGCCTTCTACTTCATTTGGACCGTACTTCTCCAGACCGTCTGTATACCTCATGCCTTTTGCTTCTTCTCTGCTCTGTCTGGCAGGCTGTCTGGTCCCTTCTATATTAGTTTAAAGGTCATCTCCTCAGGGACATTTCTTTGAACACTCTGTTCCAGTGGGTCTCAGCTACTCCTCTCTAGTTCAGTATCGTGTGTTCCTGCTTGGCACACACTGCAGTTGATTTTCCGTGTTTCCTCTGCATTGTTTGCCTCCACTAGAGCCTGGACCCAGACAGGCTTGACCTTGGCCCTCTTAGTCCCCCAACTTCCCATACCCGGCGTCTAGCATTAAGCGTCCTGTGGGCTAAGGGAATGTACCGTCCCGTACAGGCTGACAGACTGACGTGCTTTCCTTCGCTGCCAATCCCTGGCTAGGCAGTGGAGCGGCTGATTCACCCCCAGCTCTGTGAACTGAGCATCGAGACGCTCGAGCGACACGTGGTTCAGGCTGTCAACTCCAGCCCTGAGCGGGGCAGTGAGGAGGCCCAGCACGCCTTCCTGCTTGTGCACTGCAAACTGCTGGCTTTCTACTCCAGGTAACCCTGAGGGCCCGGCCTCAGCCAAAGCCCTTCCTGATCCTTGTCTGCAGGACCTTGACAGCCTGTCCCAGGCTCAGGTCTCAAACCTCAGCCCCCTTCCTTCTTGGGGTTGGTTCTAACCAACGCTCAGAGTCTATTGCTGGTCCCCGGAGCCTCCCTAGTGATAATTTTTGTTTTTTTATACACCTTTGATTTTAACAATTGATAGACTAGTCTTTAGACCTTGTATATCCAGCAAGATTGAGGTTGCATGCTCACAGGCTGCCCTGCCCTGTCTCTGCAGCCACGGTGCAAGCACCCTGCGCCCGGCAGATCTTCTGGCACTTATCCTTCTGGTTCAGGACCTCCAGCCCACCCAAGGCACCGCAGAGGAGGACGAGAACGAGAACGACAGCCCTCAGGTCTCAGGGCGGCACGAGGAGCACCAGGGGCATTTGTCCTCCGACTCTAAGATGGAAGAATTATGGAATGGGTAGTCTAGAGGGTTGTGTAGATCTGAGCAGTTGGTCCTGGTTTGATACTTGGATTTTCCACTTAGCTGTGTGAGCTGAGCACACGAGAGCTTGCCATCTTAGAGCCTGGAGTCCCTTACCTGTGCAGTGGGGATGCTGGGAACATGGTGGTGTCACTTATGCAGGAATCTAAGGTAAAGGAGACAGGCCATGTAGTGCCTAACAGTGCCTGGCATCATATTATCATTCATGAGTGGTCCCAGGTTGTGCTGGTTCAGATACCAACACATCAGAATTTCCAGGCTGAGATCACCCTGGACAGCTAGAGGGCCATGTCCCCAGGCTAGCTCCTAGAGCAGGGTAGAGAGGAGGGCTCTGTAAAGAACTGAGAGTCAGGGCTGTGGGAGCAGCCAGATCAACCTCACTGACTGCATTACCCTGGACTTCTCACAGCCTTTCCCTCAGAGGAGACCCCTGAGCAGCCAGAACATCCCAATGCAGCAGGCTAGGAGCCAGAGCACCTCGGGCCCCACCAGGAATTCTGAGGAGACGGTATGTGCTGGGTGCTGGGAGGAAAGAGGGCAGCCCCATCTTGTCTCAGTCCAGGCCAGGCCTTTCCAACTTTCCCTCCGAGAGCAGGCCCAGCTGAAGCAGTTGGAAGAAGCCACCTGGCCTTTGGCCCTCATCTAATGTGATGTCTTCTTTCCCAGGACACAGACAGCATCTCCCTCCCTGAGGAGTACTTCACGCCTGCTCCTTCCCCAGGCGAGCAGAGCTCAGGTGAAGCCCATGGCGTGGATGGGTGGCATCATGGGGCAGAAGCCAGTCTGCATTCTAGAGAATGTGTTTTGGGGATCAGTCTCCCCTCGTTCCTTCGGATAGGGCTAAGCACAAACTCAGCCATTGCTTAGCTCGGTCAGCAGGGCCTCCCTGTGAACCCCAGCCTGAGTTCAAACACTGCTAAGATCGTGCAGATGATCCCCAAAGCTCTATGTACTTCACTTACAACTGCATGTGTGAGTTCTGTCTGCCTCCTCTGTCTTCATTATAATTAATATTTAAGTTAGTAAGTAAAATTAAACAATAGTCCACTTGGGTTCAAGCACATTCAGCTTCAGTGTTTTTAGTTTTTTTCTAGACAGGGTTTCTCCGTGCAGCTTTGGAGCCTGTCCTGGAACTCACTCTGTAGCCCAGGCTGGCCTCAAACTCACAAAGAGCTGCCTGCCTCTGCCTCCCAAGTACTGGGATTAAGGCATGCGCCACCGCCGCCACCACCACAGGGCCAGTGTTTTTTTTGTTTGTTTGTTTGTTTTTTGTTTTTTTTAACCTGTTTTTCCAAGATCCATGAGTAAGTAGTAAAAATGTACTATTAACACTATTAATAATCAAATTGACCTCTGAATACACAGTCTTGCTTAGAGGAGGATAAAAGCCAAAAGCCAGGCTGTCGCCATCACCAGGAAAGAACCAAGCTCTTAGGATAAAAGGCGGGACCCTGTGGCTCACCCAACTGACAGAAGGCCGGCTTTGTGGAAAAGACACATTCAGGACTCTTCTTATAAGAGTTTGCTGTGTGCCTTCTCTAGACCAGTGGCCCTCAGCCCTAGCTGCACTTAGCATCTCTAGCCAGCTTCAGCACAGCTGAGGCAGTCCTCAGACCTGGGTACAGGTGAGCCCTGTGTGCCTGGAAGGGAACCTGTGGTGTGCACTGGGCTGGAACAGTGATTCTATCCCCACCTCCAGCTGGACTGCCCTGGGCATCTTCACAAACCACCTAAGCCGAGCTTGTGCGAGGTTCTGACTTAATTAGGCCGAGCTGTGCAGGGTTTTCTTACAAAGGACTCCAAGTGATTTTCATATATGGCTGAAGTTGAGCACACTGAGTTAGGTGTCCTTAGGAGCCTTAGTTAGGTCTGGACTGGGCTTCAGGGCACCTGGGAGACCCAGAGATTACAGAATTCATATGCTTGAGCTTTTTTTCTGGGCGGAGGGTTCCTAGCCACCTTCAGCTTTACTAAATAGCCCATGACTCAAGGTATGATTGTAGGCTTTGCGTGACCTTGGCCTTCATGACATACTACCTTAGAATTCTTTCCCTGTCTATCACGACCCTCCCCTGCACCACTACCACCCCCCCTTTCTGGGTGGCTAGGTTTGTATGCCTCAGTGCTGATCATCATGTTCTGACATGCACGGAACTCCCAGCATACAAATGGAGCAAGTGCGTCCCTAGGTTTCAAACACCTGATTTACAAATGGATGACTGCAGTACAAGTCATTTGTAAACTGGGAGTTCGTCCATGCCAGAGCATTATGCATAGCTCTGAAGCAGAGATGGCGGGGGGGGGGGGGGGGGGCGCCCGGGGTGACTGCTTATAAATGAGGGTTATTTGCAATGAAGTGCAAGAAAGGATAATATTACAAACATGTAATATTTCAAACATATAGTGGCTTCAATAGGCTGGTGAGCCCCATAGGAGGGAAATCAGGCTCAATCCCCAGCACACAATGGCGCTCAGCAAGCTTGGTGTGTGAATAACTGAAGGGGGAAATGCTGGCTGTCTGTGTAGGGCAACCTGAAGGAATAGAGAGCAGAAACAAGGAGGGGATTGGGGGGCAAGGGAGGGTCTGAGGAATGTGCCACCCCACCTACCCACCCACCACCACCACCCCACCACCCACCCTGTGTCCAGATACCTACCACAGGCTTAGTTCCCAGCAGGAAGCTTCTGCCCCCCCCCCACACACACACACACACTAATTTAACCCTGGAAATGCAGAGTTGGGCTGGCACTGGAGAACTCTGAGGGAATGGCTTTCTGGTGCTACAGCCACAGGAAACAGCCTGCCATACCCAGTGTTCAAATGGCTTGAACTGTCAGCGATCCAGACCCCCCTAAGCTGCGGGAGTGGGAGATGGGGCCGTGGGGTCATTTACACTCTTGTAGTATTTCCACAGTTCCGCTCCCATTTGTGACAGGTAGCATCCTCTGGCTGGATGGTGGCACCCCACCCACCGAAGTTCTTCCGGTGAGTCTCCTGTGTCCCCCTGGGCACCGCTGCTCTGAGATGCCGAGGGCTGGGGTTTCCCTTCTGGGGAACTCCACCAGCCGCAGCCGCACCACTGTCTCCTGGGGCTCCAGCGCAGCTCAGCAGGGAAGCAGGGCTGGGGAGAGCAGTGTAGGTGACCGCCCCCACGGGGAAGTGAAAGCCCAGCTGAAGGGCTGATACTGAAACATTAAAGTTTAGATATCTGTCTTCTATTTAGATATGAGAAATAACAGTAGTCAAACATGGAAGGGACTGAGTATCGATAACTCGGTCCCACCCTCAAAGGTGAAAAATGTTTTAGGTGCTGCCTTCTAACTGTTATTTTGCACACGCACGTGCACTCGTGCACACACTGCAGGAACATGTGTATGCGTACTGTATGCATTTTTCTTGTTCACACTTGGAGTCTACTCTGCTTCCTTCTCCTTTTTCCTAGCATTTTCCTGTCCACACAGATCCCTTCAACATTGCAGCTTGTGAGGGCGTTGGAGAGTCCATCCACGCACGTGTTTCTATTTATTCAGCAAGACCCAGAACGATCAGCATATGGCTCCCACTTTTTATTGTTGTCAATAACTAGACTGACCTCCTTACAGAGAAATGTTTGTGCTGTCTCTCATGATTTCTTTAATTCTCTAATTTTTCTTGCTAAAAGATTTCATGTGCATGCAGGCTGGAGTCCTGTTCATATAGTCATTTTATGCCTCAGTTTCCCCAGTGTGGAGGGCCGTTGGAATGTTCTGAGGGTGACTGAAACGTCAAGCATTTAACAAGTTTCTCCCACCCGGCTCTGCGTCTCTTCAGATGGCCCTTGACTACCCACCCAGCTCCCGCACCCCCCACCCCCACTGCCCGTCATGGCATCCAGTCCTGATTGGACAGAACAGCCCAGCAGAAGCCAAGAGGCAGATAGCAGAGAGAATGGGAGCTGCTAGGGCAGCCTCAGCAGCATGGAGACCTCAGGGCAGGGTTGGGAGCTAAACATGTTTGCTCCTTGTGACTTAGAGGTTGGGCAAGGAACGGAAGCCATGGGTGAGGGGTCCAAGTTGTAGGAGAACCTGGGCCTTTCTTCTTCCACCAGACTGACAGGTCTTCCTCCTCCACAGATGGCTGAGGACACCCTGCAGGGGCTGGCGCCACACTCCCCAGAACCTTCCAGCCCCAGAAGGATCTTCCTGGATGCCAATGTGAAAGAAAGCTACTGTCCCTTAGTGCCCCACACCATGTACTACCTGCCCCTGTGGCCGGGCATCAACATGGTGCTGCTGACCAAGGTACAGAGCCGCTGTCCCACCCTAGAGCTTTCGGGGCCTGCCTGGCCTCTCCCTGGGTACCCCATTCCACCCTGGCATCCACTCTTCCTGGCAGAGTTCCAACACATGGCTGGCCCTGGTCCTGTACCAACTGCTGGACGGTTTCTCCCTCCTGGAGAAAAAGCTGAAGGAGGGTCAGGAGCCTGTAAGTGCCCTGCGGTCCCAGCCCTTTGTTGGAGATTTGCGCCACAAGATGGACAAGTTTATCAAGAATCGGACAAGTTTATCAAGAATTGAACAAGAGATTCAGGTAGGACCCGGATACTGCATGCACCCAGCTTTGGAGAAGAGGCGGAGCTGGCAGGGGGCCCAGTTCATCCCCGGTAGATGAGGGGCACACAGCTCTGGTTCCCGTCCATGTTTGTCTCAGTCTATGGCCCTAGTTGTCCTTATTAAATGATAAAAACAAACAAACAAACAAACGAATAGCTGGACTTCACATTGTCAGAACCTCTTTATAGGAATTTAGCAGAACTCAAAGTGTGACTCCAGTGCTTTAGACAGGACACAGGCTTGCTTAGATAACCATGATGTAGCCAAGAGTAGCCAGCCCATGAGCAGTGACGCTAGACCCTGCCCATCACGGGCACTCTCCCAGCTGGCCTCATGGAGAGTAGAGCTGGGTGGAGACTGAGACCACGCACTGAGCATGTAGGGAAATCAGTGGCCAGGCCACCACAGGCTCCCATCAAGACCTCCTCCAAGTGGCAGAGTTCTAGAACAGAAGGCTCACTGACAGCTTGGGGCCTCTGCTGTAGCTGGCTCTGCCCGAGTCTGTGTGAGGAGCTGGAATATGTGTTGTCTGAAAGGGGCAGAAGGGTTAGCAGGGAGAGAGCAAGTAACCGGAGCCCTGGCTTGTCGGCAGGATGCCCTGGGCACCGTGGTGGCTTGTCGGCGGGCAGCAGGGTATCCCGGATGCTCTGGGCACCGTGGTGGCTTGTCGGCAGGATGCCCTGGGCACCGCGGTGCGGTGTGGGCTTGTCGGCGGGCAGCACGGTATCCAGGATGCACTGGGCACCGCGGTGGCTTGCCGGCAGGATGCCCTGGGCACTGTGGTGGCACAGCTGTTACAATGCTGACTTCTCACTTTGGGGAGCACCAGCCAGAATCCCCTTGAGGCTATCCCAACCCATCCCCAGGCCACCTGCATCAGCCGCTTCTCTTTGGTCCCCTAGCTTGCTGTGTTCCCTTGAGAGACTCACTTAGTCCCTCTGATGGGTAAATGTCTGTGCCCATCAAGGCCACGTGACCTCCACTTGCTCTTTACATCATGCCCTGCTAAGTGACTGCCGGGAAGGCCAGATTTGGCGGCAGGAGGACAGGAGGGTTCCTGGAGGGTCAGGGTGTAGACGGAGTCTCCCTTGACCTCCCTGCAGAACACAGCCTGGAACATACCTTCTTTACAGAGCTCCTGGCTGGAGTTTAAGACCAAGGCCTTCTCTAGAAGTGAAGCAGGATCATCCTGGGAGTGAGTAGCCACACTTGGGGTGAAGGGGAGTTGTTCAGGGGGAGTTGCTGCAGTATTTGAAGATTTGCAAATGACAGAGAGGGAGTCCCAGGGAGCTAGGGCCAGACCATGGGAGGTTGGAGGGGAATGAAGGCCAGGAACATGAGAACCTAACGCCAAGCACTGAGGCCTGGGCTGTACCTGGATGCAGCACTGAGCAGGTACCACCACCTAAGGCCAGTCACAGTCCCACATATTAGCAAAACAATGTGGTTCAAGGAGATGCTGTGTGGCAAAGAACACCCCTAGGGAAAGCCAGGCAGCTGCCTTCCCAGTGCATGGGGGGGTGTGGCCAGAGGCCCTGTGTGTCTTTCCCTCGGTGTCCTGGCCCAGGCTGCTCCAGGCCTGTGGAAGGCTGAAGAGACAGCTGTGTACCATCTACCAGCTCAGCTTCCTGGCCACTGCCCCCAGCAGGGGAGGCCCTCACCTGCCCCAGCACCTGCAGGAGCAAGCCCAGAAACTCATGAGGTAAGCGAGGGTGGCATGCATGAGCAGGGGGCGGGCAGGCCTTTGCACAGAAACTCATCTGCCAGTTTCCCTCCCTCTCCAGGGAGCGGCTTCTGGACTGGAAGGACTTCCTGTTGGTGAAGAGCCAGAGGAACGTCACCCTGGTGTCATATCCTCTGCCTGGCTCAGCTAGCCCAAGAAAGCCCGGAGTCCCCAGGGCGCAAGGCCCCAGGGGGAGCTAGACATGTGCGTTCTTCTGCCACGGTGTCCCATGTGCCCATCTATAACAATAGCCCACAGCTGAAAATTCAGAATTCCTGCTGTTCCAGAGTTGTCTTAGACGTCTTCGAGGACCTTTCTGTCCATGTTGTCCATCCAGCAAAATGGCAATCCTAGTCCATGAGGGCCATGGTGGTCTGCTTGCTCTGAGACCTCCATGGATGGTCACAGTGCTGTGGCAGGTAAAGGCACTGGGAACGCCCACCATGGATGTGTGTCCCTGTTTCCAAGACACGCATCTGTGCGTTATAGGAACTAGTTTTAGGAACTAGTTTTATTTACACTGGTTTGGGGCGGTGGGGGACGGGGCGGGGGGTTGAAGCAGCTTTTCTGTTTAAAACCTCCCACGTTTCTGAGCTCAGTCTCTGGGACTTGGGTCTTAAGCAGGAAGGTGACAGGAAGCCACAAGGCCCCTTAGCCATAAGCCACTGCCGTCCCATGGGAGTCTGTTCCCTCCCAGCTGTGATGCTTCCAACTCCTCAGGTGAAGAAGAGGAGCATGGTGAGGGGTGGGCAGTCCGTCGGGCTCATTCATCAGCTAAGTGACTCTGTTTACACACCAGCCTCAAGGTGTGTGTTGTTGCTGGAATGACCAGCTGTGAATACACCATCGTCCTTCCCAAAGAGTGCAGATTATATTAAACGTGCAGGTGCCAAGGATCTTAAGACTGGGTACGGGGAGGGGGAGAGAGCTGAGGGAAAATCAGATCCCTGGGCCTTGGTGGAGGCAGAAGCGGTCCCCTAAGCCCCGTCTGTGTAAATCTAGAACCCCATGACCAGGGCAGAGGCACCCCCACTGTTGCTGGCTTTTAAGTCCCTTAACTCAGGCCTTCACCTACCTGGAGGACTTCCCAGGCCTGGTCCACTTCATCTATGTGGACCGTACCACTGGGCAGATGGTGGCCCCTTCTCTCAGCAGCAGCAAGAAGATGTCTTCCGAGTTGGGCAAGGGGCCCCTGGCTGCCTTCGTCAAAGCCAAGGTAACTGGTCCTCTGGTGCAGGTGCTCCTTGCTGCTTGTCAGGGTACACCGAGGCCTGACCCCGACCCAGGAGAAATAGACCACTCTGGTCTCTGAGACGCTAATCGCTTCTAGCGTAGCACTGCTGTGCTCATCCGCCGTGACCTGTGTGCCTAATTACATCTGCCATGAGCTCAGCAGCTTATCCTCCAGACCCAGAGATCCTCCGGGCACATCAGCAGCCGCTCCTGGTGTATTTTGGTGTGCCTGGCATCCACAGTGCTGGAACCAGGTCAGCGTCCAGCATAAGTGAATGCTCATCCAGGGTCTTTTGAATTGGCCAAACTGGAAAGAACATCAGGGTCAACCAATTTGGGCATCAGAATTGGTGACGAGTCTTTCTCTGTCCCACCTACTCTCAAATAACGACATGGAGATTTATTAATTACGAAAGCTCGGCCTATAGCTTAGGCTTTGCTCCTAACTAGCTCTTACAGCTTAAATGAACCCATTTATACTAATCTACTTTCTATCATGTGGCAGACATTACCTCTCTAACACCTCCTGTTTCCTTCCTGTGTCTCCTGGCATCTCCCAGGTGCCTCGATTCCTCCTCCTCTTCCCTTCTCTCCCCAGAAATCCCACCTATACCTCCTGTCTAGCCATTGGCCATTCAGCTTTCTATTACACCAATCACAGCAGTACACCTTCACACAGTGTACAACTATCCTACGACAGAACTTGATTTCTTCAGCTTTGTCATGCTGGATATGGAAGTGAGCCAGCACTCTGCCCCCGAGCTACACCCACAGCCCAGCCAAGTGTACAACTGGGTGATTTCTGCTCAAGAAGCACCTGTCTCTGTTCTTCTAATTTAACTGACGCTTCTTCATGACAGACTGGTAGTTTTCTTTTTGAAGGAAAGGGACACCTCTGCCATTTCTAAAATGCTGTATTTTTATTTTGTCCACATAAAGTGTGTCATGATAGGTACAATAAGCTAGATGGTGGAAGGCCAGCTCTGTTCTTGCTCGCCGTGTGGCCTTGGCGTGGTTTAGTTACGTTTCAGGTCTTCTTTAATTCCAACATCTGTTGCGGAGATGCTACTGTTTTCCACGTAATATTAGTGTAAAGGGCACAGGTCACCAAGCACAGGTGACCTCTCGTAGCCGGGGCAGAGCAGGGGCTGAGCCTGCTGGGCACAGCACCACCACCTTCCTCGCCTACCACCTCTTCCCTCCCTCCGCATCCTGCCCGGGCAGCGGGACGCAAGCCCATCATCCCTCAATCCTTCCTTAAGGTCCATCCCAGTGCTGCCCCCTCTGCGAGCACAGGGCTGAGTGACACATTCTCATCCACATTGTGTCAGGTGCGTCGCATCCCGCCGTTAACTCTTTACATCTTTAGCAGCCCCATGACGGCCCACCATGCCGATGTAGCGTAATTCACAAAGCCGTCCCCTGCTGAGCGAACCTTTAGATTGTCTCCAGACTGTCGCTGTTAGAAATGATTTGTGGACACACCTGTGCGTTCGCCTAAGTCCTCATCCCTGGGTGTCCTCAGTAGGATCCCCAGAAATGCGAGTGCAAAGTCAGGTGGGAGGGATGTTATTAAAGTTATCTATCTGTGTTGTCAGGTTGTGTTCCTGGAGCTTGGAGCCGGCTCCTGTGTCTGTTGCAGATTTAATTAGATAGTACATTATGGTCAAGCACGAAGTAAATCCCACATCCCTTCCACTGAGGCTTTTGACAGAGTGGGTCATTTCCCAGCCCTGGCATGGGATGTGGGCAAGTCTAGTCGAGGAGACCTTCCCTCAGGCTGCCCTTAGGCAACCTAGGCATCATCAATACCTGCTTTAGGCAGAGCATTCCCAGGAAGGGGCCTAAAGCGGGAAGTCCCTCGGGGCCGCTGTTTATAGCCACCCTATAGTGAGCCTCCATTCGGCCCGACCCCTGAAGCAGGTGATGCCACAGCTCAGAGTTCACTGCCATGTAGGTGTGCTTCCCCGGGCCTCTGGCACGGCGCCAGTACCATTGCCTCGCAGTCCTGCAGACCGGCCAAGTGGGTTTATTCACAACCTTCAGGTCTTTGTTCTGGGTCGTGTGTATAGTAAAGTTGCAGGAAGCACTTCCACGTGTATTTTATCCCCACAGCAGCTGGAGGGGGAGCCCTTCTGGCATCCATCCTGTATGGTTTGCTCCCACTACTCTGAGCCCAGAGAGCGTCCTGCCTCTGAGAAGCCCTGGACGCCCAGGAACCCCTCCGCTCTGTGCTCTCCCTTTGGCCGTGAGAGTGGTGCTAAGCAATCTCCTCCTCCCCAGGTCTGGGCTCTGGTGCGGCTGGCACGCAGGTACCTGCAGAAGGGCTGCACCACGCTGCTGTTCCAGGAAGGGGACTTCCGCTGCTCCTACTTCCTGTGGTTCGAGAATGACATGGTGGGTGTGCCCAGTCTCTGGGCGGGACGGTCCTGAGAGCTGTCTGCTGCTCTGAACCCTCGGATAGCTTTCTTCTGCGCTCTCCATCTGTCTGTCTCTTCTTGTCCCTGGTGAGGAGCAGGTAAGCACCGCGCAGGGGTGTGGGACTGTCCAGGTAGATGTGAGCGGACGATGGGAGATGCTCCCTGTTCTGAGAAGGCATTTTGCCCTGACAGTAGCTTCAGCTCTGCTACTTCAGTACTGTCCCTGTGTGTGCAAAGAAGGCTGCACCATGGCCCCCGCTCTCTGGGAAGACCCAGGTTCAAGGCTGTTGACCAGCCTGCCGAAGGTTTGCTCCCAGCAGCCTGTGCAGTACCACCCCCAGTACCACAAGGTCATTCCAATCCACTGCCTCAGCCTTCCCCGCCCCCTTTCCTCTCCTCTTTCTTAATGCTTCCCTCTCGCTTACTGCTAATTGTCCAAGGATCACGCTTCCCTCCCTCAGGGCCTCTTGTCCTGCTCCTGTACCCTTCCTGGCTCTTGCTCTCTTCTCTCCGCTCACTGAGGGTGACAACCCAACCTTACCATAGTGCAATGTAGTTTCTTCATCAGTCCCTCACAACTCAGGGGAATGGTTGGGATAGGTTTTGTTGGCCCATTTTACAGATGGGGATGGCTAGGTCCACAAAACTCAAATGATGGAGCTGAAGCCCAAGGTTTGCTGCCCTGCCCCTCAAGCTCCTGGTCTTCCTAAGTGCCCTCCAAGGGCCAGAGCTTCAAGGACAAGGATTTGGTGACTAGAGTGGCCCTGTGGGGCAGTGGGGTACCACGGAGCTGTGGGAGACCAAGTTTTGATCACTGACTGCGACAGGCCACACAGGGTCCCTGAACACTGCTGAGGCGTCTCCCTATGGGGCAGGTCCCGTGGTGCCACCTGAGCCCCTGCTGGGAGACTCTGAAGGGACCAGAATTGTGCCTGACACCGCACACATGCTTTACAGATCTTACGTCTCTCCCCCACCTTGTCCTGCCCCAAGAATCCCCACTTCTTTCAAAACAGAGACTTGGGGTCTTTTGAGAATCCTTTGCTTCTCAAGACCCTGGAACAACCCCAACCCCCATGTCCCTCTCCTGGGCTTTTCTGAGCTCCTCAGTAACCCAGCTCCCCCTGGGAGGCTGTGTCTACCTCCCAGGCAAGGAAGCAAGGTAAAAAGGGGGTACACACGCTGTCCCCCAACATGGGGCACACACAGAGATAAGGCACACAGCCGGGCCCTGCCAGGACTCCACCTCACACATCTCCCTGGAACCTACCCTCTGCTCCCTCCCTCCTGTCCTAAGACTGCCTGCCTCCTCCCTCAGGGCTACAAACTGCAGATGATGGAGGTGCCTGTCCTCTCAGATGACTCAGTCCCCATTGGAGTGCTGGGAGGTGACTACTACAGGTGACGCTGACCCGCCCTGGACCCCCGTGTGCCCCAGGGGTTGGTGGCGAGGGCTCCAGTGCCCGGGGAGTAGCCTTTCCAAGAGTGAGCAGCTGCCTTGATAACACAAAGCTGGGGCGAATCTCGCATGGATAGGGGAAGCCCCAGAAGCACGCCCAAGTCCCTAGTGTCCCGCTGCTGGCAGTCTCAGCTGCAGCACGGGAAGACCTCAGTACCCCCCCCCACTAACTACTACTAATAATACACACACACACACACACACACACACATTAGCTAAAACACCACTGTTCAAGGATAGAGAGCCCAAGAAAGGGACTGTGTCCCTAGATTGAGCTGGAACTTAGGAGCAATAGGTGATGCCACAGCCTGGGTCATTCTCTGAGAACTGTGGGGTGGGCATTTGAGGCTCATGTGGCCAGGAATCCCCCCTGGCCTTGCCTGAGCCCCACCCTATCTCCTGCAGGAAACTCCTGCGCTACTACAGCAAGAGCCGCCCCTCGGAACCCATCCGCTGCTATGAGCTACTGACCTTGCACCTGTCCGTCATCCCCACTGACCTGCTGGTGCAGCAGGCCAGCCAGCTAGCCCGGCGCCTGGGGGAGGCCTCCCGGGTGACCCTGCCCTAGGCGAGGGTGCTGTCCTCTGCCTGATCTCCAGCCAACCTTGCTTGCAGGCATTCCCCACAGCTAGGCTTCCTCCCGCCATCCCCAGCAGCCCTGGGTCTCTCACAGGCCACCGCTGACTCCTCCACATGGGCTAATGAGCAAGCCTTCTCTGAAGGGAAGGGGATGCCATGCTTCTGTGGGCCTCCAGCACTGTGAGGTCAGAGATGGCAGCAGCTTCCCTGGAGAGCTGCCTCTCTGGGTGCCCAGGAGAGCAGAAAGGAGTCTTGAGTATTCAGGCTGTGTGATATCGCCCTCTTCCTACCATTCTGAATGGGGTAGCTGCTTCTTACTGCTGGCCAGCATTCCAGCTTGGCTACCTCCCCCTCCAACTCTGGGAGAATCCTGTTTCTTCATGTTTGCACGGTAATACCTTACCTCTCAGGGTGGTCAGGAGAAAACAGTAGGTGCTCAATAAATGTTGGTTCTTGTCATTATCCAAGCCATATGTGTCTGTCTTTCTTGCCTCTCTGGTGACATTGAGAATCCCCCACAAGTCCCTCCATAAGGCTGCCCAAGCCTGCTCTCCCCTGCCCTGGGCCAGTGGTTCTGAGATCTGTGCCCAGAGATTCGGATTCACTTGGCCACCATGAAGACAGGGCTCTGCGCCTATTTAAAGCTCCCCAGAAAAGCAGTATACCCAGAGAACTTCCTAGGGGTACAGCCCTCCCTTCTAACCAAGAGGTACCTACTTCAGGATAGATACAAGGACCAGGGGCCACCAGAATGTTGGGGTACAGCCCTGCTTCCCTTGGACCAAGAAGCATGCCCCCAGCAAGTCACACAGAGAAAAGACACTGCAAAGCAGTTGGGGGGGGGGGCCTCAGGAAACCAAAGGGCTAGGGGTTTAAAGGTATTTGAGGGGGGGCTCTGCCAATTTAGGCTTGGTCAGTTTGGGCAAAAACAGGACAGGGAAGCTGAGAGATCCACATCTTTGGGGTGAACAAGCTTAGTCTGACCTTGACCTTGTCATGGTCCACAGGCAGGTGGGCCCTACTGGCAGAGAAAAAGCCTAGCCAGGCTTTTGTTTTAAGCTGCCAGGAATTTGTCTCAGGACGGAAGGGTGAGGTGGAAGTCAGCCATCTTGGAAGTTCACAGTCTTTATTAGCTAGCCACGGCCCCTCCCCCAGTCGGTCTTCTTATCAGGTCTCACTTCCGGCCGCCTCTCACTGCCACACTAGGTTGCCCAGCTCAGAGTGCAGCACTCTCCACTTCCGGTGCCCTTCTCCTGCGGCGGACTGACTCCTGAGGAGTGGACAGGTCCAAAGGGATCCACCATTAGAGACGGGGCACAGGGATAGTAAGGAAGCACACCAGTTGCGGTGATTTGCAGGTATGAGCTCGAATCCTTGAGAATCCCTGGAAAACGTGAAAGGTCCCAAACCAAAACTGTGCAGACTTTCAAAGGAGTGACCCTCAAGAATCACGACAGTGTCTTCATTGCCTTTGCCCAGCAAGACTAGCCTCGGTGGAGTGTGCAGGAGGGAGCACACAGCTCTCAGGGAAGTAGGTGGCCTTTTCTGTTGACCAAAGGCCCTGGCCTGGTCCTGCTGAAAGGTGGCTGGGAGGCTCCCGCCACAGGGAGCAGCTGCCGCTTTGCGAGGCCGGACTCTACCCTTCAAGCAGGAGTGAAGTCTGACTGGACTGTGCCCCTCCCACTGGGCAGGATCTCTGCCCCGCACCCAGGCTTGTGCCCTTACTGTGAAAGGAGGCACAGGGAAGGCGGGGCCTCTGCTTTGGCTCCACCCCTCCCTCCTACCCTCTTCTGTCCCACCCCTGGGCCCCAGAGAACCTAGTTAATTGTTCTCACTCTGGTCCTTAAGTACTGGAGGTGGCACTGACTGCTGATCCTTAGGCTACCCGCCCCCTTCCCAAGGCTAGGGTGCGCAAACTCAGAGCAGCCCAAGGCCAGGCCCTGGGAAATGTGGCCCAAGGCCAAGGCGGACACTAGGCTGTAACTCAGCCCCTCCCCCTGCCTGGGCCGCTGGAAAAAGCTGACTGCAAGAAAATTGCTGGGGGCAGAAATGGCTGCCAGCCGCCGAGGTCTCTGCAGGGCTTTGCACTCCTCTCCCCGCCCTGCTTGGAAACGAGCTCAGTCGGGAGCCGGGGGGCGCCTGAAGCCCGAGTACGATGCCGTGGTGATAGGAGCAGGTAAAGCTAAAGAAGGCAGAGCCAGAGCTCAGAGAGGGAAGGCCACGTTCGGGGGGTCTCCAGGAAGCCCCGCCGCCGCCTCGGCTGTGGGCACTGCCTGGCCAGGAGTGCCAGTGAGCAGAGCTTGTGATGGCGTCCTCCTGGTCTGGGAGTCAGGAGCCCTTGGTTCTGGTTCTATCCTGGGCCTGCTATGTGGTCTAGAACGGTTCTTGCCTTCTGGATTTAAATCTTTCTTTCTAGACTGGCAATGAGGACTAGGTAAACTCAGGAGCTTCCCCGGATCTCCTGCGAAATGAATGAGTTCCCTCTGCGGACTCCGTGAGTTCCCTCAGAAAGCATATGGTACTTAAGGGTTAGGAAGAAAGAACTTGGACTGCAGGCAAAAGAAATCCTGCCACTCTGAGCCCTGAGTTCTGGTACCCATCTCACCACTGAGGTCACCTATCCAAAGAGGAAAGAGAGTTAATTCACAAAGAAAAGAGGGTTTTTTTTTGGGGGGGAGGGGTGTCCCACATACCCTGTTGTGCACCCACAGATGGTGCCCTTCTCCACCGCCTTCCCTCAGGCATTGTGGTGGCCCTGCAACATTTTGCTGACTGGGGCTCAGAGCACTGAAGTGTGCTGAGTAATGGGGTGAGGCACAGCCTGGGGCCAGGCTGCATTCTACCCCAGGGCCTTCCATTCCACACTCTTGGGGTCTGAAGGCATTTATTTGCAGATGGGCTCTGCATACATGATAGCAGGTTCACATCTCCATGGGCGCATCACACAGCTTTGAATGCTGGCCTGGGTTGGCTTCTTTGGGTGTATGCTGAGAGCCATCCTCGCTGAGTGTGCACGGATGGGTGTTTATTACACACAGACTTGTGTTTATTATTAGTACTAAAATAAAGATGTGTCTCACACAATTTTAAAAATCAAATATACAGTGCTCTTGATTTAAATGCCATGTTTTTCGACTGGAAAACACGTCGACCCAGCACCCCACACAGGCTGGAAAAGGCTGGCTTCAGGGCCCAGGCTCAGCAAGCTCCATTCAAGGGCATCAACTGTTGAGTGGGCATCCCTTGAGGCCTGGGGATTAGCAGATCCCACGGCAGAAGGGGACAGGTCACTAGAAGCCACAAGAGAGTCAGCCAGGGTGTGGAGGTAGGATTCAGACTTTTAGATCTTTGCCCCCTGTGGTGGTATTGTGTTCCCCAAAATATTGTGCACCCTAATAAACTTACCTGGGGTCAGAGACAGAACAGCCACTAGATACAAAGGCTAGAAAATGGTGGCACTCACACCTTTAATCCTAGCACTCCAGAGGTAGAAATCCCTCTGGATCTCTGTGAGTTCAAGGCCACACTGGAAAAGGCCAGGCATGGTGACACATGCCTTTAATCCCAGGGAGTGGTGGTAGAAAGCAGAAAGGTATATAAGGCGTGGAGACCAGAAACTAGAAGCATTTGGCTGGTTGAGTAAGCTTTCAGGCTTCTAGCAGCACAGTTCAGCTGAGAGCCATTCGGATATGAGGACACAGAGGCTTCCAGTCTGAGGAAACAAGACCAGCTGAGAAGTTGGCCAGGTGAGGTTAGCTGTGGCTTGTTCTGTCTCTCTGACCATCCAGCATTTCACCCCAATAACTGGCCCTGGGTTTGATTTTATTAATAAGAATCTGTAAGATTCCTGCTACAGCCCCCTGGTCACTTGAAGTCTGTGTGTCCACTCACGGCTGAACTGGGACCAGTTGGCCAGGAAGACTTTACTAGTTTTCCAAGATTGATAAGTACCGCTAATGAAAAGCCAAATAACTCCAGTGCTTGTTATGGCCTTGCAACGGGCTGAGCGCTTCTCGGAGACTACTAATTCTCCTCCCTCAGCACCATGGGGTTCCACATTCATATGAAGAAAACATGTTACATACATGTTACTCTCTGCCTTGCACATGAAGGCAGCCACTGCTTGTTAAATGCCTCTGTGGGCCAAGCCAGATGAAGCTGGGAGCTACCTGCCTTGAATTTACGTGTATATTCAGAGAATGGCTTCTCCAGCTACAGGTTCAAAACAATGGCAGGTCCAACAAGCATTATTTTAAACTTTCTTATGCAATGTTTCTAACATTCTTAAAATAAAACCACATAGATTATCATGTAGACTGATCACAGGAGGGGTTAATACTAGGGCAGGGAGCTTTGGTTCTGTGAAAACATTTGTTAGTCAGCCGTATGCCAGGTCATGATGTAAGCTACATTTATTCTCATGAACCGTGAGCAAAGGGGCTTGAAAAACCCAGTTTCAGAGGCTCCATTAATGGACGAGAAGTTGGCTCAGTGACCTCTAAAATTCTGGATGTCTCCATGTGGGAAATTTAAAACAAAAACAACTCAGCCATGGAGAAATTCATCATGGGGGTCATTGCTGCTCCCCTTCTTGTGGACATTTGTCAGGTGAAGATTGAGAGTTTTATTTGAGCCCACACTGGGTCCCGGTAGGTGCTGAGGGATCATAACCATCTACAGACATCTGAAAGGCTAAGAGTGGCATCTCTCACCAAGGAGAAAAATGACCAGAGGCCGCAAAGCTGGCTGATGCCCTCTGAGCTTTTCTCTGTCTGTGAGTGATTCTCCACCAACGGCTGAGCTGTCTCCCAGGAAGAGGAACAGAACAGCCGGGGGCCTGGGCACTCAGTGTGGCTCTGATGCCGCTGGCACGGAAATGACTGGGAACCTGTGAGAAATCAGGTCCCAGCACACACCCCAGCCTGCAGAATGGAGCCCACCCTGTTACCGGTGCACACCTTGAAGCTGTGTGTGTGCTAGTCACCCCATTCTTTCTTAATTTCAAACTATTCACACTTCCTTGTTGGAGCCCTAGGGACTGACAAAGATATTCCTGTGTGGATAAAGCCTTTAGGGGCACAGCTGTGCCTGGTATGAGCCACACTTGGGTCAAACAAGCTATGTGTGACAGCAACGGTCGCCCTGAGTGGCACTCAGCTGGCTGAATCGCCCCTGCCCACACATACCAGCAAATGGCCACCTTCCCTTCACAGCCCTGTAAACCATGGTGGTTCCATACACGGTCACCAGCTCCCTCTAGGGACAGAAGTCCAGGTATCTGTGGACTTCCCTTAATCTTGAATGAAACAAGGAACAGAGCTTCTTCCAAGCCAAGGTCAACAGAACCAGGGGTGGGCTTCCTGACCCCCATGAGACGCGGTCCCGCATCCAAATGTGGACAACAGGGGAGAGGATATTTGTGGCCTGGGGATAGGAATGGGGACTCAACGTTTAAAGAACTTGTACTTAGTAACACTTCTCTCTTTTGTCTCATTGCAGGACACAACGGGCTGGTGGCTGTGAGTACCGCTTTGGTCCCACTTCACTGGCCCCTGAGCAGGTGACTCCCACAAGTGAAGGGGAGGATTTAAAAAAAGCAAGCAGGACAAAGGCCACAGGGGAGAAGGAAAGGGCAGTTTGTCCATGCATGTAGTGCTGACCCAGGGCCAGTTAGAGGGGAGGGACATCACGGGTCCACAGGCATGTGGTCCCAATGGCCTGTGAAAGGCTTATGAAATGTCCCTGGAAGAGAACTGCAGATTGGAAGCAGATTGGGCTTGGGAGGGTCTCTCACACCAAGTTGGAGACAGTCTGTGCTCTCCAAGGAAGAGCGTGCTGGAAAGAACTGGAAAAGGATCTGAAAAAATAGGAGCTTGCTCTCCAGTAGATGCTCTTAGCAAAGACAACCTGGAAATCTCAAAGCTTATCTGTAGCCAAGAGGCAGGGGGTTGTTTGGTATTTCATAGATAGTACAGAGACCTCCCTCTGTGCTCACACACCACAGTGGGCTTGTTCAGAGCTTGGTCTCACTCCCATGGTCTCAGAGCAGCCTAGTTTGCTGATGTCATTCGGGGAAGGAGAACAACATGGCTTCCCTTGTGCCAGGCCAGCTCCCCAACGCCAGTTTGTTCTCAATAGGATATATCAGGAGACTAGATTCCCGATACCTACAAGCCGCTCTGGGAGCCCGAGGCCAGCTGTTACCCTCACTGAGCCTCAGTTTCCCATCTGCAAAGCAGGGAGCACCACAGCAACTGTTCCTCACATGGCAGGCTAGGTACCCACGCAGGGTAGTGACCCAGTGAACTTTGCAAAAGGTGACCAGGTACCCCCACAGGGTAGTGACCCAGTGAACTTCACAAAATGTGACTCATGAACTTCACCTCTGTATCACCACGTTGATATCAGTGGTGCAAAGACAGACAGACAGACAGACGCACGCACGCACACACGCACGCACGTCTGCAGGGCTAGACTAGACTAGCCTGCAGTCCTAGACTAGCTCAGCTCAATATGTATTTATTCGTTTCCCACTGAATACTAGAGAAAGGTTTGTAGAAGCCCCGCATCAGTCATCTCCCCCAAATGAAGCTCCGCTACAGCCACGGCATCCCTTTATTGCACATGCCACAGGTATCAGGGCACATGCAATGAAGCATATTGTAATACTCATTAGAGAGCAGCTAAGGTAACCCTCCCCAGCTCCGTGAAGCTACGCAAGTTAGAACTGTAAGCACAAGCTCTGTCTTTACATGGGAGGGAACTGAGGCACATGATCAGCAGAAATGAGAATGACAAATTGAACTGAAGACTCTGGCTTGGCGTTCCCAGCCTCACTATACAGGTATATATATATATGGAAGAGAGAGGTTTGTCCCAGCCTGGAGGAAGGAGAGGGACATCCATAGCAGGATAGATAGGATGCATTATGTGTCCCCCAGGCACCAGGCCTCCTCTAAAGCAAGGACAGTCATCTTCAGCTGGGAAGTGGAGGGGCAGATGTAGGTGCACCAGGTCTGGGAGGACATCTAGACATTATCACCAAGGGCATGATGTAGGCCCCGCAGCGAGGCTCCTTGGTCAAGGCCAAGGGGTCAAGAAAGGGCCCTCTGTCCTCCCAGGCGGCATACCTCCAGAGACTGGGGGTGAACACTGTGGTCTTCGAGAGACGCCATGTGATTGGGGGTGCAGCTGTCACTGAGGAGATCATTCCAGGTGAGCCCAGAGAAGTGGGGAGGAGAGGCAGGGATGACTTGGGGTGACTGGCTCTTCTGATTTGGTTCCAGGATTCAAGTTCTCCCGAGCATCCTATCTTCTCAGCCTCCTGAGGCCACAGATTTACACAGACCTGGAGCTGAAGGTACAGCTGCCCCTCTTGGCCTGGTGGTCAAGGGCTGGAGTGATTCCGTCTTCCCGGCCTGGGAGGGAAGCATCACATCCCATACTCCGATCCGCTCCCCCCCCCCCCCCGAGGTCTTTCCTGTCTTTCAGGCTCTGTCTACCCCACACATCTCCACCCACATGCCACAGCTTGGTTTTGTCTTAGCTACCCTCTGCTTTAAAAGCTTGAATCTCAAGTGAGAAACAGGCCTCTTATAAAACGAGGTCTGTTAGCATCAGAAGACCTTCAATCTGCATGGCAGCACCTCGTTGGTGCCTTGGCCGGGGCTTCCAGCTCCCTTTGCCTCCTGGAATCTTACCTGGTCTTCATAAGGGCCCTGCATGCAGCTTTGGGTGCCTGAGTTTGCAAAGCTGCCTAACAAGCCGTTGTTAAACTTTGGCACATGTACCGCCATTCTTGACAGCCCGAGCAGGAAACGATGTCGCCGCAAGCAGAGTCCCCTTTGCACGTTCTTGGTCTCAAAGATAAAAGAACTTAAAAACAGACACAGAAAGGAAGCCAGAGACAGTTTATTGGAGCTGGGGGCGGGGGGGGGGGGAGTGCCCTCAACATGGATGTCAAGGTATCAGGGGAAAGAGCTGGAAGATGAGGGGTAGACAGATATTTTTAATAATGCGCAAAGCCAAGTTATGCCAGTGAGACACAGGGTAGGCACGCCAGAGAAGGAGAGAGTTGGGTACCCATAGCCTTATCCCTGGGTTTTTGTTGAAGGAGCGGAAGGTTGCTCTCTTCTCAGGATGGCGTGGGCCTCGGATGCGCCACCTTTTAAGGCCTAGTCAAGGGGGAATATTTAACCTTAATGTCATTGGCATAGACTTACAGTCTGCTAAGAATCGCTCTGGGTGGCCCAGAACTTGGAATGCACCTAAAACAGGGGGGAATTAGGTATCACCCTGAGTTTGCCTTTGACTTGTGTGACCAGGGAGGAATAGCATGTATGACCATTAGTTTACCCTTTACGTGTGTTGACGTTGGGCCAGGAGGGACTAATTGTATTTACTGCTGCCAGTTACCCTTCAGCTCTGTGACCAGGTTAAAGCCCTCACCTTGACTCACCACCTTTAACCCCACCATTAGTGACAGACAGCTGAGGACCTCCTCTTGCTGGGAGGCCAGTGCGGGATTATTTTTAATATAGCCATGAAAGGCTGGGCATGAAAACAGGTTGGAGGCAGCTTGGAGAGTCTCCATTGCAGTACCTGAGATGTGCTCCCCCAGCCTGGCAACAGGCCCGCAGTGAAGGTCTGAGACCTTTGGGTACCACTGGGGGGGGCAGTCCTCTTAAGGGGACAGTTGTGTGTCCCACTTCCATTGCATTTTGCTGTCCTTGCCTTCAGCTTGGCCTTAGTTATTAGTGAAATAGGGCTTTCTCTTTAACGTGTGTGGTGATCTTGCCTAAAAAGAGATTCCCCTCCCTCACCTGGGTCAGACTGCTATAGAGGAAGTTACTGACCACCACTGTGCCGCTTGTTTCAGAGGACTGGGCCTCTTAGGGTTCCTGGGCTGTTTGGAAGGGATCCTTGAAGCCTTTCCCCGCCCCCTGTTCTCTCCTGGTCCCCTCACCTTTGTCCCCTGGCATGCCTGCCTCTGGCCCCGCCCCCTCCTCAGAGCAGCCACAGCCTTAGAACTCAACCATCTCATTCCTGGGCTTAGCTACAAGGTGCTTGCTGGGCTGCCTCCCACCTTAGAGAAAAGAGCCTGGGAGCCTCCCATAGAGTTCGAGTCCTGCTCAAGTGGAAATGAAGAAGACGCCAGCCACTGTTTGTAAAGCTCTTTGCTCTAATAGAACCAGGTACAAGAGTCTGTGGACTGGGTGATAACAGAAGCCCAGGGGAGGAAATTATTATCTGAGAGAGAGAAGGCGAGTGGAGGAGATATAGTATCAGAAATGGATAGAATTTAACCAAAGCCTGGGTTGGGTCCAGGGTCTTCAGTCCATCTCAGACTATAGCCGAAGGGAATTTGTGTTGTGATGGATTTGGCGGCCAGAGGCAGCCTCAGCCTTCCCTCCCATCCCTGGAGGATCTTCTAGGTCTCTCCCATCCACATTCCTTCCACTCACGTTTTACTGGGGAAATCTGCCTACAGTGAGTCCTTCAGAGCTAGCCGTTGGTAGGAATGACCTAGGTATGAGTCGGGGGGGGGGGGCCGGGGGTGTGTGCCAAGGTTCTCACTCAGAAGCCTGCTTTAGCTGTGGGATTCCAGAGCAGCCTTTTCCAGCATTCTCCGGTCTGTGAGACACAGCTGGTCCTTCCCTGTCCCCCTCCACCTGGGATGGTCCTTCCCTGTCCCTCTCCACCTGGGATGGTCCTTCCCTGTCCCCCTCCACCTGGGATGGCTGTGCAGGCTGAGACTTGCACAAGCAGAGGAAGGGGCTGCTTTGGTTTTGCTATTTCCGGCTAACTGCATTCCCTGAACAAACTCCTCGACATCCTGGTGGTGGCTTAGCATTATCTTCCTCTTCCTTCTCATAATTGAGCAATCAGGAATGACAGAGGTAGAAGCCCTAGATTCCGTTTAGGAAAAAAAAAAAAAAATCATCCATGTTCAATTAGTTACACTTGAAATAACTCAACTTCCCCTGGGCTCCTTATCGACTGGTTTGTTCAATGTCCCCAGAGTGCCTGCTTTTACCTGGCTCAGAACAAGCCTGGGGGCAGGCACAGTAAGTGAACTTTAACTAGAGGTAGGTGACAGAAAGAGAAATGGAAGACAGTGTGCTAGGAAGAAGTGAAGTCCCACCCTTACCTGGTGACCAGGAACTCCTTGAAGGGATGACACTTGAGCTGATGTTCAAAAAAGTCACTAGACATCTGAACAGAGAGCGCTCTGGCCAGAGGATGTGGAAGTGGGCAGGTCAAGGCAAGTCCGACTACAGGGGATGCTGGGAAGGGGGCGGGGCAGCTCATGCTAGGACTGCTTTTCTTGCGGCATCAGTGAAAAGGCAGAAGAGGTGTTTAGTCAGGAAGCAGAGTGTGGGATTTACAAGTTTATAGAAGATCAGCCCCCTGGCCATGGTGGAGGTGGCATGGAGGGCCCACAGATACCAGAGGCAGCCTCTCAGTGGACCACAAGATGGCAGTCTGTGATGAGGGCATGGGGCTGGAAAGGTGTGGACAACTTCTGCAGACAGAACTGACAAGGTTCAGAAGAGATGTCAGCGGTGAGGGATAGGGAAGAGCTGAGGATAGCCCCCACAGTTAAACAATTCATCATGTCAAGAGGAACCAAGGTAGAGCCCTGAAGTTAAGAGCTCAGCGCTTAAGAGCACTTCTTGCTCCCATAGAGGCCCTGGCTTTAGTTCCCAGCACCCACATGACCGCTCACCACCATCTGTAACTCCAGTTTCAGAACACCTGATGCCCTCTTCTGACCTCCACATGCACCTGACACACGTGGTGTTACACACACATACACACAAAATGAAATTTTAAAAAGAGGGACCGAGGTACACAATGCTCCAACCTGTAATACAGATGTCTCAACTTTAATGCTTTAAAAAAATAATAATAAAGCCCTAAGTTGCCCCAGCCCAGTCCATACCCACATTTGGATTCTGCTCTGCAGAATCCCGTTGCCTGGGTAAAGTGTCCAGGTGTCCTCTGGGAAGTCTCCGGTTTGCACATCTCCTGGAATGCTAGGATGGACTTCTTTTGCTTTCTTGCTTTTATCCTCTGTGGCACTGTCCTGTCAGCAACATTCAGTCACTAGAACACTTAGAGAATGTGCCATAGGAGGGATGTGACGG
The DNA here is from genome assembly GCF_004664715.2 of Peromyscus leucopus. Taxonomy (NCBI): domain Eukaryota; kingdom Metazoa; phylum Chordata; class Mammalia; order Rodentia; family Cricetidae; genus Peromyscus; species Peromyscus leucopus. The sequence continues at coordinate 49,497,487 of NC_051063.1, read as the reverse complement.
TAGCAAAACAGACAGTGCCCCCACCTCAAAGTATTGCGTTCCGCCCAGAGAGAGGGAGACAAGTGTGTGTGTAATTAACCATGTGGTGATAAGTATTCTGGACAAAATACAGATTAAGGGGACAGAGAGCCTGCCAGTGTGTTCAGGGCCGGGGTGGGGCTTGTTGATAGGCAGTATCTGAGCAGAGACATAAAGTGAGGGGGCAGGCCATGGGTCAGGACACGAAATCTCCAGAAAGCAGCCACAGTCCATCCAACTGATGTTAGCACACAGTCTGCTGTTGCATTGGTTCCTTTGGAGAAGTAGATGTGCTCTTAGGAAGCTCTGTGTGCTGGTGAAACGTCTGTAAATCAAGTCCTGATTTAAATGCATCAAGAGAACTTCCACTTCAAGTGACCTTGTAGTAAATTAGACTAGCATGTCTATTTTAAAAATTATGTGACTAATTTATCCACCTTGTACATATGGATTTTCACACAACCATTGCTTTACTGTTTATTTTTAAAGTTTACTTATTTACTTCTGAAGTGAGGGAAGGCAGTTATAGATGAGGGCTCCAGGGCCTGGGAGTCATGGATATGTGGTTTTAAAATACAGATCTGCCTTCTAAAGTGACATGGGACAAATTAACTCCTCTGAACTTCCATTGTTGTGTGTATGGAGAGGGTAATAAGCTCTCTAGAGTTGTAGTGTAGTGTTAACTGTAAATCTGGAGTGCCCTTTCTAATGAAGTAAGAATAGTGTGTATGGGTGGGGCGGTCTGACATGTTACAGGATGGGGTGCATGGTGGAGTGTTGTGTGTCATGGCTTCATTGGTCTATCAGTGGGTGTCTGGGCAAGAGGGTCACTTGTAGCATCTATTAAAAAGATAAGAACTGGGTCTGTACACCTTGGGACCAATCACAAACACACCTAGCTGATCACACAAATGGAACTGGAGAACGGGCAGGAACGCGGATCCCTAAAATGTCTGTGTTTTTTTGTGTGTTCTGTAGAAGCATGGGTTGAGGATTCACCTCCGAAATCCCTACTCCTTCACCCCCATGCTGGAAGAGGGCACACTGAGCAAGGTGCCAAGGTCCCTTCTGCTGGGCACAGACGTGCCTGAAAACCAGAAGCAAATCTCTCAGTTCTCACAGAAGGATGCTCAGGTAGGGAAGGTGGACAGGGATTTCAATCCTCCTTCAGCAACCCAGAGCGGGCTTTCGAGAGGAAATGGGTGTCAAGGCTGTGGGGCTTGAACAGGCCGCTTTCCCTGGACAACTTGGTCCATGCTGGCCTTTGACCTTAGGCGCTCTGAGAAGGAGTGGTGGAGAGTGGTTCAAACCAGTCGACACTGGGACTCCTGGAACCTGCATGTGTTCATCTGAGGCTGCTGAGCAGGTGGTCTCTGCATGCTGGATGTCATAAAGGAATCCCTGGAATGCATTATCCCTCTGCTTTTACTCAGAACCCCACGTGTTACCCATCCTAAAGCCCATGAAAGCCCACAAGAAGAACTTAGGACAGGAAAATATTCTTTCAGTTTGACATCAATCCATGACGGCCAAAGCCAGAAAGTGTCTGTGGGGGTGTGCAGCTCTGCCTCCCAGAACACACACCGCACCAGATGGAGAATGCAAGCTGCTTCCTGCAGATCTAGTGCAGGAACACGTTTGCTGGCTTCGTCCAGATGAGTCAGTGAGTGACGCAATGGACCTGGTATGGAGGGTTCTGCAATTGAAGAAGTGTTCTAGAATGGCCGTTCTTGTAACAGCCTGGGTGCCAGCTGCAGGTGTGGCACCAAATCCTGTCTCCGTGGAGGCATGTTTGTGAAGCAAAACCTAGGTTCGTGCAATCGATGCACTTGCTTTCTGGTGTGCTAATCTGGCATTGGGCCAAGCCCGGATAGCCACAGGCATGCAGCACTGGCCCCTTCACCTGGAGCATCCTAAGCCTGGCCATGTTAGCTGCTGTGACTGTGAGACTGTGACAGAATTCAGACTAGAAGCAACTTAAAGGAGGAAGGATGTATTTGGCTTTGTTGCTTGTTCGTGATGGTGGGTAGGTGTCGTGACGGGAACAGCTCACAGCTGGGGCGGCAGGAGTGTGAGGGGCTGGTTGTTTCTTGTCGGCTGTCAGGGAGCGAAGAGCTCAGCAGAAGCAGAGCCAGCCTGTATCCCTCAGAGCTTGCCTGTAAGCCCTACATCCTGCCAAACAGTCCCGTGTCTTCTCCTGAGCAGCGTCACTTAACCCCGATAGCTGAGCCTTGAGGGATGTTTCTGCTGAAGATCATAGCGCCTGGCTGGCAGCGGAACTGCCCTCCGGTCTTCAGGAACATCCAGTGCCATGGGCTGAGGGCCATCTCTACCCTTGCTCAGTCCTGCCGCTGTCAGACACACCGGTGGACATCAGTGCATGGCCAGGTCCAGTGCCTGTGTCCCTACCTGCTAGTGACCTCACAGTGGGAGGCCTGGAACATTTCCCAAGGAACCCAAAGGCCTCAGCTTATGGTTTTGTGCTTGAAAGTTGTCATTTTGCAAGCCTGGTCTAGGGAAAGCTTTATTATTAATTATTATTATTTATTTATTATTTATTTATTATTAATTATTATTTTTAAGAAGTTCTTTACCACAGAACTTTATGTAATACCACAGTTCCAGGGTTTGTCCATATGTCTAGCTGAGCCCAAATCCGAAGTCCTGGGCTAAGAATCAGTAAGAACCTCTGGTGATGGCAACTTCTATCCCTGTTCCTGTTCCCAGCCCATGGGAAGCCCGGCTGTGAACAGCTCTGCTGTGGGGGCTGCTAAGTGAGAGAACACAGGCTTCTGTGGCTAGGTGGGATAAGGCGGCATGTCAGACTGAGGGATGAGAAAAGAATGGCCAGCATGCTGGGAAGACATCTGCCTTCCATCAGTCACACACAAAGGACATAGAGCTTCCAAATGGTTTCCATCACAGGGCCTATACCCATACCCTCAGACACTTGACAGTTTTGTGCGGCTGGTGTTGGCCATACTGACCTTTGGCCCTGGTGGCTGTTCTAATGCACGGGCTTCTCTGTCCTTCACATGCGGCATATACACCTGGAAGTGAAAGAACTGAGCAGAGCCGGACTGAGCCGCAGCTAGGGATGTGGCCCGAGGGAACCATCAGGGCTGCGCTGTGGGCCATGACAACCATATGTGGAAAGCGGTTTCAACTTTAACATAGTAAAGTTATATACGACACAAATGGTTCTCATGTAAGAAGTTACAATATGGAAGTGTGGCACAGAGGACCGGGCATGGGGACGGTATCCTGTGGGGTTCTGGACTGTGGAAAGCTAACCTGAAGCTCCGTTGCAGGCCTTTCCCAGGTACGAGGAGTTCATGAAACGCTTGGTGCTGGCCATTGACCCCCTGCTGGATGCTGCCCCAGTGGACGTAGAAGCCTTCCAGCGTGGCTCCCTGCTGCAGAGACTCAAGGCACTGTCCACCCTGAGGCCGCTGCTGAAGGCAGGTGAGTAAAGCACAGGAAATCAGGGTGTGGAACGTGACCCTCATGGAAACAAGTCCACCTTCTGGCTGCCTGGACCTAAGCTTGAAGCTCCAAGACAGCCACCAGTGTGTGTGTTGCAGCTCTGAGAGGAAAGGGATCCTGGCTGTCAGGAGCCAAGTCACACTGCACAGCAAACCTCACACAAGAGATTTATTGGGAAAGACACAAAAAGGCGGCTGCCTCTGCTCAGGGGAGAAGCAGCAGAGAATTGGGGGGGGGCAGTGGAGGGATGTAGGCTTTATATAGGGTTTCTGGGGGGTGGAGGGACACAGGCTTTCTATAGGGTTTCTGGGGGGGGTAGTGGAGGGACGCGGGCTTTATATAGGGTTTCTTGTAGGGGAGTGGAGCTTTCCAGGATGATCTGGGATTGGACGGGATTTTGTGGCCTGACCTTGGGGCAAGCTCAGGAATTGGAGGGATTTTGTGGTCTCATCTTGGGGCAAGTTCAGGAATTGGGGAGATTTTGTGACCTGGTCTTGGGCTTTTTTTCTGTAGAGTGGAGCTTGGCCACCTGAGGGGCTGGACACCAGGTGTAGTCAGCTAATAGACCATGGACCACAGAGGCTGCCAGGCACTCCCCCCAAAATTTCAGCCTACCCTACCCTAAAAATGGGGCACAATACTTAGAAGGGTGACCCCAAGGCACCCAAAGAGGGGACTGAAGGGAGAAGCTAGTTCAAGTGCATTAGCTGTTTCGTGTTGCCGTGATGATGTACCATGAGCAAGTGACTTAAGGAAGAAACATTTATTTTAGCTTAAGGTTTCAGAGGGTTCGAGTCCATAATGGTAAAGACAGCATGGCAGCAGGTGGCCGGATCAGGAAGCTGGTGGATCACTTTCCGTTCACACCCAGGAACCAGAGAGAGTGCAAACTGAGTGGAGGGAGGGGCTAGAAACTCCTAAGCCCCACCCCCAGTGACACACTTCTTCCAGCAAGGCTCCGCCCCCTAAAGGTTCCATAACCCCCCCAAACAGTGCCAACAACTGGGAACAAGTGTTCAAATGCATGAGCCCAGGGTGCAACGTCGTATTCAAACCGCTTAGAGGCAGCACCAGTACTAGGGTGCATGTTGGCACTGGCCATGGGTGACAATGATAAGACACTGGTGCTGCTGAGACTCTCTGAGACAAGTCCTTTATAAGGGTGTGTAGGTCCTTGACCATTTCCAAGAGAAGGAAAGGGCCTTTTCCCCCAATGGTCAGGGGTTCCCTCGTGAGACAGTGGCCTCTGGGCCAGGCATCTGTAGATGAACTGGCATTGTTCCAGAGAAGCCCAGAGAAGAAAGGAAAGATACCTCTCACAGAGGCCTTCACTTGGTGCTATAGGAATTCCAGCGTGTGATCAGATCACAGCATGGAGCTCATTGCCACAGCCATGGCTAGAACATGATGTAAGAGCCAAGAGAATTTGAAGAGTTGCCTCCAAATGAGAAAGAATACTAAATTTAGACCAAAAATAATAAAAGGTCTGTGATCAATTAGGGAGGTCTGCCATGGGTCTATGATAGAAGCTTGATCAGGAAGTATGCCTTTTTTTTTCTACCACCCTTTGAGTACACAGACAAATTCCCACATCCTAGAAAAATACTGAATCAGTTAGCTATGGTCGCAAGAAAAAGAAACCCCACAAAACTCCTTTGGCATCTACGAGTCAGCATTTCTTTCCCATGGGTCTTTGTAGTTCAGCTGATCCCAGCAGGCTCAGTTGGTCTGGTCTGGTCTCATGCACATGTCTGTGGCTGGGGCAACCAGTGGGCTAACTCTGCTCTCAGTGTCTCTTGCCCTGTGTGCGGAGGCAGCATGCTACACTAGACATGTACTTCTTACATCAAAGAGATGTACAGGGGCAAGCCCTGCTGCCCAGGCCAGCTACAAGTCTCCATTTGTGACACATTTAGAACTATTCCACTGGCTGGTGAGCCACACGGATAAGCCGAGAGTCACGGTGCTGTGGATATCGCTCTATATAAATAAAACACTGATGGCCAGTGATCAGACAGGAAGTATAGGCGGGACAAGGAGAGAGGAGAATTGGGGAAACAGGAAGAAGGGGGAAGAGACACTACAGCCACCGCCAGGGCAAGCAGCATGTAAAGATGCCGGTAAGCCACCAGCCACATGGCAAGGTATAGATTTATAAAAATGAGTTAATTTAAGATAAAAGAACAGTTAGCAAGAAGCCTGTCACAGCCATACAGTTTATAAGTGATATAAGTGTCTGAGTGATTATTTTATACGTGGATTGTGGAACTGCGGGGCTTAGTGGAACCTGGAGAGAAGCCCTCCAGCAACATCACAGTTCAGAGTAGGTCAGCGGCTACACTGGACCATTGTCACTGCATTAGGTCAGCATTTACACTGGGCCATTGTCACTGCATTAGGTCAGCGGCTGCACTGGGCCATTGTCACTGCATTAGGTCAGCGGCTGCACTGGACTGTTGTCACTGCATTAGGTCAGCATTTACACTGGGCCATTGTCACTGCATTAGGTCAGCGGCTACACTGGACCATTGTCACTGCATTAGGTCAGCATTTACACTGGGCCATTGTCACTGCATTAGGTCAGCGGCTGCACTGGGTCATTGTCACTGCATTAGGTCAGCATTTACACTGGGTCATTGTCACTGCATTAGGTCAGCATTTACACTGGGTCATTGTCACTGCATTAGGTCAGCATTTACACTGGGCCATTGTCACTGCATTAGGTCAGCGGCTGCACTGGACTGTTGTCACTGGGCATTGTCACTGCATTAGGTCAGCATTTACACTGGGCCATTGTCACTGCATTAGGTCAGCGGCTACATTACGTGGTTGTCACTGCATTTATACAGCAGAGAGTCTGGAAATGGAGGAAGCAAGTGGACTTTGTCATCAACACCAAAAGTAGACTCCTTTTCAGATTACCAGTCCTAGGAGCTTCATGCAGTAAACATTTATTATGATAAATATTTATCAAGCAACTACTTTTGCCAACTGCTAAAGTATGCAGAGGGGCCACAATGGCCAGAACCCTGTCCTGCGGCTAAAATGTAACTGGTACCCATGAAATTACAGATCTTTCCTATTTCATTCAACCCTACAGTAGCATATGAAATATGTCTCCAGTCTTACAGAGAAACAGCTCAGAGCTGAAGATGGTTAAGAGGGGCCCAGCCTTGTTAAGGGGTGAAAAGCACACATTGCCCTTGAAGGTCACACTGTTTCCACCAAGTCTCTGCCTCTTCCTGTTACTTCTTCCCTGGGGATGGGAACAGAGTCTCCTCAAGGCCTGTCTCACTTGATGTTTCTACTTCTCTTTCAGGGCACACCCTTGGAGCCCAGCTCCCCCAGTACTACCAGGTCCTCACAGCCCCCATTTCCAAGGTGAGGATGGCCAGATGATGGCCCAGGGACCTCTCCTGCCACCCAGGCCCTTGAGCCTTTCTGTGGCATTGTTCTCCAGGTGCTGGACCAGTGGTTTGAGTCGGAGCCTCTAAAGGCCACTCTAGCAACAGATGCTGTGATCGGAGCCATGACAAGTCCCCACACTCCGGGGAGTGGGTGAGTAGGGCCCAAGGTGACAGGGGTCGGGGGTGGGGAGACTGCTTGAGGAGAACGTATTTCCCAATGAAGACGCTCACAGAGCGCCATTTTCTGAGCTCAGCTAGTGCACCAGTCATGAAGCTCGGCATATCATGCGTGTTGAATGGACTCTCAGAGTCACATCTGAAAACTGGAGTTCAAAGAAGTGTTCTGCCCAAAGCTGACTTGCAGCGCATGCTGTCTGAACCCCAGAATTCCTTCTTAGCTGCTCTTCTCCACGAGTCTCCAGGAAAAGCCTCTTCCTGCTATCAGTATCTTCTGTCCTCCTCCTGCTCCTCCTCTCTCCCTCCTCCTCTCTCCCTCCTCCTCTCTCCCTCCTGACTCCTGCAAAGCCCATGTCTCTCCTCTGGCTGCAGACTCACACAGCTTCCTCCCGGGGATGAGCAGCTGCCCGTCTCTCTGAGCAGCTGTGTCTGGAGCCCAGTCGGAGAGGGTGGTCTAGACACAGTGAGGGCTGGCATTGTGGTTTGAACTCCTAAGATGGAACTAGAGCCCTCAGTGTGGCTTATCTCTCCAGGATGAAAGCCCCTCCGCAGGAAGTGGCTTTTCGACAGAGGTCAAGCCAGTCCTGAATTCCCCAGGGCCATGGAGAAGAAGCATTGCCAGTGCTGACTGCCCTTGGCCAAGCTCTTGACTAACCAGCCAGTGTGGATCTGGGGCCTCCCTTCCTTTTCGCTTAGGTCTTAAGGAAGCTGAGCCACTGGCCAGCTTGTGAACCATGCCTTTTAGAAATCCATTGCCTCACTTAACAACTACTGATGAGCACCTGCCTGTGCTGGGTGCTGGAGACACAGTAGTCAAGGGACCAGAAATCCTTACAGGAGAGAGACCCGGGGCAAGCAGAGACCATGAAGTGTGGAGTGTGTTCTGATAGTGGGTCGGCAGGGAAAACTGCCCTGCTGTAAAAAACAAAAAAAAAGAAGAAGAAGAAAAAAAAAAAGACCTGAAGCAGGGAATGTTTGGTCTGAAACAAAGGGAAGAAAAGAGGTTTGCTGGCAAAAAGCTGAGGAAGGAGAGGTTCCGGGCTGGGGGCACAGCAGGTAGAGAAGCCAGAGAGGCATGAACAAGTGCTCCATTCCAGCAACCAAAGGGACTTGACTTAGTAGGGGTGTGCAGTGTGAGGGAGCGCGGTAGGACCAGGCTGACACCAGGCAGGAGCCATGCATACCACCTGATGAGGCTGGCCTTGCCCTCAGGCAGTACTGTATACAGCAAAGGCGTTGAAAGGAAGCCTGACGGGAGCATCTGGCCCTGAGGCCAGGGATCCAAGCTCCACAGAGGGCGGCCTCCAGGGAAGCAAGTGCTGAGGAGCGCTGGTGACCCCAGTCTGGCTGTGTCTGAGGGAGAGAAGGGAGAGGCATCTGAGCACTCTGAGGAGTTGAAGCACAGTCAAGGGTGACACCAGGCTCTCTGTTGGAACTCTGAAAGTGCCCTTCATGTGGGTGGTGACACTGAAAAGGAACAGCTCAGAGAATGAATGGTGAAGGTGCTGGGTTTAACGTGCATGCCAGACATGCCTGCATGCCAGACCTGCACCCACGAAGAGATGGCTACGGGAGGTAGACACAGGCAGGGGCCTGGAGTGATTGTGGTACAGGGAGGCTGGAGGCCTGCGTCATATATATGCGCAGGGAGAGAGTGTGGCATGAGATGCAGGGCACTGAGCTCCGGCGAAGGCTCAGGGAAAGGGCTGGGTTGGGAAGGAGGTGATGAAGGTCCAGGACCTGGAGAGTCATTTGCATCTGAAACTGAGATGGGATCCCGCCTCACTCCCCCCCCCCCATCCATGCTCTGTGCTCTGCCCTCAGGTATGTGCTGCTGCATCATGTGATGGGCAGCCTGGAGGGACTGCAGGGCGCCTGGGGCTACGTCCAAGGTGGCATGGGTGCCCTCTCTGATGCCATTGCGAGCTCAGCTACTACGCATGGAGCAAGTATCTTCACGGAAAAGGTGTGGACCCCATCCCCCAACCCTGACTGTTGGCAGGATAGAATAGATTTAGAGAGACCCTGGAATTACTGATGAACAGGGGAAGCCCAGAATCTGGGCTGTACATTTCTGGGGCCTGGGGGCAGCTGAGCAAAGCCTTCCAGTCCACCAGTCATGAACCCATGCCTGGATTATGCTCCATGGTGGATAGGTTGCATCAAGACTTCCTGAGAAGTCTCTGGTTAAGGGCATGGATTGGGGGTGAGGAAGTTTAGGTGCCCACGAGACACACCCACTATTCTTAACCTGGGCTTTCTTCTGGGGGCTTTGGGGTCTCTTGATGGGACCTCAGACTGTGGCTAAGGTGCAGGTGAACAGTGAAGGCCATGTTCAAGGAGTCATACTGCAGGATGGCCAGGAGGTGAGGAGCAGAGTCGTCTTATCCTGTGCATCACCACAGGTCACCTTCTTGGAGCTGACGCCACAGGTGAGGTGGGGCAGAGTAGAGGTAAAATAACTGCCACACGGGGCTTAGAACGTGGGGTCCGGAGCCCAGATTACATCAGGGTGGGAGATCCAAGGACTAAGCCTCCTTCTCTGAGGAAGTTGGCAGCTTGCAAACAGTGGAGAAGCCCCATGAGTGAGAGGGCCTCAACCACACCACCTGCAATAGGTCAAGCTAGTGCCAGAGCCCAGGTCTGCCCTATAATTCTGACTTGTCTACTACCTGTATTTGGATTTCTCCCCTCTCACTGTCTCTGATTCTACCCTCTGCCAGTGATCGATTGCAGTATTAACTCTGGGAATGGAGGTTTGGGAGTTTTTTTGTTGTGTTGTGTTTGTGTTTTGTTTTTAGCACAGCCATAAAACTTCTGGGCAGATATGACCTTAGCTCATAGACAGGGAGAAATTGGTTGATCTTGACCGAGTCGCGGCTGAGGCTTGTCTATCACCTGCTGTGGCTGTGCCTCTGCTGGTCTTGACTGGACTCAGTTCTGTGACTGGGACCTGGCTGGCTGTGGGGGGTTCAGGACAGACCCTGTGGCCTCTGGTACAGGAGCTCCAACAGGTTCTCCGGCCTGGCAGAGGGTAACAGCAGGCAAGCTCAGCCATGCAAGCTCCAGGTTGTTTGATCTGGATCCATCTTATTTGTTGACATTGGCGAAGTCTCCCAGCCAGTCTAGGGTCATGTGTGAATGGGGCAGAGGTGGGGGATACCATGGAGAGACATGGAAAGGGGCATGCGTCCAGGAAAGGCTCAGGACTTCAGAACATTGCAATTGGCCATACCTTCCCTGTCTCCAAAAGATAAGACAATGTGTCTGAGCAGGCAGCCTGCTCCTGGGAGCAAAGCCCTACTGTCTCTGAGTGATTCCACTCACAAAATTCAACAACTCTCAGGGCATATCATTAAGGCAAGTCTGAAGTAGCAAGGGTGCGTAGAAATGTCATCCCTGTCCCAAGCAGGACGTGATGAGAGTTATTCCCAGCCAGGTCAGTGGGCCACGGGCAGAGGAAGATGTGCTTAGCCTAAAGTGGGGGGACTCCAGGAAGTTCTCACAGAAGAGGTAGTTTGGGGCTGAGTTCTGAAGGAAGAAGAGGATCTCCTCAGATAGAGGTTGAAAGACTGGTGTGGGCAGCTTCTCTGGGCCTTGGCTACCCCAGGCCTTTCACAGAGCTCTCTCCTTCCAGGAGTGGCTCCCTGGGGCCTTTGTGAAGAGGATCTCCGAGCTGGACACAAAGTCTCCTGTCACCAAGATCAATGGTAAGAGACGCCTGGTTCATCTACCTTTTGACACCATCTGTGTGGGAAACTCTAAATCAGGGAAACCCAGCCACACTGTCTTCTCCTTCTCCTGTCCCCCCAGTTTGTCCTACTTTCAGACTTCTGGTCCATTAGCTAGACAAGCAGGTTGTGACTGGGGGGGCTGCAAGGCTGGGGACCTGACCTGACCTCTTGTCTCCTCAGTGGCTGTGGACAGGCTGCCAAACTTCCGGGCGGCCCCCAACGTTCCCAGGGATCAAGTCGCAGCCACATCATCAGTGTTCCATTCACCTGAACTGTGAAGACACCCTGATCCTCCACCAAGCCTTTGAAGATGCCAAGGGTGGCCTGCCTTCCAAAAAGTAGGTGAGACCTGGCCTTTGTGTCCCCTGTGTGTTCCGAGGCAGGGGCCTGGCCTCTTCTACCTGGCACTAAGCCTTCATTCAGTGTCCCAGGGCCAGTCTGCCTAAGTCTCTTCTGATAAGTGTTTTTGAAAAATCCCCCGGTAGTGGTAACTCCGCTGATGCAGGAAGCCAACTCAAACTGAATTAAAAGTCTAGATTTAATGAGCCAAGCATCCCCGGGTGATCTCAGGAGAAACCACATGGAAGCTCTAGGGACCGGAGCTTAAGTACCCTGTAGGCTCAGTCTTTGAGCGGCTCCAGGGGAGGAGCCACCGCTTGGTGGGCTTTCTTTGGGCGGGGTCTGGAATGGGAGGAGTGGGGCGGGTTCCCAGTCCCAACATCTGGGCGGGGTTTGGAATGCCCCCCCCTCCCCCAAGCTGGAGATTCCCAACATCTCCATGTTCCAAGAACACAAACTATATCTCAGACAAGAAATCCGGACATCAGAGCAGAGGAGGTGAAGAGCAGTGCATGCTGGGAGTGTCCCAGGTTAGTGAGGACAGTCCCAAGGAGAGCAGTACTCCGAGAAGAGGAGAAACTACTTTCTGAGAGGGGGCGGGGGGCTTCTCAGGTACCGTGATGCAGTAGGAGACAGGCTCACTTGTCCCCTAGTCATGTCTGAGGAGCCCCTTCACCCACGCTCCTAAGAGCACGTCCGGTCCCAGCTGCGTCTCCATCCTTTAGAGCAGACAGCAGGCGGGGCTCTGTGGGGCGTGCACCCTTCATCCTCTGTGTTAAACAGATGTGTGCTGGGTTCCTACTCAGTGCCAGGCTCCCACCGGGCACAGGTTGTGGGGCCTGGGATGTGAAGCCGACACAAGTTTATGATAAGCCTGGTGCATAAGAACTCACAGTGTGGGGGCTGGAGAGATGGCTCAGTGGTTAAGGGTATTGACTGCTCTGCCAGAGGTCCTGAGTTCAATTCCCAGCAACCACATGGGTGGCTCGCAACCACCTGTAATGAGATCTGGTGCCTCTTCTGGCCTGCAGAGACACACGCAGGCAGAGTACTGTACACAAATTTATTACAGAGTACTGTAATGAATGAATGAATAAATAAATAAATAAATAAATAAAAAGAACTCACAGCATAAGATGAAAGAGAGACGCTAGGTTGCTCATGTGGTGCCAACTCTTTGTCAGCTCAGACACAGAGCAGGAAGAAAAGATCTTCTGCCTCTGTGCTGGCCTCTGCTGGCTAGAAAACAGCCAACACCACGCACTGATAACAAGTACTGAGGAGAAAAAGAAGGCAGGCCGGGGGAGGTCTGCTTTTTCAAAGAAGGACACTTGAGCAGTAAACTGCAGGAAGCAAGACAGGTTGTGGAGTAGCTGAGGAAGAACACCCAGCGCAAAGAGCCGGTGCCCTAGGGCAGGGATGTGCTGCTGGATTAGGAACATAAAGACAAGGCCAAAATGGAGCGTGCAGAGCGGCAGCCAGGCATTGTCCACTGCCCTCGCTCTCACTCAAGGAAAGCCTGACTGTTCCTTTAGAAAGACCCCCCCCCAAAAAAAAAGTGGGCAAAAGAGAGGAGTCCTGTTGCAATTGATTATTGGATGCGGAGTGTGAGAGTAACAGGACAGTGATCAGGACCTGGGTGGACACAGCAGAAGGGATGGGAAGTGTCCAAATACTCGGCATGTTTTAAGGGGAAGGCCGGGGGCGGGGGAGGTTTGCCATTGGACAGGAAGTGGTGTGTAAGAGAGGAACATCTGGAAAAGTATGAGAAAGGAAGGGGCTTCTGGGAGGGTTGAGAGGATTTAGGCAGTGGGTTTGGACAGTGGCTCGATAGGCTGGCAGATATCTAAGGGTGAGAGGTGCAGCTGAGGGCTGGCACCCTGAGAAAGGGCATTTCACATGGCCTTGAAAGATGCTCATGTGGTCTGCAAATGGTTCTGGGGAACGGTTCCAGCATCCCCGAGCCCGTGGTTACCAAAAACTGACATTCAGGTCCCTTCTGTAAAATGGCAGAGCCTGTATTTAACCTTCTCACATCCCCTGTAGCTCGGCAGTCATCTCTAGATGACTTAAAATCCCTGTGTGGGTGCTGGGTAGATGGCTGCCATGCGATATTGTTTATGGGGTGATGCCAGGGGGAGAGTCAGCATGTTCAGTGAGGCACGGTTTTCATTTTTAGAGTACTTTCAGTCTGTAGTTGGAGCACGCACAGATCACCCAGGCATGGAGGGCCAAATGTTCCTAGAGAGCTGAGGGGCTTGTGATTCAGGTAGGAAAGGGGGTAGCCTGGACGTGGGGGCTTGGTTGGACCCTGGACACCTGAGCACCTGCTGACTTGGGCCTGACTCCTCCATGGTTCTCACTCTCTGGACCCTGGTAGTATTGGAGTTGGGGAGCCCAGATTAGAACACAGGTCTATGGGGGAAGGAAGACAAGACTGGACCGCATCTCTGAGCCCGGTGAGAAAGGACCAGAGCCCTGGAATCTGGGGCTGTGGGTCTAGAGGAACACCACAGAGGTGGTCTGGTCTGTGCTAACCACCATGGTCTCATGATAATCAGCCCAGGTTGGTGGTCTCTGAGGGCCTTAATTTTGACTCATGTCACCTCAGAATGGCCCCGAGCTCTTCTCAGTCCTGACCCTCTCTACCACCCCACCCCCGCCATGTCACAGACCCATGATTGAGCTCTGCATCCCTTCATCACTGGACCCCACCCTGGCTCCGCCTGGCTGCCATGTTGTCTCCCTCTTCACTCAATACACGCCCTACACCCTGGCTGGAGGCAAGATCTGGGATGAGCAGGAGAAAAACACCTATGCTGACAAAGGTAAATTATGCAGCACAGGATGCTCTGCAGGGTGATAGCTGGCCGTGGGGTCCACTGGGCACACCCACACACAGCCTCATCCAGGTGAAACTCTGCAGGTGCTGTCCCAGGGGAAGAGACGTGTCCGAGGCAGCCTTTCACCAACATGGTGAATGTTGGCTGTGACCAGGCACTAAGTTAAGAAAGCCAAAAGGACAGGGTCCCAGGCTAGAGAGATGACTCAGCAGGTAGAGGCACATGCCGTACAAGTCTGATAACCTGAGTTTGGTAGTCTGACATTCAGTGGACGGAGAAAACCAAGTCCCAAAAGCTAGTTGTCGTCTGACCTCCACACACACACACTGGACCACACGTGCGCGCGCGCACACACACACACACACACACACAACACACACACACACACACACACACACTCAATAATTCATAACATTTTTATAAAGCAGAGGACTCCACTCTTACCCTCCAGTTGCTCAGAGTCCACTTGGGGAGACTAGCGAGGGGGCAGATCACCAGAGTACACTGTACTTGATGACAGAGACGAGGAGAGCACTCCGGGGAAGAAACATTGAACTGGCCTTTCCACGATGAATGGGGTTGGTCCAAGTGCGAAGAATGTCCCCAGCCAAAGAAACAGTTTGGGCAAAGCAACGAGAAGGAGAATGCGTCACTTATTCGGGAAGTGACAGTAGTCTCGTGCTTAGGTCGGGGTGAGAAATGAGAGCATGAGGCTGGACTGGCTACATGCCTCTTTGATAAAACATTTGCTTAGGGACCATTTTTCATCTTGTTTGTTTTGTTCTTACTGGTATATAATTTGCATAGGATAAAATAAACCCCTGACTCACATAATTTAATGGATTTTAGTAAACTTAGGAGTCATACAACCTTATTGTCCACTCTTCTTCCCAATGCTTTCCCTGGGTTCCACAGTGTTTGACTGCATTGAGGCTTACGCCCCCGGCTTCAAGAGTTCTGTGCTGGCCAGAGACATCCTCACCCCACCGGATCTAGAGAAAATCTTTGGGCTTCCTGGAGGGGTGAGTGGAGATCTGGGACCTCCTGACACTCATCTTCCTGCCTGCCTCCCTGGCTGGCCGCCTTGGGCTTTACCCAGCCTTCATTAGGAAGTGGTAGAGAGCCCATGGCTGAGTGGGGACAAGAGAGGACACAGACACACAGATGCCACTCAAGAAGATCACCAGGCCTGAAGCTCTTCTGCCCCAACATCCCATCAGCCTCTTCTAAAGAGAGCTCCCTCCCTAAGGAAACAGGCTCTTGTAGTGAGTTTACTTTACCAGATAAAGGAGATGGAAGGCCAGAAGCTAGAACCCAGCTAGGAGCCGGGAGCCTGTGAGGAATCAGGGAGCCCATGAGGAACCAGGGAGCCCATGAGGAGGCAGGGAGCCCATGAGGAACCAGGGAGCCCATGAGGAGGCAGGGAACTCAGAGAAGTCAGGGAGCCTGTGAAGAGGCAGGGAACTCAGAGAGAAGTCAGGAGTCCCATGAGGAGGCAGGGAGCCCGTGAGGAGTCCAGAGTTCCATGAGGAGACACCTCCTCACCTCAGCCACCAGCCATAGCAGCTACTGAGCCTGAAAAGGCCAGAGTGAGCTGTGTGATAGGGGAGACCCAGCATGGACAAAAGTGATGCCATCGTGTTAGTACTATTACATTGCCTATGTGCCAAGGTGATAATTTGGGATCTATTAGAGGAATAAAATACACTATTGACATAAACGTCACTCTTACTTTTTAAATGTAAGTGTAAAATTGAATGCATGGCTTTAGTCATGTTTTTGTTTTGGCAGCACTGATCCAGACAGAAGGCAGAATGTCAGGGAGGGAGAGGGACTTCACAGACTGTGTGTGACGTGAGAAATCCACGGAGTCTATTAAATGAGCAAGGGAATTTATTAGGGGGTAACTCACTATAGCACAGGCATTTATTGTAGGGTCCGGGAAAGCCGAGCTATGTCCCATGCTGATCTTCTTCTAAGATCTGCCTGGTCTGTCCCAGCATCCAGAACCATCTCGAGGGAGCAAAGCAAGGGCCTTGTACGTGCATCCCAGGTCTTCAGGGTGCCCTAAGCAGCCACGCCCCAGGGGCATGTACTTCAGGTCATAGGCAGGTATAACAGTTACCTGCTACCTCACTAGGGGTAGTGCTTCAAGGTCATAGCTAGAACGGCCACCCACTACATGTGTGGATAGTCAGTACGAGGCAGGGATGGGTGAGAAGTGTTGATGACATCTGATCTGGATGGTGGGCCTGACATGAAGGCTGAACCAGAGGCTAAGGATAGGATGGCAGTGTGGTCATGAAGGCAGGATGGCTTGAGAGGTGCTTGGCTTGGGGGAAGAAGTGGTTCACGTGGGGACCAGATGAGGGGGCAGCAAGAACAGCCCATGGTGACAGCCAGCAGATTCTGGTCGTCTTGTTTAGGACACCCACTGTCTTTCTAGTGAGCAGAACCAGGTCCCCCTGTGCCATATCTGCTGTTGATAGTGATGTCCGCGGAACAGGTGTGGGAGTGGGGCACTCAAGGCCAGAGAGAGATGTGGCTGCCCAAAGACCCATGCCCCAGTAAGCGCCTGTGCCAACAGAGCAAGTTCGCCTTCCCAACAGACTCGGGGGCTCATGGTCCACAGCAAACCCTCAGAGTCCCCCCTTTCCTTCCCCCACTCAATTTCCCTGCATTCTATAGAGGCCCCTATACCTCTCTTCCCAAATAAAGCACCATGGGAGTTTCACCTGCAGCCTGGGACATGTCCCTCTTCTCTCTCACCTGCAGCTTGGGGCATGCCCCTCTCCTCCCTCACCCTTAGTTAAGAACCCAGGGAAATAGCCAGAAGCAAAAGGACCTGGGTTAGAGAATAGAGAGAGGAAGAGCCAGCCAGGATGGCAAAGCCCCACAGCATGCCTAAGCTAACAACTGTAGCCCTGCCTCCACAGAACATATTCCATGGTGCCATGTCCCTGGACCAGCTCTACTTCGCCCGTCCAGTGCCCCAACACTCTGGCTACAGATGCCCTATCCAGGGCCTGTACCTCTGCGGAAGTGGAGCCCACCCTGGTGAGTGACCTACTTCCTATGTGGGCTGCAAGGGCTTGTGGGATGAAGGAGGTCGTAAGCTTGCAGACAGAGGAGGATGTGGGAAGCCATCCTCTGTGCAGGGTAAGCATACAGCAGGATCTCTGCCAGCTGCCACAACCCTCAGCTCTGGGTACACACCTCCTCCCACCTAGGTGTAGGTGTGTAGGGACACGTTCTGATGGAGGGCGGGGAAAACTCCTCCAGGTGTTGTGGGAGACTCACATTCCTTAATTCCTCACCCATATTTGAGACCAGAAAGGATCAGTAATGTTTTTCTAGTGAGAAATTCTTTGCTGTACCCACTCCAAGCCTACCTGACTTCGCTGCATCTGTCATTTCCTGGTGACCCCCTCTCATCAACAGCTGTGTCCTCTGTGCCCCTTCTGATTCTTACATTTCAGCTTTACCTGCTGAACTGCTAAGTGCCCCCCTGTAGTCTGGCAGACTGAGGAACAGGAGGCCAGTGTGACCACAGCCTGCCCTCCCCCAGGCCTGTGTGGAAGCTGTGGGGAGCCCAGACAGGGTGGCAGTTGTTCCAACTCTGGCTGCTCTCTGCGCCCCGCCCTGTCCCTTTTTGGTGGACTTCTGAAAGGAGCTTTGGTTCCAGGAGGCGGCGTCATGGGGGCGGCTGGACGGAATGCAGCCCACGCAGTCTTTAGGGACCTCAAGAGCATGTGATGCTGGACCAACTCTGACCCTGGGAGACAAGCTTTCCCTGCGTTTTTGAGCCGCCTGCAAGATGCCCTGCTTGGAAGGACACCACTGGAGACAGCTGCATTACCAAGGTGCCATTGTTTCTGAGTCGGGGCCCGAGTTACATTTAGCACAGTTTCATCTGTGCCCCAGGCCTCTATGGACCATCTGGGAGTGTCTTATTAAAAACAATGTTTTGCACAGACTGTGTGTATTGTTTTTCCTGCGTGTCTACAGGCGGGAGGAACTTTGCATACGAGCTGGACACAGTCCACTTAATGAATGGAAGAGCTTGGCCCTGCTGCCCCCTTCTTGACAGCTGATTGGAGGGCTGGCCTGCCCAGGTCCAGTCAGCTACTGTCACATTCCTGTCACTATGAGAACAGACTCACAGCCCCAGTGACCCACAGCGTCACCCACACGACGGACCTGAGCTTTGCCTCTCAAGCCATCAAAACCTCCAGTCAGGAAACAGCAGTCGAGGGTGACTGCAAAGTCGGGTCGTCGGAAGCTGTGTGGGGACCACCTGCCTGATACCAGGGCGCTCCACCTTCTGCTTGCCAGACGCTAAATCTGCCACGTCTGTCACGAAATGTTTCAACACAAACAGGTGTCATTCTGCAGTGAGTTGGGGGCTGTCACTATCAGAGGAAAACACACACACACACACACACACACACACACACACACACACGAAAGTTCCACTAATAACACAACTGTGCCGGCAGCCTCTCCACATTGGGTTAAAGGCCACCATCCCAAGCTGTCCCCTCTGTAGGTCAGAGAGAAGGTTACTGGGATCTCACACCTCACCCAACCACTCCTGCACAGACAGTCATGGCTACCATTTTACAACATCTAGTCTTTCACACAATCAGGATATATTGTAATATTCTTTGTGTGATTTACATCTGTCTACCTTTGAATTTACTTCATATCAAAAACTATTCAGTCTTGTAAGAGTGCTTTTGAAAACATTTTTAATAGCCGTCTAATATTCCCATGTGAGGATGAGCCATAATTATGGGACATTGAGTCCAGCCTTGACCTTGATTGCTAATTGACACCAGCCCAAGGCCAGACAGCTGCTCTTGGCATTCTTCCTCCTGCGTGGAGCCTCCCTACCAAAGCCAGCTCACAGGCACAGCTGCTAGCCATTCCTGCTAACAGAGAAGGAACTAGGGGTTGGGGGGAGCTGTTTTAACTTTGTGAGGAAGAACTTCCCGCTGTTTGGAGATTCCCCACCGGATGTCTCACATCTCTGGAAGACACAATTTTTGGTCCAGATGGATGGAGAGAGAAGATGAGGCTTCAGTACTATGGAGTACCTCAGGTCCTCCAAGGCCCCGGCTCATGCCAATCCACTGAGAAGGGTGGGTCGACCCCACTCAAAGTGATGGCTCCTCAGACTGGCCATGAATCAGGCGAACAGGTCCCTTGCTGACTTCAGCACATAAAACTCTTACCGGGATAAACAAGTCAGGGCCCTCCCCTTACCTGATTTACAGCTGCCGGCGTCCCCAAGCAGGAGGGAAACTTCCTCCCAGACGCAGATCTTTAGGAACCTCAAGTGCACGGGAAGCTCACCTGGTGAAGTCATTATGTCACACAGCGGCAGTGACGGTGAGCAGAGGTTCAGCGACATGTGAGGTTTATTGCTCCGGAAGAGATCTGGCTATCCTGGTGGGAAGAGGGCCAGATGGGGGCGGGGGGTGGGTAGTAGTGTGCCTTGTGAGTTTGCACAGCAGCTGTACAGCCTGAGTTCTGGGACACTGATGGAACTCCAGTGGTGGAAGATGGGACAGGGAGCACAGAAACGCATTTGAACAGGGATGAGGAGGGAGGGGAAATTTAAAGAGAGAGAAGAGAGAGTGGCCAGAGAGAGAAGAGAGGGGGGCAGGACATGGGTTAGCAAGCCTGAAAAAAATCATTTTAACCTCACCAGAAGTTAACTAACTGTGGTCCAAACCTCATGATCACATTTGATCTGGAAAGTTTAAAAACACCATGATAGAAAATTAGCATTGTGGATCTTCCCTGATTTTACTTGACTTTGGTCAGCTCTGTAACACAAGTGGTCAGGCCAACATCTCTACAGCTGGCTAGAGAGGCCTCCCAATAACAAGAGACCTGGAAGACAAATTAAATGATATTGAGCAAAGGGCATTTGCTCAGGATGCAACGATCTTCCAAAACAATGCTTAAGATTAAATAATAAAAGAAGGTTGTCTTTGATTGTTCAGGGCCTGCAGAGAAATGTCGGTGACTCAAATGCTATTGTATATAAAAAGGGAAATGATGCCTTCCTCACCAAGGAGCTTCCAGGGCTATAGCTCTCATAGCTTTCCAGAATATGTCCATAGACCCATCGAGTTCATGTCTAGGTAGAGACCCAACAGAAATGTGTTCACATGCTCATCCCAGACACACAGACAGGCACCCCCTGTGAGACGTACACAGATTTCAGTTTTCTAGATTTGAGAACATTGGCATAGACTGTCCTGGGTGAGCACCCCCAGGTGGGATATTGAAAACCTGAAACTTTGTGAGCATCAGCCCTTCAGATTGTTGGGTTTCCAAGCATTTGGGATATTAGATTTTCAGATTAGGGTACTCAACCTGTATCACTGTTTATAGCACCTCTAAACTGGAAACCGAACTATCCAGACAGACACCCACCAACTATAGAACGGTAAACTGTGTACACTCATGTGCTGAAATGCCATGAACAATGTAGAATGAGCACTCTAGAGCCACACACAGCAGTACTGTGGTGAGTTTCAGGAACCAGAGATAAAGTAATTCATGCTGCAGAATCCCATTTGTGGAACGAGTAAAATCAGGTCAAAGAAAGCTATCTTATTAGATTTCATCTTCATTGGTTTTAGGGCCTTGGGGCAGATGGAAACCCTCAGGGTGCAGGTGATCTCTGTAATTTGATCTGTGTTACAGTAACGAAGATGTGTTCTAAATACTGGTTGTGCTTGCACATTTAGGATGGGGCGGCTTCTGTGTACATATTATACTCACATAAAGAAGCTGAAAACCAGCTTGGCACCTGAGCCATAAGTGCTATCATGTATTAGCTTCCTGGCTTCAAAGCTCTCGTTTCCCAGTAAAACCATAGGTCTGAGTCTCAACGCGGAAGGAAGGATGAAAAAGAAGGGAACAGAAAGCTGTGATAGGCAGGCCCTTGGGGTTCCCCACCCATGACCCCTGCTTAGAGCCTGTCTTGTGTTATCCCTCCCTTGAATATAAAGCAACCTGTGAATTGCTTCTAAGCAACAGGCTATGACAAGGGTACCTGGACATAGGCAATTAGGTTGCATAAGGTGACAACACACATCTTTCAGAACTCTCTGGATCTCTGGCTCTCTGTGAGGAAGAAGAGGCTACACTGCAAAATGCCAGGGTGGCAAGTAGCTCCAGCCAGCCTCCAGGGGACAGAAGGGCTCGGTCCTGCACCTCAGAGCACCTGGTGCTGCTCACAGCCACGTGAGCAGGAAGTGTGGACATCCCTAACATCCTCCCAGTGGGAGTGCAGTCCGGCCCGTGCCTTGGGTACAGGCTTGTGAGGCTCTACACAGAGCACTTGGCTGATCCAAGCCTGGATCCTTAAACATCTGAAACTGTGTGAGAACAAATGTGTGTTGGCTAACACTACGAAATAAGAGACAAGTAACTACGGCAAGAGAGAAGACCCACAGCATGAACATGATGGGAGCAAAGCAGGTCTCATGGTGGGAATTCAAATTGTGCTCTTATAGATTCCACAATTACTCTAGGATAGGACCCTCTTGGTGGCTGGCCATCTGCCCTCCAGGAGGGTGAAGTCTGGAGTAGGCACCACCGAGGGCATCAAGGCAGAGCACCTGGGAATTCACCATCACCGGACCTCTGGCCAGTCTTTCGTTCAGCCAACTCTCGGTTCCTTCTGTAAATAATGGAGATGAAGACAGTTTGCCTCACACAGGCACACAACAAGGAAAGTTTTCTTCATTCTTTACAAAATGATAAGTTACTATGCTCATAAATGGATTAGACAAAGTGAGAAGCATACGGGAACATTCTGGACCCACCTGGAAAAGAATGAAATGAAGCCATCATTTGAAATGGAAAAGATAGGCATCCCCTCCGTTGAAGGCATAGGGCTTCTCTCCATGGGAGAGGCCCCAGCCGAACAGCCTCTATCCTGGGACCTTAATAACACACACACACACACACACACACACACACACACACACACACCTCTACAATAAACCACAGCGACTCACGCAGATCAATACAACAGGACAGCAAAGAAGGAAGCAGGCTGGGCAGCTTGCCAAAGGCAGAGGTCCGAGTGACTGCTAGGCTGTATTTCTGGTCCAATAAATCAATGTGCCTGGGAAGGGCTCCTCCGACTCTGTGGCTGTAATTGGAACTACCTTCCTCAGGGGCTGCAGGCTACGTTCAAGGTCAGGAGGCAAGCTCTGGTTTTCCTGGTCCCGCACAAGCATTCTACACCCACCCTGGGCAAGCAAGGCTCTGCAGCTCCTGGAGAAAGAGTTGGTGGTGAGTTTGCCTGCAGGCTGTGAGAGACCAGGAGAAATGGGATGGGGACTGGCCTCTGATGTCTCCTTGTTGGACTTCCAAAACTTACCCAGCATTCTCTCTGGATGCCACCCCTAAAACTAGTATCTCTACTCGTTTGCTGTTGAGGGACTCACTGCAACAGAGGTACCAGCCCCCCACAGAATCACACACTAATAATGGTAGCTGCTGTTTCCTGGGCTCCGATGGCAGGCCAACCAGACACAGCACGAGCATTACTTCACTTAGGTCCACAGTAAGCCAACCTCACTTTACAGTGAGGCGGCTTGGTTCAGCTGAGCATCGGCACAGTGACGGTGATCCAGTCAAGATGAACTGAGGTTTTTCTGGGACTGAAAGTCACGTTCTAAGCAAAGAGATACACTCTGACCCAACTAGAGACAATTGATTGCATGGTCACCATAGGGTTGACCACTTTTTTGTGCAAGGATTCCACAAATGTGAAGCAGTGGCCCAGAGTCTCCGTACAGTCACAGTCCAGTGGGGAAAAACAAAGAGCCCACATGTAAAGATCCCAGATGTTCCATTGTGAAACAGACCAGCACAGATAGAGATGAGCTGGTCTGACTGCATGAGCTCACAGGGTCAGGAAACATTTCTTTTCTTTTCTTTCTTTCTTTGTTTTTTTCTTTTCTTTTTTCTTTTTTTCCCCAAGACAATGTCTCTCTCTGTAGCTCTGGCGGGCCTCGAACTCAGAGAGCTGCTTGCCTCTGCCTCCCGAGTGCTGGAACTAAAAGTGTGCACCATCAGATCTGGCTGAAACATTTCCTACAGTAGAGGACAGGAGTGGACTAGATTTGGTGAGTGCAAAGGACAAGGAGGGCATTCAAGCTTTGCTGGGACCATGTGGTAAAAGCCGGACGTTGGGATCGGGCAAAGTACTCACGACACACCATGGCATAGAATAGGGTTTGTAAGAGAGATGATGGGATATGGCCAGGCAGGAGGTCCAAGCTCCTGAGAGCCTGAGCAAGATTGAAGGAGTGGGGATTCATTCATCAGTCAATGGGGTGGGAGGCAGGTTGCCCTTGGCTGGTCTAAATGATCCCATTCACAATGTTGGCAAAGGCCCAGAGCCAGAGTCCAGCATTCCCTCCTCTGGCATCCCCAGCTCTTTGCCAGAGACCTCAGTGAGTTATCTAGAGTCAGAAGTGGGTTAGGAGCGGAAATTTGTCACCAGGAGGCTAGAACAGACAGACCATCAGCTTGTCATACCCACTGCTTGGCCAAGAGCTCAGCGCTCAGTACCTTGCAAGTGTTTCCCATAAGAGTAATTCAGACCCCTGGAGTAAGACTCCACTTTGGTACTTGGTGGCCATCTGCACTTCATCCAGGACCAGGACAGACAGAACCAGTTTCTCCCAGAGAAGCCAGAGACCTAGCTGAGCACTGTCGAAGTTGGAGCAGCCCATATTTGGAGTTGGGAAGAAGCTGAATGAGAGGACTAAGATTTCCTTGGAATGGGAGGGCTTCCCAGGCAGCTGGGTTTGAGGAGCAAAGAAAACAACATTGTTTTTACAATAACCCTCCTCAGTCCTTAATGAAAAAAGCCCTCTGCAGCAGCAGCCTCCTAATGTAAGTCACCCTGAGACTCGGTGTCAGCCTCTGCCCTTTAGCACAGGAAACAGGAGCAATAACGGAGCAGTCGGGTGTGAATTATAAAAGTCCAGCGGGGCGGGAAACTGGGTGAGTTATAATAGCAGAGTAAATTAATTTCACATAAGTGGGATTAGCAGTTAAATAAATGGCAGTCCCAATGCTAACAATGTCTGGAATGCTGTGTCTGTCCCCTGCCAGGGGACAGAAAGAGTTCTCGCTCTTGGCTGAGCAGAACTCGGGCTGCTGGAGGTCACCTATCCACAGTTCAGGATAACTCAGAGAGCAGAAGCACTGTTGCATTAGAACAGGCGCCATGAGTTAGGAGGAGGATGTGGGGGAAGCCTCCATCCACGAGTGCTTCGGTTGCTTTTCATGATACCCAGCACACTCTGCGCCAAGTGCAGCCTGGGCAGTGGCCTTGGTGTGGCCCAGGACTTGGGAGAAATTGGGGACAATGGATTCCAAGCAGGGTCTGTCAGGAGTTTCTATTCCAAACTGAACTTGTATTAGTTTTGTTTTAAACTGTCAGCCTCTTGTTTGTTTGGGCTATTTAAGGCTCCTGTCTCTTTCTCAATTTCAAATGACCTTTCCACTTGGGTGAGTACATTCTGGGCTCCTTGGAACCACAGCAGTGGTCGAGAGGCCAGAGCTTGATGTGAGTGAGGTCACAGCATCTGGGCCTGGATTCCAGTTGAGTTCCTAACCTACAGAGCAGGGTTGGCCATTCCCCATGCATGGCTCAGAGGATGAGTTCATGCAGAAGAAAAAGACTCCTGGTTCAAGGGGCTGCATGTATACGTAAGTTGCAGAGCTGCCCTCCATCCCTTGGTCCCTGTGCATTCAGGTAAGCTGGTCCTTAGTGATACCACCCTTGAAACATACTTTGGTAGGGTGAGATGCCTGCCCTTTAGTCTGCTGTCTGTAAGGACCACCCCAGGTGTTCTGTGAGGCCCATTCTTATACTCCCCTCTACTTTGAGTAGTGAGCTAGGCCAAGGTGGGCTTAGCAGCAGGGTGTGTGTGTGTGTGTGTGTGTGTGTGTGTGTGTGTGTGTGGTGAGGGAGTGTGTGTTCATGCACATGCATGTGGAAGTCAGAGTTAGAGATTCCCCTCTCTATGACTCTCTACCTCATGGCCTTGAGACAAGGTCACTCACTAAACTCAAAGCTCACCTTTCTGGCAAAGCTAGAAGCCAAAGCTCCTGGGATGTGCCTGTCTCGTCCCACAAGGCTGGGGTTATAGGCTTACAAAGCCATGCCTGACTCTTTCAACTATACCTACACGGATAGGGTCAAGAGCACCATAACACACACACACACACACACACACACACACACACACACACACACTCCTCTATAGAGTCTGTCAGCGGGCCAGGGCTTGTCAGGGGAAGGATTCGAGAATCGCACAGGAACTAAATGAAGGTGTTGCTTTAAACCTGTCGAACACTTCCTGTTAAACCCAGCTCTCTCACTTCCTGTCTAGGTTAAAGAACCTGCTCCCATTTTATGCTATAGACTTGATCTCAGAAACAATCCTACTACTTTTATTATGCTAGATTTGGTTTTATATTAAAATAGCTCATCTCCACAGATGTGTCAAGGAAGTGTCCCTATATAATAGGGTTACCAAGGGTGGCAATTTGCCCAGGATCTTCCCAATTTTAGCTCTGAAGGCTCCACATGTTGGCAAGCCCTTCAGTCTGTGCGAATGAGTTGGTTTAGAGCCAGCCCCCTCTAAACAAGCCACAAGGGGGCTGTGTACACATCTCCTTTAGCAATGGGGGCACACAAGAGGTCAACTATTCTACTGCTATTCAATTACATGTAATACTTAAATATTGAACACTTTTATAGGTCAGTTTTTCTCTTAAAGTAAATACTCTATGACAAACCAGAAACTCTCATCAAGCTAAATGTATAATGAGGACACAGAACCAATAATACTTTATAAATAAAAAGTATGACTAGCAGCAACCAAAACCACAGCAGCTCAAAACAGCGGCTGAAGTTCAAAATCATCCCTCCTGTGTAAAGCATAGTATGGAATAACAAACTTGGGGAACACTAAGTTTAGCTTATGAATATCAGATTTTGGGGGATTACTGGCAAGTAACCTTTAATTGTGTACAGGAGAGTCCACAGAGGAGGAGAAGGGAGAGAGAGAGGGCAGGAAATATTCGTTTGCTGGGGTCAGCTGATGTCATAGAACGACTCTCACCCAGAGAGAATGTCAAGGTCAACGCTTTGAAAGTCACTGCTTTAACTCAGTTCATAAAGTAGAAAACTGAGGCCCAGGGAAGTTGCTTTTACAAAGCTATAGGTGCCTAGCCCCTTAACCACAACCACGAACACCACTACCCAAAGCCCCCACGATTCTTCTCCCTAGCTGGGCATGTTAGTGCACGCCTGTAATCCCAGCACTTGAATGTTGGGGCAGAAGAATGAGTCACCAAACCAGGTTACTGTAGGATGGAGAGTGAGACCCTGTCTAAAAACCAAACCAAACCCAAAATAAATCGTCTGAGTGTTCCGGAGCTATGGGCAGCTTGTTTAGTCAGTCATGTTTAGTTCCCCCTACTGGTCCTGTTAGGGTTGATTGTGCCACCATGCTGAAATTTCAACCTTTGCTACCTGTGAAAATATTATTTCCTTGAGAGACAGAACTTTATATGTGTGACCAAGTTTAGACGGTCATGAAGTGGGCTCCAATCCAGGTATGATTGCCTCCCTGATGAGAGGAGAGCGGAAGAGGGAGAACAGGGAGAGAGGTGTGAGAGAGAATGAGTTTGTGTTGCTTCAAGCCACCAGGCTTGGGATACTGTTTCGGCAGCCCCCAGAGTGACCGCCTCTGAGGGACTCAGGCCCCTAGCTGTCAGGACATCCCCCTCTCCATGTTCTGCAGCTACCCAGGGACAAAAGGGGCCCCTGGGCGGAAGCCAGTCTGCTTTCTTCAGCATCTCCTCTGTTCCTGCCACAGCAGGATCAGACAGCCTTGGGACTCCCTTCCCCTGGGAGCCTGGTTGCCAACCCTCCTTCTCCCAGGGATGCCGTGAGGATGGGGAACGAGCCAGCTCCAATGCCTCAGATAGGGCCGTTTGGCATTTGCCTTTCCACACACCATTTGGCAAGGCCAGAGGTTCAATGAGCCATTCTGCCCTTCCCTCATTCTAGAACAAAAGCACCGTGCTCGTCATGTGGCAGCAAAGGGTAGGCCTGTGCGGGAATCGGGCAGGTTACAAATCACCTTGCTTCTCCCTCCAACCCCTTTCTATAGATTCGGCAGAGGAACTCACTTGGTTGGATTATAGAACATTCTGGTCTGCCGGAAGAGAAGGAAGGCAGTCCTGATGGAGCAGGTTGGTGCTGGCCCATGCAAGGCCATGGTTGTAAACATCCTCCAGCAATAGAGGATGTTCCCAGTTTTATTTTTAAAATGTGCTGACATGTCAGTCTGCATAATAAAGTGTCTGAAAAGAAAACACAAAATGTTATCTATCCAAGGCAGAATTGCAAATGTCATTTCTTTATGTTTATGCGTCTCTTTGCTAATATTGCCACAATAAACAAAAATAAATGATGGAATAAAAACTAACACAAAATTGTCCCTGGTTACAGCTCCTGAGCACAAATGTTATTAATAATTTGATGCTTAGTAGATGCTCATTGAGAGGGCCTTACCCACATATAGCAGAGAGCATTCACTGTCCTTCCTCTGTGAAGGAAGAGATGGGGCTTTTCCCAGTGAAATCCTGGTGTGGTCTAGCCTTGGACATCCTGTGTTTACACTATCATACTTTTCTTGTCTTCATAACAAATGTCCCCCATGTTGTTCTGAATCTTCCAGTCACAATAATTGTGACATTTAGCAGGAGTACAACAGTCACCAGGCAGAGTTTTCACTTACTTAAACAGCCCATAAATTAGAAATTTTATATTTGAAATCTTAACATTAGAAATGTTGTATTTTACTTCTAACATCAAAATCCAGAGGTCCGGGCAATTTACAAGTTGTGTGATTTTTTTTATGCCATTTGGGTTATTTTTGATTAATAAGCCGTCATTTATTTTGTAACTATCCATAGTATATACATAAGTATGTATTTATGTTACCATGTTGTTCTCTCCTGTTCTTTAAATTACAAATTTTCTTTTGGGGGGCAGCTTTTTTTTAAAACACTAAGTGAAAGCATTTCTTTAAAAGGCACATGTTCCTTAAATAGGTAGGAAAGTTTCCCACCTGTCTCCTCCCTTCCTTGGGGAGCAGTCTGGTACTGGCACCCTAGAATCATTCAGCAAAGCAACCCTTAGCCTCCTCATCCTTTCTCCCACTTTCCGAGCAGCTGGAACGAGGGTGGCACTCTCGACATCTCATCTGATCTTCAGCACTCCCAGCTCTTCACATCCCAGATGCTCACACCACCATCCATGCCTGTAGTGCAGAGCTTCGAGTCTTTGCCCTTGACCCTGTTGAGCCCTGAGATTTGGGGGGCGCTGTTCTTGTGCAGTGAGTCTAGACAGATGCCCGTGGCTGCACCGCCCTCAGAGCTGGCCTTCTTGTGAGGGTTCTGGAAGCTCTCACAGATATCAGGTCACACTGAGAGCTCTGCTTGGGCACATTCAGCTGACCACCAAAGCTCAGCATCCTCACAGCACTGCCATAGATAAACGGCACCGGGAAGCAGCCATGGCCCGCTGGCACTGGACTATTTTCTGTGATGAAGGTAATGGCCAGGAGTGGCAAGGTTTCAGAGGCCAGGGCAGCGACAGCCATCTTCTTGTCAGTGTCTACCAGGCACATGGTGCTGTCGGGGCTGACCCAAGCCACATAGCTCCAGCTTGCCAAGAAGCAGACGCATGCACCCAGCTGTAACTGCTGCTGGACTCGAACACCAGCTCCCACAAGGGCATCTTAAAACCCCCACGGTGCAGGGGCTGGCCACTCCTCCACCTCCTTGATATCAGCAGAGAAGATCCTGTACTTAAAGTCACAGGAGCCTGCAGCCAGGAGGACATTGTTGGGGTGCCAATTGGAGCTGAGGACAGTGGAATGGATGGGTTTCTTGCTTGATGTGCTTACACACCCGCCAATCATTCTCCTGCTCAAAATAACAGATGGAGATGATG
This sequence comes from Peromyscus leucopus, assembly GCF_004664715.2. NCBI lineage: Eukaryota > Metazoa > Chordata > Mammalia > Rodentia > Cricetidae > Peromyscus > Peromyscus leucopus. The sequence goes on along the minus strand of NC_051063.1, from coordinate 49,468,395 downwards.
TGGTAGCCACCGCCCATGGTAAACTTGTTCTCATTGGGGGCCCAGGGCACACAGCGGGTGCCAAGGTTGATCCACAGGACGGCCGTTGTGGGCTTCCATGTGTGGCCCTTCAGTGTCCACACATGGGCATTGTGGTCTGTGCCGCAGGTCACAACACGTTTACTCTTAGGGGTCCAGGCAATGCCTGTCACCTGCCCATTGTGCTCCTTAAGCTCATGAACATTGTTCCACTAGGCACCACTCTTCTCAAAGATGTACACCTCGTGGTTGTTGGGGCAGATGGCAATCTGTGTATGGTCCTTGCTCCAGGCATGGCAACTGATGGGCTCCACCAGGAAGCTGTGGTAGGCCATAGTCACTTGTCTCCTGGGGTGTCCAGGCTGCAGAGTCTGGACTGTCTCTGAGCCTAAGTTTTCTTTAAATTATGTCTTTTGTGTCCTCAGAACCAATTTGATTTGACCTTAGGAAATGGCAACATTTTTTTTTTCTGCAGAAGTGGGAGAGGTTTTCTGAATGCCTGAAGAGCAAGATTCCCATGATTTTAGTACACTTGTTGTGGGTAAGGGACATGTGTCACTTTCCTGTCCCTGTCACTCCTGGTGATGCTCACAAGAATGGAAATCTGCTGGACTCACAGTTGGACATTTCACCATTGTTTGGACTCAGACCTTCTTTGCCCTAAAGCTGCTTACCTGTGGCCAGGCATTCTTGTTTTTTAATCTGTTCCCAACCTTGTCATTTTGGAAGAGCTTTTGAATACCAGTTGACATTGACACCATCTGCTACCTGCTTTCCATTTCCCTAAAATCCAGTGCTATTTTTAACTTGAGACCGTCTCACCATTGGTCCTTGAGTCCTTCCCACCCCTGACCCATTGGGCATCCCTGCCTTCTGCAAGGAGAAATCGGTGACCATTTGCCACCAATGCCTCACCCCTTGCTTGTGGCCAACATCAGCAAATGATCTCAGCATTCCTTCTGGCAAAAGACCCAGCATCTCTTGGTGCTGGTGCCTAAGACAGAGAGCTGTGTGTTGCTGGTTCAATGGTGCTTCACATCTCTTCTAATTCAGATATTCTGGGCGCCTTTGTCCAAACCGCCCCATTTTCATCTTTTGAATTTAAAATCCAAGTTGTATTCGATTCCAAGCAAAACTGAAGAAGCTTTTGCAATTCCTCAGAGAAAACTCTCAAATTAAGGAAATGAACATCCCTATGATGACCAGAGCAGCTTGCAAGGTGGGATGCAATAACCGGTGTCACACAAGTGATGAAGCCTAAGCAGATGCTGATAAGACGTCTCCATGACCACACAGGCTATGGATTTTCACCAGTCCTTGGTGAGGAGGGATTGGAAATTAATACCAGAATCCTACTGCATAATCGTGGCTCATGATATGTAATTATGTCAGGTTTACAGTAAACTGTGTAAAATTCTCACCCCATAAATTAGGTTCAGTTTTAGACAAGTTTGTTATTGTCTTTAGAAGCCCTGTAGCAAAAGCTTCCCTGGATATCATCATAATTAGAATCTATACTGGAAGTTCCCCTAAATAACTTGGGAAAATAAGATTCCTGCTTCCAAAGTGAAGGGGCAGGTGAAATAAAACCCTTTCCAAAATGAGGCTGCAGTAATCCTTGGACTCGATGAGGGAGGGGCTTTATATACTGTGGCATCATGATGTAGGTGGAAGTTTTCCTGTGTCCCACCCGTCCTGCAGCCGCTCAGACCCAAGTAAACACACAGAGGCTTATATCAATTACGAATTGCATGGCCATGGCTATGGTCAGTTTTCTTGCTAGCTAGCTCTTAAAACTAAACTCAGCCCATTTCTATTTATCTATATGTGGCCACATGTTCCATGGCTTTACCTGTGTGTCATTACATGCTGCTTCCTGAACGGTGGGATGGCGTCTCCTTCGCCTTTGCCTTTCTTCTTCCTGTCTCTCCTCTGGATTTCCCACCTGCCTCTAAGTTGCCTTGCCATGGGCCAAACAGCTTTATTTATCAACCAATCAGAGCAACACATAATCACAGCGTACAGAAAGACATCCCACAGCATCATGGCTCTTGTCCACACAACTGATCATTCTTTGACATGTGGTTACTGAGGGTCTGCAATGCACTGTTCCAGATGCCATGGAATATGGCAGAAAATAAAGTCCACAATCTGAAGACCACTCTTAGACATGAGTGGGCCCAGGACCTCAGGACAAGTGCCTAGAACAGTCACTAAAAGATGTAGATGAGGAATACCATGAGAAGTTAGTAAAAAGAATGATTAAGACCAAGTCTGTATTGCTACAAATCAGTCCCTGGCCTCTGTATTAAATGTGTAAAGAGACAGGAGGCCTGGTCTTCCTGGGTTGCTCTCTTAGGGCATGCATAGTACAATGTGAGATGCAAGAGGACTTGGTGGGTCTGAACATTGCGATGTTAGGGGAAGCACCCTGTAGTGTGTGCAGATGGCTTGGAGTGCAGTGTGTGAGTGAGGACAGGAACTCACTAGCTCTGGAATTAGTGGGGAATAGAGTTATTAGGAAGCGATGACTGAAGTGCTCATCTTGAAGCACAGCTGCAGTGAAGGTCAGCCAGCCAATGAGATGCAGGTGGTAGAGGAGAACGTGGCATGTTACCAGGCTCCACCCTGCATGCTGCCAACCCGCAGGAGGGAAGGCAGGAAGGGAATCTGGAGATGGCCCAGCTCTGCAAGCGTTCAGCCTTTAGAAGTTTAATTGCCAGGAAGGGCTGAACATTTGGAGTCTTAGTAAAGAAGACAGAGCTTAGATGTGACTAGGTAGAAGTTATTAAATTACTGGCTAAACCCATAGCTCTACCCTCAGGGCATTTAGTCTTGGGGTGTGTAAAAGGATGTAGAGGAGCCTCAATTCTTCCTGGGGCTCTAAATGCAGAGCAAATGGAAGGTTCCAATGACCACAACCCCCATGACCTACCCTTAGCCTCTGAAAGCTCCACTTTCGTCACCGAGGTTTGAAGGTGACTGTCCACTTTTCCTACCCAAGAGCCTGGGCTCCCTTGATGACAGTGACATTCACAACAGTGACTCCTATAGAACTCAGTATATGTGCTTGTGACAATTCTCACCTCGTGTAATGAAATAACATCCAGACAGAGGCAGAGTCTCCATTACTACTACCTTCCTGTTACCAGACTCAGGAGTCACAGCCAATGCCCCAACAAGCCAGATCCAGCCACCCATATGCCAATTGGAAAAAGCCAAATTAACAGTGAAAAGCAGAAAATGGAGATTTATTCAGTGGGGCCATAGGCAGAAGGACAAAAGGATCCAGTGATACCCCCAATTTTTGGGATCCTGACATGAGGGCAGGGTTTAAATAGAAAGCAAAAATAATACATAACTAAGCAGTTCGGCAAGGAGTGGTCCTCAGCCCACCATTGTCTCAGCTCCAAGTCTCTCCTACAAGATCATGTGAGAAACTATTTTCTCTAGGTGACAAGTTCCTCCTCTGGATTCCCACAGGACTTCAGCCATTTCCTCTCCCAGCAAGAGCTTCCTGGAGAATTCTAATTTCTTGGAGCCCATTCTTTCAAGAGTCTGACAGAGAAAGAGGGGGACACGTGTAGTTAGAATCCATTTCTTCCTTCCAGGTACATCAGTTACACTTCTACATTTACAGAGCACGAGCTGAGGCCCTGAACGTAGATTGTGGTGATATTTTATTTGTGCACTCCAATAAAGCTTATCTGAGGATCAGAGGAAAAAGCCAGCCACTATATTAAACATAAAAGCCAGGCAGTGGTAGCATACACCTTTAATCCTAGCATTCGGGAGGCAGAGATTCATCCAGATCTCTGT